>NC_079297.1:6816206-7126034 GCF_023638135.1 Falco biarmicus
TATGACATGTAAATGCTTCAGGCAGTTTAAGAGACCTATCCTAGAATTGGTAATACATTTTTAAAATGTGTTTTGCAGACAGACACGAATATTAGGAGCGTAGACCTCTAAACTTGTAGAAAAAAAAAAGGAGGTTAAAACTGTGCACAGTGATAGTTTATCTCTGTCTGTCTCCATGCTTTCTTGGGTATGACTGACTTCAGGTGCTGGAAAGAACAGCCCGTATAAACTATTTGCGATTTCTCAGCAATCTAACAGCTGATGGCAACATTACTGTGTCACTCAGGTGGACATCCTTAGACAGCATCTGTAGCAGAAATGAGTCTCATATAATAAAAGTATGGCCTCCAAAATTTTATATTTAGTTTTGTTTATGCAGCTATGACATTGTCATCTGCTTCAGGGTATATTTTAATGACAAGCTTCTTGTACTACTGTAGTGTGTTATGTCCCATCTCTTGTAATTATTTAGCCGTGGGTAACACTTTACTGAATTATTGATGTTACCGATTGCTTCGCACAACATCTAGTCTCCAAATCCAACCACAGGAGGGGTAGTTGCTGCTTGGTCAGTTTTGATGACAAAAATAACAAATTGAAACCATAACATTTGTTTACTCAAAAAACATTAGGCTGGTAGTTATCAAATAAGAACTGTATCCCCACCTTAAATTACCTTGAAAATTAAATCAATAGCTTATTTAAACAGTCCAAATGAGAAAAAAAATTATTTGCCCCCAGAAAGACAAGTAACAAGTTTAATTTAGAAAGAAAGAATACTGATAAAGTGGCAGAAGGGATTGCAGGGCAAAACTGGTATATGCTGGTCACCAGAGGGAATAAGAAGAACAAAAACAAAAACAAAGCCATTTCTTTATTTCTATCCTGGTACAAATAGTTCAACAAGCATTTTTCAAATTTAAAGTATATTATGACAGAAATAATAAGAATAAACACACTCATGACTTAGCTGTGCATTCAAAGTGGATTGTTTCTATTTGAGAAGCTTTTTTAGGAAATTAAATCTCCAGCAGGTAGAATGACAGCTCATCTATACTTATGATTAAATGGTAAAGCCGGTGTGATTTAAGTTAGATCCCCTGTTACCTGTGATCAGCCTGTTTCAGAATTCTGAAATAGCCAGTCCCTAGTTACTGTCTTCCCTTCCCTTTTTGAACCTGCCTTGTTTCTTGCTGAAACAAGTGAACATCTACTCTGAGATAAAAAGAAATGTCCAATCCTTAGGTGTCACTAGCACTTTAAAGCAAATTGATGCTCAGCACATTTCAACTCTTTTTGAAAAATCAGGATGGATATTAATCTTATAATGAGTAACTCAAGCAGATGGCAAAAGAACCAACTCCTTCGTGAGATCTTACAGAGTCTGATACAGTTTCTTTTGAAGTTAGTGACAAAGTTAGCACATGGGTCACAACAACCCCCACAACACACTACAGTCTTGGCAAGAACAGCTGGAAAGCGGCCCGGCAGGAAAGGGCCTGGGAGGGCTGGTTGACAGCTGGCTGTGCAGGAACCAGCAGTGTGCCCAGGTGGCCAAGAGGCCAACAGCATCCTGGCTTGCATCCAAAACAGTGTGGCCAGCAGGACTAGTGCAATGATTGTCCCCCTGTACTTGGTGGTGGTGAGGCTGCACCGTGATTCCTGTGTCCAGCTTTGGGCCCTTCACTTCAGGAAGGACATGGAGGGGCTGGAGCATGGCCAGGGATGGGCAACGGGGCTGAGGCACCAGTCTGATGGGGGGCGGCTGGGGGAGCTGGGGATGTTTAGCCTGGAGCAAAAGAGGCTCATGGGGGGACCTTACCACTCCCTACAGGTGCCTGAAAGGAGTTTGTAGACAGGTGGGGGTAGGTTTCTTCTCCCAGGTACAAGTGACAGGACAAGAGGCAACGGCCTCAAGTTGTGCCAGGGGAGGTTTAGATTGGATATTAGGAAAAATGTCTTCATGAAAGGGTGGTCAAGCATTGGCACAGGCTGCCCAGGGAGGTGGTGGAGTCACCATCCCTGGAGGTGTTTAACAACCACATAGATGCAGCGATGGACTTGGCAGTCCTGGGTTAATGGCTGGACTTGGTGTTCTTAAAGGTCTTTCCAACCTAAATGATTCTATGAAAGTTTGCCATTGTTGGTTGATCGACATCTGGTAGTGAAATGCCTGCAGGTGTGGTAGTGCCGGAGGAGTTAGCTTGGGCTCACTGTTTCAGCAGTTACATTGAAGCTTTGTTCTGACACAACTGTACTACTAGTAGTTGTTTGCCCAGCTAGAAGTGGGCCAGCAAGTGTTTCAGTTAGTAGGATTTGTGCCATTTTCATCAGCAACACTTAGTTTAGGAATCAAGCTCTAGATTCTCAGAATCTTCAGATCTGCAGAAAGTATCTACACTCCCTTTGGGTAAATGGCTGTAATTCTAATGTATGCCAAGAGAAGTAGAGGATTTGGATTCCCTGCTGCTTTGTTATGTCCAAGGTGAATTACATATTTGCTCTTTATTTTGCTCAGGGATAAACATTCTGTATTCTGGAATAGCAGGTTAATGGCTGGCCACCTCAAACCAGAGGCTGGCAATGCATGTTAGCACCACTAAAGCTAATCATCCTTTGGGGGAACAAATGGTTTTTATCTTTCAGGTTTCTGCTGTCAGCATGGACTTAGAAATGCCTATTTTAGTTTAGTTTGGTTTGGTTTTATTATGGCAGCTTGTGTAAATAGCTGGCTGTAACTTGCACAAGTGATCTCAATGGACTGCGTTAATAGAAAGTATCTACAATTAGAAAGAAGTTTGAGACACTCCTTGATACTTTCCATGTTATAAGCAATCCTCTTCTCTGCTATTTCTTTTTTCTTTATGCAAATCTTACACAGTTAGGAATACAGGTCTCAACAATGCTGATCTGTTAACTTCAAAAGCATTAATATATGGATGCATTCCACTGTTTGTTGGTGATATATGCAACTATACTGTTTCCTGTATTTGCAGGAAAAGCTTCCCAGTGCAGTCCCAAATCCTTGACCAGGTTACAGATGTGCTCTTTGCTCATGATAAGGTGTGATCACAAAAGCTGTCCAAGTGCAGATTGTCAATGTCTTTAAAAAAAAAAAGTGTTTCCTCAGGAAAACCTTTACCTATCATGGGAATGCCCGCAGTTAAAAAAAAGTATTTTGTAGCAGCTAGTCTAATCTGCTGCTCATTTTATTCTTATTCTCCATTTATAAAGAGCTAACTCAAAGTTTACCCAAGTTATTGGAAAAAATTTAAGTTAAAACCAAGAATCTTATTTGCTCCATCATCCCTGAGTGGTATGCAACCCTAAAAATCTGGCATTAGGTGAAGGACAAGATGTATTTTTTGTCCTTAAAATAATTGTAAGAAGCATGGTACTGGGGAAATATACTGATCTGAGAATTCCTTGTGCTTTTTTGTTTGAGTGTTTCTTGCCCTGGTAGATATTGCTTTCCTGAGCACTTACTTTACATAGCTTTCACATAGTGTCAGGTGTAATGGTTCTGGAGATGACATCCAAAATTACCTGACAACTGAAGTGAAAAAGTACATGCTGGGAATGCCATTTCTTGCATTTTCCAGAGTGCAAGGGTTGTAAATGGATTCATTTCTTTATCAGATGGCTCACAAAGCATTGACCATGGTAGCTCTTTAGAAGGTGACTTGAAGTTTTCAAGTAATTTTATTTTTAGGTTGTCAGATCATGACAATCCATTCTGTGTGGCACTGAGTGCCCCTGACAGATGCTGAGTGGGTTCATTTCACAGTGATTTGGGGATTTGGACCTTGGGTTCTATTTCAAAATTCATCTTGTCTGATGTCATTAGCTATAGGGGTTTACCCAAGATCAGATCCCATATATTGTCCTTTCAATATTAACATGTTTGTTTCACTTTAACTATAGGTTAATATCTAGCCTTACATATGGCCATGTGTTATGGGATCAAGCAGTTCTTTTAGTTCAACAGGCAGAGTTCTGCTGCTGGTTTGTGTCACTGGCAAAATAAATCTTAAGACTGCTGAATATGTGAACTGTTGCAAAGAGAACAATTGATAACAAAGGACAATTTGACAGTAAAACAGTCAAACACATTTTAGGAGCTTTAGCAAATCACAGTGAAAGAAATATCTTAGGGGGAAAGAAGTACAATATCATGACTGTTGTATTGTTTACAGGGGTAATGTACAGAATAAGGTTTTTCTTGAGAAAAAAATTAGTTTGAAGATTTTTTCCCAAAGCTATTTTAAAGAAATATTTTATAGTGTGTTTTCCCTTCTGTATATGCTTGGTGCTGTTTTCTTCACCCTCTTTAAGGTCTGACAGACGTTTCCCCTTTTTTTATTTAGTACTTTGTAGATGCATTTTTCACTCCGTCTGGGAAAGAATTGAAATTAATTCCATTATCTTATTTAACAGCAAACATGTGGTGCATAAAACAATAAAAGTGAACATAGGTGAGTTAAATCTTTAAAAAAATACCGTCAGTTGGAGTGTTGTAATTTGCTTTTTGACCCATGGGGTTTTATTTCCTGAGTGTTTGATTAAGCACTGTTGTGGTACAACAGAAAGTTTGCTGCTTCACAAATATATGTGTGCCTTCCAATGAAATTCAACAAGATTATATAGGTATCTGAGGTAAAAAAAACATGTGTGAGTTGGAGGTTTGTATTTCGTGTTGAGCTCAGCAGCACCCATTTCCCTAGATGGACAAGGTGGGTGGTAGGATTGCTCTTCACCAGAAAGTTGTGTTAGAAACTGTTGTTCAATTTTGTCTTTCATATTAGCTTTCTCCCCTGTCTGTTGTCACCAAAATGTGACTGAAATGGACTAAAAACATTGAGCCTTTATTCTGACAGATAACGAAATAAACTCCTTTGTTTAGTAGTTGTAGTAGGTGATAAAGCTACTCAACCTGGCTCTCAGAGAAGGCAGATACTTAAGTCAGCTGAAAGAAAGGACACCATGCTCTCAAGTGCAATATAGTTCTTTTATTGGAGAGCCTTCTTTCTGGCAGCTCCCATGAGGTACAGCCTCTTCTGTTTTACATCAAGTTTCAAAAAGAAAGAATTTTCTTTTCCATTTCAACCTCCTAAGTGATTTATATCACTTCTGTTTATTATTGACAGTATAATTGACAGATGTATGTGAAATTTTAGGAGAAAAATTACATGGAGGAAGCTAAGCACATTGGAAAAAAATTCATTTCAGACTTTCAGAGATTGCTTGTCATTTTATCAATTTCTGTTTTACATCCTTTCTTCATTTCTGATAAATACTTCTGGTATAATTTCTACTCCTCTGAAACCGAAAGCAGAGTTACCACTGGCTTCAGCAAATGCAGTGATTTTAAAGTGGTCCAAAGTTGTTATTGCCTCACTTGCTATTTTTCTGATCCATAGAACAAAAGCAAATTAGAGCGTATAAAAAGAGTGTTCTAGAAATTGATCTGCCAGCTTCTCAATACCAGAGATTTTTCCATCTGGGAGCAACACTTGTATCCTGATATTGCACTTATTTTAAATATAATATAATGATACTGTGATGTTAAAAGTGCTGCCATTTGGCAACAAAACATGGCAGCAGCCTAGATTGTATGTGACAGGTGTGCTCTGCTGTTTGGGACAAATAATTCTAGCATAAACATGTTCTCTGTGTTATCTGGTAAATATAAGGAGGGGAAAATGTTATTGGCTCATGTGTCATCTTCCTGCATTCTGGGTGTTTGTGAAGAAGAAAAAGCAGAACACACCGTTTATGTTCTTTTCTGGCTGTCAACTTTCACCTTACACTCTCCTTCCGTATCTCTTTCAGTTAAGCACTGAAACTCCAGTGAAGTCATTTGAATTGATACGTTTTCTGATCCTTGCTGAGTGGGCTGTAAGGAGTTCCCCGGCTACCTCTCCACAGTCTTCTTGTTTTCTGAAGCAAGTAGCTTTAAGCAATCAGCTAGAAGGTATCAAGTACTAAAATCACTTTGAAATAAAAACAGAAACATACAGTGCTGCAAATCACCTGGGACTTGTAAGTGGATAAAACTCACCTCTGCCTAGAGGGCTGGTGTCATTCAAATATTCTAGAGTGAGTTTCACTTGATATGCTTGAAATAATATAATTTTATGTAGTTTTTCTAACTAACTGTGCTACACAGACAGCTTAATGTTAATACATACAGATTTATCGGAGGAGGGACTGTATTTCTGATTCTGTTCTTGGACAGACCATGGCAACACTTTCACAGAAGAAAGTTAATGTAGAATTTTTCTTAAAGCTCTAATATTTATTTGGAAGCAAAAAAGTTATTCTTAACTTTAAATTTAAAAATGCACATATTTATTAAACTTTGGAGCTCCTCTGCCACAGAACAGTTAATCACATTGTAATGAAAATTATTATAAAGAAAGAATTCTTCATCTTATTTATCCCTCCAGAAAGTATTTTTTTAAATTCAAAACATGTCTGTGGAAGTTCTTATTTCTCAGAATATTTAGCATGGAAATTCTGGACCAATGTGCAAATAAAAATTATTGTGGAGTACTAAAAATGCATTTTAAATCAAAGCTGTTACTGCTTTATCAGTTTTAGGTGCTTTTTTTCATAAAGGTTTTTCTGTGGGATCTTTAGAAATTGGTGTAAGCTCTTATTAAGGTATTAAACAGTATTTTCACCTGATCAAATATCACATTTTCTTGATCTTGTTTTTAACTCACTTCTTACGGTAGCTTAATGTTTTTCCTCTATAAATTTGTATTTTGATGACAGTTATTTGAGAAAGTAAACACATTCCAAGAATAACTTTCTTCTTTTCTGGAGATGCTTGAAACAGTTTTTGATTTGCTTTCATCTTTGTTTCCCAGCTAAAACTGATGTTGGTTTTGATATAAAGAATAAATGTTAAAGGGCTTGCTGTTAAGCCTGTGCTGAGAAAACTTGCTCTCACTTATCTGCAGGCTGAAGGGAAATACGTCATTTAGGTCTTGACCTTCTGTGGATTCCTGCTTTTTAAAGACTACCGTGGTGCGCACAGCACTTTTGGTGCGGATAGGCAAATAGAAGAGATTACATAAAGGATATTACCCTTGTCAGGACATGATAGCTTAAAGTTAATTTTTTACCCTTTGAGGAAAAATTTGCTGTTAGAAAGGGAATGAGGACTAATGACCTGCACAGCCCTTAGGCCATCAAGAAGTCACTTAGGAGTCTTCCATTGACTTACTTTGATTTTATATTAACATCTTCTTTGTGCCTTAGTTAATCCAACAGTAAAATAGATTTTCTTGAAATTTTTCTAGTGTCAAGCTACAAATAATGAGTGCAGTTATGGTCCTTATCGATTCTTTTGAGGAATTTGAGAGTCATACTTATGTTGTGAAACATTTTCCCATAAGATTTAATTTAAAGAAAAAAAAAGTTTAAATTCGTATGTTTGGTTGTAGTAAGGAGGAAGAATTTTCAACAGTTTGCATGCCAAGGTCTTCTGTATGCCAGTCAGGTAGCTCCACATGAAGTAGCGAAATAGGAGCCTCTCTAAGTATGTTTGCAGAATTGTTGTGACTGCATGCCATGGCTTGGCATGCTACAATTCATTCTTATGTATGCTTGTCCCTGTTGTACATTTTATTTAGAATGTGTTGTGATGTGTTCAGATACTGTACACCATTGTTACCTGACTCTGAAAGTTGTAAGTTGATATGGTATATGTAGAAAGCTTGTGATTATTACAGATATTTTCCAGGTAACATGCATTTGCTTGAAAATTAACGTCCAGCCTTCTGTTTTCTTCATAATACAGATGAAAATACATGGGTTCAGAGTGATTTAATAGGATTTATGAAGAAATGACTCTAAGACTTTCAGGTCGAGATCTTTGAAGCCCCTTAAAGAATTTGGATGCCTTATCCCCATTCACTGTTATGATTGTCTTGAATAGAAATGATGTTCAGGGAGGAGGGAATTAACCAGGGTTTAAATCCCTGTGTTGCCTACTTGAACTTGAACTGTCCACGTATTCTCTCTGTGCCTCTGTCAGATGTGGACAGCTGTATTTGTCAGTGTTTGTAAGACAAATTAGAGTGTTGACAATATTGTAAGAGCCATAGAAATATCCAAGGGGTATCTGAGAAACAGAAATCATTATCTTTGGAATTTAAGGTCTAAGAACATGATCTAAGTATTTGGAACCAGCATATGTTATGTATAAACATATGACATTTTTAAAAAATAATCCTCTAGAGTGGTTGAAAACATCTGTCTGAAACATGGTGATTTCCCAGGAGCAAAAATGTAATTACTCACTAAAAAAATCACTTGGTGATAAAATTATGTAAAAGAATCTCTATCCTCTCTCTGTCCTCTATTCTTTAATTTTTTAATTTTCCAGTTGTAAAGGAAGGTTGAATTTGCTTGTGGATGAAAATTGGCACAGCAGTGTTCAGTTCCCAGGATGGCTGTCAGAACTCTGAAATTTGGAGCACTTCAACCTTTTTTTTGTCTTTGATTCTTACAGTTTCGTTTTAGCTTTCTATTTTGAGTAGCCATTTTGCAGAATGAAATTCTAGAGCATCTAGACTCCTAGAGCTTTAGCTTATTCTGCAGTAAAATTAAATTTGGAATTTACATCATTCTGATAGAAAGGTATAAATAAAACCAGATTTATTTCATCTAGGACCAGGTTTATTAGATAAATTTTTAAACTAGAAGGACAATTCTGGTAAATTTGGCTTGAGTTATTGGTTTGTTGTGAAACTGAAAGCTGTCTGCGCCAGATACACGGAGCCTGGTTTAATAGTATCCTCTGATTTTTTTTACTCTGTGCTTTATTTGACCCAGAAAATGAGGGTTTTTCTATGGTAAAAAAGGATGATAAAATCTTTCACTGACAGAAATAAATTAGGATAAGTATCTCCCTTTTTCCTTCTGTCTTCACTCAGGTTTTCCTGGGTTTGGTTCTGGTTTGGCATATTTTGCTGAGTAATACTATATACACAACTGTTTGTAGATGCGTGAGAAATCTGTGATTTGTGATTGATTTGGCTGGAATAGTTAGCATACATATTGGTAAAAAGAATTTTGCAGTCATTGCTGGTAAAGTTTGTATTTCATAATATTTGCCTGGATTTTAAAGATTGCTCATTACTGTGAAGTGTTATATTCATTCACTACTTGGAATTTTATCACAGGTAGTTTTTGTAAACTAAAATCCAGCTTTGATTTTTCTATTCAGTGTTGGAGTTCAATGTTTGTTTAGGGATTGCTCCTAGAAAGTTTATTAGCAACATTTTAACATTTTCTGGATTTTTTTTGTCACTCAGCTGTGTCTGCGTCTTAATACAGCTATCTTTGTTTCGTTTGTAATATCACAGCGATTTTGGAATATTCTAAATATAAAGCCAGACTCTTTCTTGATTGTTGCTTAGGTTGTCTAATAGTTCTAAGATTTTTTTCTGCACATCTCTTGCTGATCCCTTAGATGGAAGAATTCCCAAGTGACTTACTGTGTTTTGAAGTCTGTTATGGTAATTGATTATGATTAAAATTGGTATGGTCAAAATGAGATTATTGCACACATTGGAGAATTGATGTCATCAGAACTGTTAAAATTTGTCATATCCTACTGGTAATAATCTACAGGCTGTCCTTAAATGATTTCTTGCCTAGCAGTAGTTCAGTTCGTAATAAAATGGGGCCAAGGCACAAGCTTGCACCAAAGCTTGGTTCTAAATGTCAAAGATACAAGAGGCCCAATGCATTTGGATGTGGATGTACTCCTCTGCTAGTGGGAAAGAGGTTATCTGTCCATCTGTGCATGCAGATCTATATTGCCTTCTCCAAAGATGAGTCTTACAAATCTGTAAGTTCCATGTGTTCAACTTAAAAGGCAGCTGCACGCTCACTGAATGTGGTGCACTTTGTTCTCTAGACTGGCAAGGGCCAGGAGACAGGAAATAGCGCTTCCTCTGGCTGCTTACTTCTTGCTTAAGGATCTTCAATGGATCCATCAATGCAAGAAAAGAAGCTCCTAAACTTGTTCTAGATACAGCAAAACTTGCAGGGACAGCTGGTTTTCTTTTCCAAGCTTCCCAAGGTTTCCAAGCTTCTCTTCCTTTTTGGTTAAGCCTGCTAGCCTGTTTTCATCGGTTCTTTATAGGCTTCAGCTTGCCCATGGTGATTCTTGGCTCCCCAGTGGGTGCTCCAGGTTACTTACACATCAGTGATTACATCTCCCTTGTATTCCCAGTGGATGGATTTCCCATTCTTTATCTAGTGTTTGCTTTCACAGACAACTGCCTGCCTGTCCAACCATCTTTCCCCTTGAAATCAGGCCTGCAGTGCCCTCTGAGCATTTATGCAAACATATTTGAAGGGGAACTGATATAAATGCTGATTCACTTCCCTTCTCTCTCCTGTTTCCTAGACTAAAGGCCTGTAAATTGTGCCTGGAATATTTGTAACACATTTGCTTCTTATTAAAAGACCAAGGGTACATATCATAGCACAAGATGTTGGTGGCTGTGACAGGGATAATGACGCACATTGGTATTTAAAAAAACCAAGAACTAAATCTATGTTCATTTCATTCATAACATCAACACCATTCACCAGTTCTGGATGGAAGCAAAGCTAAATTGAATGCCCTGCATTATATAACGCATGGCAAACTTGCCAAGGTTTCAGACAGCTGTTAAGCAACTAAATGACTTTTTTATTGCAGTTTTTTAGTCACATATTATCCTTCTTAGAAAATTAGACTGAACTATTCTGCTATTGAGCTATTTCTGCCTGTTAAACCTTCTGTTCCAGACATGGATTACCAGGGCTACATATTTAATTTGTATGAAATCTAGGCCTTATTATTTAGTGTAACTTTTTTTTTTTTTTTTTCAAAACATCCAACAGATTTTGGTGTTCATTACCTATTAACATTGTGGAGAGACAAGCATTCAGTTTACAAATTACTGTAGTACTTTGTTTAGATCTCTTTTTTTACTTAGGTCAGATTAATTCCCTTAGGGTCCAACACTTTTCTTGTTTAATCCAAATGTCCCTTCAGTTACTGTATCTTTTGTAAGGCTCACTAAATGACAGAGCTTCAATTTATAGGAAGGGTAAGGTGCCTTTATAAATACCCAAGTTAATTCTTAAGCAATTACTTTTACTGGCAGCAAGATTAATGTATTGTGAATGATGTGAATGTGTAACAAGATCTCTGGGGTTACTCACCCAATCCAGATGCTGCTGGCTCTCGATAGATTATTGCATGTAATTATTTTTCTAATTTATTTATGTGGGAGTTGGAAGAGTCAGGGTGACAGTTTGTAGGAGCTCCAGGGAGACAAGACTATACAACCAGTGTTCAAGACCAGGCTGTGCCCCTTGAGATATGTAATAGATACTGATGGAGAACTTCATTCCTTTGCTGATTTATGTTAACTGAAAGAACAAGTTTCTAATACCAGTGCCCCCACCCCAACTCCAGTTCTCAGAGTTTCCCATCTTTAAGACACATGGCAAACATCACCCTGCTGCTGCTGTTAACCTTGATCATTCCTTAATGTTGATACTTTATATAACCATGAAACCAGTTCTTTTATTACAGCTGCTGTTCCACTCAGTTAGTCTTCCTGTATTTTTTGACTGCCTTGTTACTTTACTACCTTCCCGTCAGTTACAGTCATTCTGTTGTGTGTTACATCAAGAGTTACTGCATATAAACTGATGTTCTACTGTTGCCTGAAAGCTGAAGTAGTTGATGTTATCATTTTAATGCAATTACACCACCCAACACTCTTTCACTATTAATCATATGTCAAGCTGCTTTTTGTAAATTCATTGTATCTATCATATTAATCAGAAAGCCTGTTTCTTTTGCTTCCGCAACTTTTCCCCTTCCTATATGCGATATAAAATATATGCTTTTTTTATATATGAAATGAATTAAAACTATGCTGCTTCTCTTCTTTGTCCAGCTTGATACTTCTCCATCATAGCTTACCTTTGGGTTTGGGGGTTTTTTTGCATGCTGGAGTCACCACTGTCAGGAGAGACATTTCATTCTTTATCTGCTGTATTACACAGTACTCAATTAGCCTTCTTCAGTATGTGAATTTCATACAGAATATAAATTTGCAAATGAAGGTATTGTTAGAACAGTCAGTAAAAGTTAAAGAAGTGGATTATTTTCATTCCTTTCTGCAGATTTTGCAAGATCAGGTTAAATTGTCTTAAAACCAGAATGTAATAATTCAGTCTTGCTTTGAGAGGTTTGTTTTTCTGGAAGTAATAGCACTAGGTAATAATAAACACCCAAATGTAGCTCTTTTTTAAAAAAAAATAAGAATCAGTTCAGCTTTTGTAAAGATAAAAGACATAGCTTTTATTGAAATACTATGACACACAACATACTTTGAAAAATTAACTGAAATTTCCTAAGTTTGTCTTCTGTGTTGCACACCAAGCCCCCTCACCCCTCACCCCCCACCCTCTTTTTTGTTTTTGACAAAATGAAATCTGATTGTGATCTGATTCATGTTTAGAGAAGGGTAAATTTTGGTATTTATATAAAACTGTTTTAAAGTAGGTAGTAGGGTAAATCAGTTGTCTTGGCTTTTAACTTTATTTGATTATTTTTTTTTAACTTTAGGATACTTTGATGTGTTGTTTCCACTTCTCTGGGTATTTTGTGCCTCTCGTCTTTCCTGCCTAACCATTAAGTGCCAACTTTGTATGTGGTAATGCGTTTAGTGTTAAAAATACTTAGCACCAGTGTACCACCTCCCAGGAATTTGAGAGAGATTTACAACTGCTACTCAATGGAGGTTGTAAAAACTGCTGTGATTCTCAGTTTAAATTGAAACTAAGGCACAGAAGGGTGAAATGAACTGGCTGAAGTCACTCAACAAATCTCTTGCAGCACTGAGAACAAGATTTTGGATTCCCAGGCTTGCACACAGGCTTAATTTGGGACCCCATTCCACTATTCATTGAGCTCAGTGAAGGGACTCCTGTAGCTTCACAGAGCTTTAGATCAGAGCCTGTGAAGGGGTAATTCATCAGTGGTACAGCACCGCAAATGGCTGCTGTGCTGTAAACCTTAGTGCTTTACGCTTCTGTTAAGTTGTGAAAAAAAGTCTTCCCTACTGGTCTCACTTTGTAAACCTCTCATGTTTCTGTCAATCTAATTCCATTAGCAGCTTTATAATTGTTCTGTTGCTGGTATGCAGTGCATTGAGACGATATACAATGTGGCTATATGTCTTGGTCTTTGAGTTTTATAGCTGATTTGGCTGTAAAGAATTATGGGAAAGATTTGGATGCAGTTGACGCTGCATTATGTGCCATATCTAAGATATAGATAATGTTTCTGCTGAAATACTGCATTGTGAGCCCAGGCTATTTGTATTCATCTCGTGCTATGAAAGAGAAAAAGAAAAAAAAGAGAAGGCCAGAGTATACTAAAGTTATGTGCATTTTAGGGGTTTGTCACACAGTGGGGTTTTTGTCTGCTGAACTCATACAGGTATCATATTCTTGTACAGAATCTATACAGTTTTCAGTCATCAAACGGCAGCCTCACTTATGAGCAGAAACTTCAGTACCAGCTTGGTCCTTTGCATTTAATTCTAGCATTATTAAGAGCCTTGAACATAACACTGGTGTTCTGCTCTACCTGCATAGTTGCAGGAGATGGAGTCACCTGGAGCTGAGGGAATCCTCTTTGCCATGATAGTAAAACAAGAGACTTTGTGCAGGCAGCTGGTATAAACATGCTCACTCGCGTTTTCTAAAACTAAACAGCTGGTTCTTGCATACATTTCCCTTGAATGTGCACACTGCTACTCTCATTTGGGCTTTGTATCTGGCTTTCTCTCTAGGGAATATGTGTGCTGGGATTTGTGTTCTTACTCTTGAATACACAGATCCTCAAGGACTTTGTCCCACAGACTGCTTGCACTGCAAATAACTACCTTGGAACCCTATTTTATGTAATGTTACTGAATGTTTCCTTGGTGCATGTGGAAAACATTTGCAGGTGTTTCCTGTGTTTTTCTGCTGTGCCATAGCAAGCACATCACATTACAATTTGCATGTCTTGGTTCTTTTCTGAAAGAGAGAAAGATTATGTGAGAAGTGAACTGTTAAAAGCTATCTTAAAATAAAGGTGCGTACATTTACACCATGCACTAGCAAAACAGAAATTAATTTACTGCTTTGTATTCTGCCAGGATGGGCAAAGCTTTTTTCTTTTCTTTTTGACAAAAAATAGAGGAAGAAAGCAAGCCTCTGTTCTTGATCTTGTTCATTACTAGCCTCTGCAAAGTATAATCAAACTAGGTCATACACAGAGCTGCGTCTCAGCCTTTAGTTTGTGTACGTTGTTGTTAAACACATCCTTCTATTTAAGATAAAATAAATCAACGACATAAAGATAAAAATCACCAGCTTGAAGTTGGTGTGAACCCTGATGTCCTGAGTGCAACAAGAGCCAAATGCTGTTTGCAGAAAACCAATGAAGCACAAAATATGGCAGCATGTGTCACTCCCTGTGTGCATTATTATCTCTCACACATTATCTGAGGCACCCCATCTTGCACAGTGTGTGTCTGAATAACCCCCTGCTGTTGAGTGGATTCATGCCTGCTGTTCATTTTTGAAAAGTCATTTCGTACAATTATCCTGCTAAATATTGATAGCTTTCACCACTCCAGCCACGGCTAATTAAAAGACACACTGTGTAAAATTTTAATTAGGATTCATGTCAGGGTGAATAATGATTAAAAAAAAAAGAGAGAGAGAGAGAAAAGAAAACCAAAACCGCTTGGCATTTGTAGGGGGATTTTATTTATGACCTGCTGGTTTGTTGCTGAAGCTCTTTGTATCCTCAGATTTATTTCCCCTCCCAGGTTGTTCTCAACTCCTGATCTGAGGGTATAGAAGAAAAGAGTTCCTCGGTGTGAGCCTGTACTTCATACATTCCCAGTAGAAGGCTGTATGTTTTCTACTGTGTTTGTTGCTGTCCTTTCAATTAAGCAATAATGATTTCAGGAACCAGGCATTTCCTGGGGATTGATGACCACTGAGCTGAGACTTGATGCCCCCCAAAAAAGAGCAAGCAGTCATTAACTTCAACTGGGCTTTAACTCGCAGAGAAACACCCTACACATTTTTTTCGCTTTTCATAAGTCATAATAGTCATAAAGGAGGTAAAATGTGTGAAAGGGATTTATTTTAACTTGCATGCCCTACTTTATTTCATTTGCATGAAAGTAAAAAAAAAAATTAGGTAAAATTTTCATGCAGGTTCTTCTCATGAAGCAGTATGTAAAATTTTAGGCATTTGAGTGTTAGCTGCATGAAAGCTTTGGAAGTGTTTTCAGGCTTTTCTAATAATGTTGAAATTCAATGCATACAAGTTTTAATTGAAAATTAATAGAAAAGGAGTAAACAAGTATCCATGAAAAGTAATTTAAAGTCATTGGGAAGACTGTGTAGTGAAATATATTTCTTCTTGGTGGCTGGCTTTTTTCTCCTTCATTGCTCTCCATATTTGAGAGGTTTGCATTTAAATGTTAGACAGTTACAAGTTTGTCCCTCATACAAGTAATTTTCTCCTGTGCACTGAAATATCATTACTGAATCAGTGCTGACAGTCTAAGACTGCTACTTAAAAAGGTACTGCTGATATTTTTTTTGCACCCATTGATTAACAGACTTAAATTATGTGCTTTCTTCAGTGAGAAATTGTAAAGCCTAGGAGAAGTCTGGTTCACAGGTAAAACTTCTGGACTTTAGAAAATTAATGAAAACAACATTTGGCTATAGCTGAGCCTTTCTGCAGAGCCTCTTTTTAATACATGATATTTACAGAAGGGTCCAAGTCAGGCAAATATTTCAAAGGACCTTTCGTTACATTTATATATGCTATGTTCTCCCCAAACTGTGAAGGGAGAACGTAAATTGTAAGTATTGCTGGATGGAATATATGGATGATCCAGAGTATAAGTGATGTGAATCAGTGAAGAGACTTCATTGTTTAGCAACAAAATTAACTGAGTGTGGAGGAAAAGCAATTTGCATTCATAAAACACCGAAATGATTAGCTTAATGAATGTTGGAAGGAGGTGTATAGGATGGAAAGTTTCAATGCTAAATATTTGCTAGTTCAGTCTTTATTATTTGTCAGTGTATCTTTTATTTATGGGTAATGTATTTTTATTGCTGATTTTGGGGGATTCAATCTCTGTAATTCTCAGGTTGTTGAATTCAGCACCTCCTGAAGTTGCTGGCCTCTTTGAAATGACAGTCTGAAACTGGCCCATTTGATCTGTGCTTTGCCTGTGAATGGGATGCCATCACAACATATCTTTCAGCTCTTGTATTTATTCATTAGATCAAAATAGGACCAGTAGGAAAAAAAAATAAACATCACCTCATGTTATGTGAAAGCTCTGAGTGGACCAATTTATGTATTTGTAAAAGGTGATTGTAGACTGAATTTTAGCTTAATTTCATATTCTGTCATCGTTTGGATTTTCCTTTAGATAATATAAACATGATGACAGGTTCCTAATTAACTGATTTACAACTTTTCTGGAACAAATGGTAATTAATATTCATAAATGTTTGCAACATTTAAACAGATGTAGAAGCCTGACATAACAAAAATGTGTACTAATTTGGAGATGAATGCTGCTGTGGTTCTCAGTTTTCCAGCAAGAAGAATGCTTCGTTTTAAGTGGTTGTCTTCCCTGGCAAAGTAGTAACCTTTGCTAATGAGCAGACGTTTGTCGCTGTGGTATATCTGGTAATTTGCTCTTAACATGTTGTTACAGAGCAGTAGGGGCCTAAGCCTTCAAACTCATAGACAGTATGTTGCAGTTACCAAGTTAATTTTCACCCCATCTAAGGTGGAGGTAACTTTGCGTCACCTACATTTTGTCCACCAGTCCATTCAGTGGGAGCTGAAGTAACAGTAGGTGCTACTAATGGCAAATAAGAAGAGATGGACTCAGCCTCAGGAGCCTTTGGATCAGTCTGTAACTGAATATATTTGGGTTTGGCACTTAGATCTGAAAGTTAACTTCTTACCTGCTGGGTAAGAGAACAGGATCCCCCCCAGATACGGGGAAGTCTGGATAGCATGGCTCCTACAGGACATGTACGGCAACGCAATGTAAACGTACCTCATGCCATGGAACCACCTTGAAACCTTTGGGGCTTAGCTGACATGTCGAGATTCCACAGTTTCCAAATCCTGCAAAGATATTCCAGCTCAGTCACAGCATGAGACCAAGTTGTCTGTACATTCACACTATGCTGTTGCTGAGTTAGGAAGCTTTCAGAACTCTAAGGCAGGGTATTAACTACCTTCCAGCAAACAGCACTGAGCATATACCATACTACAAATATTATACTTTGCTGTGCCAGTTGCCCTTAATTGGAACTTCTGAGTTTCCTGTGGCTGTGAATAATGTTAGATGGTTTGTCCCTCAGAACGGAATTGAAGAAATTATTATAGGTAAGTGGAGTTTTTGCAAAATCCAGAGAGATAGGAGTTAACTTTACCAAAAGGATCAAGAGACAGAAGCCTTCCTACTCCCACTGCAATTTGCCTGACACAGGGATATACAACAGGCTTTGCAGCATGACCACAGGGAACAGCTGTACAAAATCATTCTTAAGAATCCATTTTCTCTTTGTGCCGATTTACTTACTCATTAGTTATATGTATGGCATACATAATCTCACAGTAAACTCAGGGTAAATCTTGTTGGTTACCATAATTTCATTAACATATGTGTCACAGCAATGTTAAATCATACTACATTATTCAATCTTACACCAATATTGTACTATTAAAATAATGACTTCTTCACAATATTTTGCCTATTACAAATTCCATACTCCTTTCCCTAGTCAATCTAGTCAAAGTACACTTCATTTTATATATCATAAAAAAACCCCAAACATTTTCTATTTATTTTTACAGGATTTTTTACCCAGTACACCAATTAGTAAAACTCGACAATATCCGTTTCACAAGTAAATCAGCTTTCCCATGTATTTGCCATCACAGCTATAAACAAGCTTCTGCCTAAGAAACGCAAATTTTCTTAACTTTACAAATATCCTTTACATTCAAGAAGTCCCTCCCTTGAGAGAAATACTGTAAATAATTATCTTTACCTCTTGTCTAAGATAACTGGAATAAACTTATCAGTTTAAATCTACTAAAATAGTCTTTAAAAAATCATATTTTGTGGTGTTATAAAACTACATTAACTACAATGATTCCTTTATCTGCACCCACATTTTGTATCACCTTTCAGTCATGTAGGCTGCTAGTTCAAGTCTTCCAAAAAATGTGGGTTAATACATGTTTTTTTAGGAGCCAATCAATCTCTTATCAGTTTGGAATCTGTGATTTCATAAATTCAGTAATGGAATGTGTACATTATATGTAATCTGTTAATCTAAATTCTCAAAACCACATTAATTCGTAACATCTATCTAACCTGGGGGTGGGGTGGGGGAATAACGGAGAAAATCTTGTGTGACCAAGACTTAGTAGAAACCAAATTGGGATTGTGCCTGGTCTGTTAGGCCAATCATGGTAAAACTGCAAATCTTAAGTAACCATGCAATACCACTTGTTTGCTCTGTGTATTATTCTCTCTGTTAGTCTTGTTCCACCTAGAAAGCTCCACTGGACACAAAGCAGAAGCTGGTGGCCGAGCGTTTTCTGATCATTTCTCCTGTTACTACCTTCCGGAAACATGTAACATTGGTGTGCCAAATGCATTGTACCAACACAGAAATTGGGTTCCTAAGACTAACAATTTCTGAAAAGTGCTTTCTAAATTTGAAGCTATCTTTGGGGAAGCACTTTCACACATTCCTTGTAGATGTCAGCTTCCAGAAAACTGGCAAAATCTGTGGTAAGTGGCTGTGTAAAAATATATATGAGTGGATCAAACAGTAATAGGAAAACAGTGAGTGAAAGGAATTTGGATTGCTAACATAGAACAAATTCTGTTGAGAAAACAAAATTGTGAATTGGATGAGGTGTTACAGTTCCTAGTGATATAGCTGTTACTAAGTTTAATACGTGATAGGAAACAATTTATCTTTTGATTTCTGTCCATTAGAGAAACAGAGCAGTACAAGGAAGTATACTATGTATCTTTTATTCAAGCCTGGAAACTTAATGCCTTTAGTCAGTATTCATCATGTATTCACTGCAGGCAAAACAAATTATTTCTTCTCCTACATATTTATGTTTTACCTGCTTATTATTGAGTAATTATTATGCTTAATCTTATTTTGGATTTCATTAAACAAGTGGGCTATTTCATGCACGTCCTAAGTGTCATTTTTTTTCTTCTAGCTAACCCTTAAATTCCCTGAATAACAGGAAAAATAATTTCATCAGGCTCCTCCCTTGTTCCCTGTCTGATCCATTTAATGTCTTTCTGTTTACATGTACACGACTCCATATTGATACCCCTGTACCTCAGAAATGCCCAGTCAAATACAGTTCCTTCATTTGAAGGACTGATCCTTTATTCACCTCAAGATGGTTTTAGCTTTTATTTCTAACACAGCTTTGCAATGCTTCTAACTCAGTGTTGATAACCTGGCATAAAATAATAAAAACCTCAAGCCTAAAGGAGGCCACTCTGCTGTATTTGCAGTATCCACATTGATTCTATATACCAGTTAAACAAATTTAAAACTAAAACCCAAAATTCCAAAGCGATAAAACCACTAGCAGATCTTAAGTTAGGGGAATACTCTACAAAGTGTGCTAATCAAAATCATCTACAGGATTTAGTTTCTTGTTTGAAATGAAAATTGTTTTAGTTTTGGAAGTAAATATACCCTGCACACCTACTTTGGAATCTTGTTTGTTGGTATATACTGGTAGTGTTCATGCTGGTCTTAAATGTGTACTTTGGGTCTTATTCTTGCAGGCTTTTTTGGAACTCCCATTACCCCAAACTGTGTCTTTATTTCTACAGCGTACCTCCACAGTCTCTCCTTTTGATCCGTTTCCTATGAGGAGATTTTTTCCAGTCTTACAGAGTAACATATTAGTACTTACAAAATTATACTAGGCAAGTATACTCCCTAGTATACACTCAGATCAGTTTGTCTGAATGGTCTTGTAATATTTCAGGGTCCCAGAAATCTTTTGAGATGTCTCAGTCACTGGGCTTGTTGGTAATTCTTGGAAATTCTTCATAGTTACTCATTATTGTACCTAGGATTTTGAATGTTTTTACATGAAGAGTTCTTTTGATCACAAATCTTTTCGTCTTTCCTGTTGCTGTCCAAACTGCCAACATAGAAATTCCTGGTACACATTCTGGCAATTGATGAATCATCAGGTTCTGTTGATTTGTATTAATACAGCTAAACCGCTTCAAGTCTACTGATGAAATTATTTTAAAATTTCTATATATCTGTATTTAGGGATTCCTAGCGCCTGGTTTAGAAAAGATTATTTTCTTATTTCAAACCAGTATTACTTAAGAGTATAACCCTTCTATACTTTGGATTTCTACCCTAAAAAAACTTAAATAGTCCTGAAACAACATCATCATTAAACAAAGACTTGTGCTTTTCCCATTTGTAACAGATAGGACAGTTGCATTAAAATCAGGGGCTTTCTTATCTGAAAAAAACATGGTAAATACAAAATAAATCCTCTAAATATAAAATGCAGCTTAATTTTCCTTTTCAGTTCCATCTTTCTATTCCTCCATCAGAAGGCCTTCATAAAACAGTAGTCCCTTTCTTATATGATTTCATGGTTAATATAGCAGCTTTTATATATATATTGGTTGCTTTCCTTCAGAAATTCTAATTTTATACATTCAAGAGCTGAACTTACCTGTGAATCTGCAAGGACTATCCTGTTGTGACCCAGCTTGTACTTGAACACCATAGCTATAACATTACAAGAACTCTAACCTTCCTGTCATTTTCTTGCTGAATCTTGTCAAAAGAAGCTTTTGCTTTAACTTCTGATTTTTCCAGTTTCGTAGCTACTTGCAAATATATCTGATTTATATGTTTTTTTCTAAGAATTGCAAGTAACTTTCTAATTTTACCTTCTTAAGTTGAAAGCAATTAGTATTCTTTATCAGATATTTAGGTGAGGATGAGCATGTTTTGCTTACCCTCAAAGGACAGTTTCCTTTGGGAAGCAGTTAGAGGGGCCCAATGTGCCATTAGAATAGAAGGAACTAATAAATCCATTAGCATTCACTACCTTCCATAGCATTTAATTGCTTGTTTTAATTGTCCAATTTACAAGCTCTAGTACGTCCAAAGACTGGAACTGATAGGGTATATGCTATTTTTCTGAACTCCCCAGTGTTTTAAAGTACTCTTGAAATATTTTGTGAAATGTAATTACTTGCTAGTTTGGATCTTAGTTGACTGAAATAAGATCAGCTTCTCCCACCATTAGTATGAATTGTACTGGCTACAGTATGACATTAGTACCAGTACTACATTCATTTTCAAGCAAATGCTTCTACCCATTTAAAAAAAGCATGTCCAATTAAAAGAAGGTATTGATTCCTGCTTTTTAATGGTATGCTTAATATCTTTGCAATAAGGACCTTTTGGTTCCTCACCCTTTAATGGTAACAAATTGGTTTTGATTACACCCTGACCTGTCAACATGAATATTTAAATCTTTTTCCTTTATGTGAGAATGGCAATTGTTAATAACTGTTAAACTAATGTAATAGAAAACAAAAAGAATACCAGATATGTTTGCTAATGCAAGGATTGCTAAATCTGTCAAGCTTTAGGACAGACTCATCTTTAACACATATTAATGAGGAGAGCAGTACCTGATTGGCCTGATTGTTCTATTTTGCACCTGTTTTTTTACAAACTCATCAGGTGATTTAAGTACTCCACAATGGTCAGCTGGGAAAGAATTCCATAAACTTTCATCAACACTCCAATGAAACAATTAAATTATATCACTGACATCAGTCTCACTGCTATTAGTGTTTAACATACATGGTGTAGTTATGTTTCTTTTCCCCATAACACATTTCTTGGCGTTATCAACCAAAATACAAATGTCAGTTGCAATTACAATAGAAAAACTAACAGCAGTGGCAAGAGATAAATGAGTTACCATTTCTTGGAGTCATTTCCAAGAGCTATCTTCCAGTGAAGGAAAGTCTTTAAGTCTTGAGAAATAGAGAGGAATGTTCTGAAATCATAACTCTGGTAAGTTCCTGTTTTATTGTCTTGTAAAAAGCTGCATTATCTTTTGAGAGTTTCTGTGGGGTTAATATTACCTGTCATGACAAGTCTTAGTAGCCAGACAAAAATATTTTAAAGAATCTGTTACAGCAGAGGTTGGTAATAAGTATCTCTGGGTGCACTAGTAGTTGTTGGAGTAGTTGTCTTGGTGGCAGATTAAACTATGTCCTATTGTGTGGTCTGCTATGAGATGTGAGAGAGCCCCCTATCCCATTGTCATAAGGCTGAGTAACTGTGGTGTAGGAGGGCCAGAACTATGGTGTACCAAGACCACTTATTCAGTTCTAGCATCACTGTAACTGAGCAGTGTTGGAAACAGTGAATTGAATGACTCCCTGTTGGTAAAATTATGACATCTATCAAGTCTGAGTTAAGATATCTCTTTAATCGTTAGCTTGTCATATTTAAGTCTGTAATTCTGAACAGTCAGAAAATCTGTATTGAAAGAATCAGTTATAACAAAAGTCCCGAGTTCTACTCTCACCTGATCCTGGAACAATGAGCAGCAGGCATTGCAAGGTGATGTTGGAAACCAGATATGAAATACCATTCTTCAGCAACCATTCATTAATTGTATGTATTAATTGAAGTAATGAATACTATTTCTTAAATATGCGATATATGTAACTGAGGGTAGTTCTGTTGGTTGCCATAGGAATTCATTAACATGCATCACTGTAACATCAAACTAATTTCTCTACTTAACCTCATACTGATATTCTATATATGAAAATGAAACTGTTTTGTCTAGGCAAAACACGCTCCAATTTTAACATGTTGACCCACCATTAAGAAAAAAGAATCAAAGCCATTTCAGGTCCCTGACTTAACAGGATTTCTTCTGCTGTTCCTCATTTATCAAAAGAAGATGCTAGCCAAGTCAAGGGTAAATCACCTTTCCCACACACTTCCCATCGAAGCTCTAGTTTACTAGGCTTTTGTCTTCCAAATTATAACCCACCTTTTTATACCACCACTGTGCAATAGCAAAGCAGCAACTTAACTGTAGGGATGGTTTAAAGTCAGTATTAGAAGCATTATTTATTAGCTGAGTATTCCTAGCTCTCAAACCAGTGGAGTGGGCTGGCAGCGGTTTGGTGTACTGGAATGCTAATTACATGTTTTACTTAGCGATTGTGAGAAATTTAATTTGCTTATCAGACAGCAACAGGATCAGTAACATGGGGAAAAAGGGAAGAGCTGGCTCTGCGCACCAGAAGAATTACATCCAGTTCAGTCACATCTGCCAGCTCACAGCCTGATGTATATTTTTGTAGAAATTATTTACACAGAGGTTGGCAAGGTGTATGTTTTTATTCAGTTAATTTCAGTTCAGTTAAAGAGGGTGTGTCTACTTATCGATTAGTTTCAATCCGCACTTTCTGATTCCTAAATGGCTCTGGAAGCATTTGTGTGTGGGGGGGTTTTCTTAGAAAATTGTCTGGTTTTCATAGGCAGGTATACATCAAGGGCTTTAGAGGGCAACCTTGTTGAACTTGAAGGCTCAGGAATGAATCCCAGCAGAGTTGAGCATAATTTTTTTTTATTATTTGAAAATATGCAAATCAAAGAGGACATCCACAGAGGCCATTTATATTGAATATCTTAGCTTTGGTCATTGTTTGTAGTATCTCATCTGTTGCCATACCTGAGCTGAATGCTGTGAAGTTGTTTCTTGTCACTTAAGTTTGTTGGCTTTGGGAACAAACATATCCCTGACACAGTGGGGCTGAAGTTTTGGTGAGGATCAAGTTAGTTCTTGCTATGTAAAAAAACAAGCAAATAAAAAATCCCCATGTCTTGTCTCCTTCCCAAAACCAAACATAGAAGAAACTACCTTAGCAGCGTTAATGTAACTTTTGTATAAGTGCTGGTGGGTATTATGAATGTTTTATCTCTGTGCTGGAATACAAATTAGAAAAGATAGCTATAATTTTCAAATTAATATAGAAAAAATCCTTCATTTTTGAGGCTTTGTTCCTGTTTAGGTCCATGAATCAATATTTACTAGCTATGCTTTTTCACTGACAGTTTGGTATGTCTAAATCAGTCAATGTATTTTGTATTAACAGGTTTTTTCCCTCCATTTTGTGAAAAACTGGGGTTTAAAAGTGTTTTCCTCCCATCACCTGGGAGATCTGTAAAACAGTCATCCACATGCCCTACACACTGTGTTTACCTTAGCCTTGTTTCTTGCCTGTCATCACAGCTCCTCATCAAAGAGTACATATCCGGACAGAGGGGCAACAACAGATATATGCTTAGAGTGAAGAATTTTGCCATCTCTGTGGGGGATAAAATGTAGGCTCAAAAGTTATCCAGAAAGATGTCAAACAGGGAAGTGAAGGTGATCAAGTATGAGGAGAGAAACTGAATCAAGAGATTTGGCTTGAAACAAGGTATAAGGCAATGATGGCCATGTTCTTGTTTGCAGAAAGGAAGTGGAAAAAAGAGCACTGAAAATCTCTGAGCTGGACCCTGTGTGAACCCTTCTGGAAGAAAATGCAGCAGCTTTTCTGCACTGAATAATTAATCTTAATAATATGATATTAACATATTCATACTTAATAATGAATTATTGAGTATGAACATCTTTGAGATGAGTATATGTTCAGTTTATCCAATCAGTGTAAAGTAATATATTCTAAAAAATATCACTGTCCAACTCTGAGTTCCTATTTGAACATCACTGTCAGTTTGTTTGGGTATTTTTCTTGTAAAGAAAGATTGATATTTTACTTTAGTACCACTTAAAATAGGTATACATGCATAGATAGTCCCAACATATTCTTGTCAGGACCTAGCATCCTTGCCTAAAAATTCTGTACCAAATGGGAACTGGTTTTGATTATTTTTTTTTTGTTTTTGAGAGGTGGAGTCAGATAATTTACTGCATTTGTGTTAAAATGAAAATTGCAGAAACTGTTAGAATTAATCTACACACACTGACTTGTACTACTTTAAACAGTATAACTTTTTTTTTCTACTCAGTTCAGATTTCATTAATATGCTTGCTTTAAATATGTTTCTAATTAACTTTGAATTAATAGACACAGTCAGATGTGGATGACTGTGTGTGATAGCTCTGTCACATTCTCAACTCGTTCACTGTTTGTGCAGACTAACATGTGACTGTGGTCAAACTAGCAAATCCTGCCCCTTTGTTTTAAAACACCAGTGCTAAACTAAATCTTAAATGAAGCTTGTATAACACTTTCTGTGAACAAACAAAATAAATTCTGTTCTGGTTTTGGTAAATCTGGAGTTATTCTGCCGGTGCCTAAATAATTTAAGAGTGAATTTAAGAGTGGTGCTTCAGTCACCCAGAGTAGAACATGCTTGATTGTAGTTGCTTGAATTGTACAAAAAATATCTGAGCAATGTTAGGGTCCGTCAGTTTATTGGCTTGTGTCTGTTTATTTGCTGTTCTTTAAACTCTTATCATCCTATTAACTGGCAGTTTGATTCATAGTCTATTGAGCTCAAAGAAAAGGTTCTTTAAAAGCTTACATGACGGAATAAAAAATATTTAAGCTTGCTTCAGAGAAAGAAATTGAGAATGTTCTACTGAGTTCATCCGTTACTGTGTGAAGAATCTTTAGGGAGCTCACAGGCTTCTGAGAAGAAATAGTAAGAAATAATGTGTTTGGAGTATTTTCCCTTTGTGTTTTCTCTCGGGGATACTTGTCATGCAAGATTATTCCATCAAATTGTCAGAAGTGTTCCATTTGGTTAGGTTTTACCTATTAAACAGGAGAGTTAGTTGTAATTGGTTGTAGTGGTTTGTTTCTGCTCCGTGCCAGGACACATGTACCATCTGGTTTCTGCTATTGAATGTTAAGTATCTGTGCATGCCACGGAGTTGAATTTAGATACACTTTTCTATTTTACTGAAATTTTTGCTATTGATTTGCTCTTAGTTGCTTGCTGTTAGTTCTTGCTAACAAATTTTCTGTTTAGTGAAATTAATTGCATCTAATCAAAAGAGGTGGCACCATATTTGAAATAACAGTGAATTCATATGAGCTAGTACACCTTGGCTGTTACATATTTGAGTCTCTTCCTTCTCTAGCATACGTAATTTTACGGAAAACACGAATTGTTTGAGCAACTGTATCTACATTTGAGTTTCCATGTTTGCATGTGAATAAACTGAATAAATTATAACTAAGTTTGTTATTTCAACAGTCTACATCAGGAGTTACTCCCACGTTTATTCTGGAATTATACCTATGGCAGAGCATGAGTTTTCACTCAGAATTATTATGCATAAAAGTATGTGTATGTGTGTGTTTAAGAGAGAAAGAGTGGGCAAGGGGATGGTTCTTTTTTTAAAGTAGATTTATGAGTAGATTTTCAGAAATCAAACATCAATGTGAAATGGAGGTTATTGTGCTGTATTGGCTGCACTCCATCCTCTCCATACACAATCACGTACTTCACCTGAACCTGCAAGAGCCATCATCTTTGAGGAGCCAGTGACTGTAATTCAGTTTTTTTATTATTACTACAGAGGCAGGCATTTTTTGCTAAACAGTACTGAGTGATGTGTGGTGATTTTATGATCTTATCTGGGGATTAGGGAGTTGGAGCTAAACTCATTTTCCTTAGAGTCACATATTGGCCTCAAACCATGGTTCATGGACCATGCTGATAAAAAGCAAATTATTTTATTCAGTTCACATTAAATTCAAACTTCAGGCCCTGGAGACCTACAGAAATAATGTATTAACACTTATCTTACAGAGCTGAATTCTTCTAGGAATAGCAATCCTTCAGCAGCAGAGCAGAGAGAATGCTAAGGCTTTCAGGAGTCTGGCATTTTGTCCTGAAGTAGGCGTTGTGCTATGAATTAAATTTTGGATTTGGGGAGTGCAGTCTTCAGGGGAGTTGTGTGAGAATCACAGGAATAATATTTGTGAGCTCTAAAGTTAATTTAAATTTTTGTTATTGCTGAGTAGAAAATTGATAGAGTGAAGTCTGTCTCTATTACCTGAGACAATTGCTTCAGCTTTTAGTGGGTTATTTTCCCAGTAGACAGAATGAGGGGGGGGGGGTGGGGAAAAGGGTCTTAAACATAGGTTTTGACTTATTTTTAGTAATACCTTCCCCCCATTACAGTACACATAGTAGCAGGATAATTTATTGTTGGTGATGTGTTGATTTGGAACAAAGAAGCATTTGCCTCTTATGTATGATCCTAAGAAAACCATATTTTTGCTGCATCATCATTCAGTGTCACAAAGACATTGGAAAATTAGAACCCAAATGAGGAGACACACAATGTGGAAACAGATGGATGTATCACAAAGAAAAATGAAGATATAGGAACTTCTTTCTAATGTGAAATCATTGCAGAGGAGTATATCCTGGATCTTAGCAATGAAATAGAGCACATTTTTCTCTGGTGTTATATGCTCATAAATACCTCTAATATTTCTTCAATCATTGTTTGAGTATTGTAAATTCACAGAAAGGTTAATAATCCACTTGCAGTGGAACAGCAATAATTATTTTTCCGCTATCAAAAAATGTGCATCATACAATTCCTTTTTTCCCCAGGTCCCTGTGCTAACCAGAAAGACCTTTGATTTCAGTGCTGGTCACCACTACAAATTGAAAAGTTTCAGTGAGTTATTGGGCTCTGTGTCTCTCAATCAGATCAATGGATGCCATTCCCCTGAAATGATCAAGCAGGAATGGAATGAAATTAAAAGATAGCTTAATGCTTGATACCGGTTAATGTAACTGGTTTGCTTATGGATATAGACTGGTTTGTCTAGAATTCCAAACAAAGATTAAACTGACCAGTCGATGATAATATAACCAGCCAGAATACTTATAGTTTGCAGAATTTTAAGTGTTATCTTTGTGTTTAAGAAGTTTGCTGGCATAGCAGTAAGTATATGGAGCTAAGCCTGGCATTACTGTGTTTATTTATGAGAAGGACTAGACGGATCATACTATAGATTTTACACTTACTGAATTTAACTTTGCTGAGTTTAGTTCCTCTCTTACTTGGCAAGATAATTTTGATAGCTTGTCCTTTGAAATGTTTGCAGTGGCTCTAAAGTAGGTATCACAGGTGGATTTTCTAACTATCCTTTATCCTTATTATTCAAACAGATATGGAAAATATTTTTGTAATTGAGGTTAGAACACCACCACCCAAAGGATCCCACTTGAAACATTTCTACTGTTTGACAGAGGAGCATTTCTCATCCGGTTATATACCCTCCTTCCGCGATTTCCATTGAGGATATATGCAAGTCCTTTAGCATTTGTCTCTTAATACAACAGAGTTAACCAAGGCTTAGTCCCTACATGGTTTTGTATTGCTTCAGTCTGTGAACCATGCCACAGGTACATCATTGAACGATAAAGGTGGGGTTTTTTTTATGTGCTTGTAATGCAGAATGTTATACCATCTGTAGTATTTCTAAGATTATAGAAAATCATCCATCCCAGCAAAATTTCTACATTAGCTGGGAGCTCTTGGGGCACAGCAGAAATACTCCTTACTGGAATTAGGAAAGCATGTCTTTTCTTCACTACTTAGTGTTTTTCTTTGTTTATGTAGTTATGGTTCCTATTAGATATGGGCTACTCTTCAACTGAACAATCAAACATGACATTTATCTAGAAAAGCCAAATATATTATTCCCCATTTTATATATGAAAAATATGATGTTTTCACAAAATAAGGAGAGAGAGAGGAAAAAGAACAAACCAAGCTCCCTGCAGTTCAGTAGCAGAGTACATGTAATGTGTGGGCAGTTTATTCTGGGGTTCTTTTTTCCTTGATACCCTCCTGCCTGTGCTCGCCAAAAGCTAACTTTCCTCAGCAGTCCTCTGTGTCCTGATTTTCCCATTGCCTGCTCCTTCTACCGTATACCATATTCCTTCCACCTCTTTTTTTTTTATTGACATTTACCTATGTTGTGCACTATGCCAGTACATTCTTTTGAGTGTTTCTGAAGACATGAGGATAATCCAAGGTGTTTGTAGTACAGGTGAAAACACACACAGCTGAGTCGGTTTCTGTGGCTGCAGTTTCAAAACAGCAGCTTGTGGGTCCACTCTGTGCCAGTATATCCTTGTATTAGGAAACCAGCCAAGGTGCAGACTCTTATCTTGTACTCTTCATACCAAATGTGAAAAGGGTAATAATGCGTAAGTGTGCACTGTGAATAAACCACAGGGGCATAACAGGATTCAATACCCAGATTTACTAAACACAAGCAATGTGCAAGGCCTAGCAAACTGATCCCTGAGGAACGCTATGGATCCCAGTTTCAAGGGATGCAACAAAATTCAAAACGACTGAATTCTTGCTTTATTTCTAGCCTTCAGCTTTTACAGATTAAGAGTTTCTTTCTTGTTGCAGTTCTTAGCTACTTATTTAATCTCTAAACTAGAATAAATACTTTGTTTATAAATGAAATCTGTCTTTGATTGGAGCACAATAAGCCTTGAGCCCAATGGGCAGGGTTCTCCCTACCTGTTCTCCAAGATGTGAGAAACCTAGGTTCAGTTTCTTGCTCTACTAGGTTTGAATATTGCTTTTCCATTTACTGAATTAAAACAATGAACTTCTACATGGTGGATGACTTTTTCTGACTTGAGGACCATCTACCAAAACTTAGGTGTAAAACAGAGCCACAGACTTTTGCATCTCATTTTTTGGAGACAGAAGAGCTTATAGGAAGAAGATCTTAAAAGGTTTCTCATTTTTTGTTTTAGTGTTACCACTGGTTTCCAGGTAATGGTTGATCCTGCTGATGCTGTTTTCAGTAGCTTGCTTGGCTTACTTGCCTAGCAATTTGAATTTCTCAGCAGTTCTGTGTCGGTAGGGCTTCACTGCTATCACCTGACTTAGTGCTGCAATGGGATGATAACATGAATGTCTTACAAACTGTCTGTGGCTCAAGAGCTGCCAGCTGGCCAGCCTTCAACTACAGGCTCTTTTTGGTGTGTTTGCCTGCTTTTCTTTTTTCCATTTTGAAGTTAAAAAGAAAGTTAAATCCCAGATTTCTACAGGACAGAAGAGTATTTCCTACGCTATTCTGTACTGGAGCCAAGGGATTAATTCTTTGTGAATGCTCGATCAGGCTGTCATAGAACTTTTTTGAGGACTGAATTCCCATATTTGAGTGTATGGCTTTTTCAGTATCCCTGTTCTCATCTGGTACCCCAAGCTGCTGCTGTCGCTTAGAACAAGGTCATCATTTCTCAGTCCTGTTCACAGCACAACAGCTTACTGAGGTGGAAGTAATTTTTCCTTAGCACAATGTGGTCTCTACTGACTGGTAGCATGTTTTGGTCAATGTTAATTTAGAGAGGGATCTATGTGGTATGTCAGGGTCAGTATCCTTCTTCTGTTTCACACCTTCAGTTAGATTCCCTCAGCAGCATGAAGCACAGACACAGGATCATGGCTTACACTATGTGTGTTGCGGCTGGTCTCCCTTTGGAAAGGCTGCTCTGTCAGTGAGTAGACCCATCTGTTTCTTTAGTTTATTTTCCATACTGGCACTTCTGCCAGAGCTTCTGACATCATCCACTCAAGGTTGAAGCCTGAATTCTGAGATACTTGTTTAGCTTGATCATCATTTCTCCCCTCAATCCCTGCTTCTGTGACTGTGATAAAAATTGTTTCTTAAAAAGCAGGACTATAATGTTGACTACATACTCTGAAAGAAATGAAAGGGGGGCTCTTTTCTTTATAAATGGCCTGTTGCTCAACTTGTATCTGCAGTTAATTCTGGTTGAATATATTAATCAGCATACTTCAGCAGTTAACTAGTTGCATTTGTACTTACCTGGTTTGTATGTATACTTGAGACAAAAGATCATAAATTAGATTAAAAGTATCTGACAGAGACCATGGGATAGCTTTGGTGTACCTCAGACTCCTTAGAACTTCCCAATTACATTTAAGAAATTCAAGACTAAGAGGGGTGGGGGAGGTTAACAGCTGCAAAAACAATGTTGTCGCACAGGAAGATGGCAGGGGAGATGAAAGATAGGTCACTCAAAATGCATTATGCTCTCATCTCCCTTCCCCCTTCAAAAAACAAACAAACAAACAAAAAGAAAACCCACCCCAAAAGAAACTATGGTTTGTGAGAATCTGAAAAAGTAGCTTGCCAAAAATTTACATCATGTCTTGATGCGTATTGAGGAGGTAGGGCTCCTTAGAGAATATGCGTAACACCAAATATTGTGATGAGAATTTAAGACCAACAAAATGACCTAAAAAAGATGCAGCAGGAATTGATTTTACGTGTGTGCTTTCACATGAGTAATGATACCCTCCTTTTTATAAAGTCTCTTTCAGAAATAAATTCTACAGAGCTTTACAGCAATGATTAGTTCCATTAAATTCTTCTATAAGGAACTAGAAGTGTTGTTACTATTTTACTTATTTTATATGTGAATGATGTAAGCAGTGAATAACGTAAGGAACAAATGATGGCTTGCAGAATTGATAGCAATAATGACATATCCCTGTTGCTTGCTCTAACTGACACTTCCTAGTGGTAAGCTCTCCTTTTTATGTGATTACATAGCTCCTTCCCGGCTTGCTCTTGCTACACATGGAGTCTTACTTGCAGTCTTAGTTGGAAACAGTTATTTACACAGAATCGTGAGCCCCCCTAAAAAATGGTTCAGCTATTAGGACTGTTGAGTGGGGTTTAAAAAAGCTCTGAACTCCAGGAATAGAGAATTCTAAAACTGATTAACAGTTCTAAAATGCCATTCAAGAGTTCTCTTGTACTTTTTTCCCCTAGAAGGCATTAGCTCATGATTTCTGAAAGGCTGAGGTTCAGATAACTGCTGTATAAGAGCTAAGCATCATTCTCACATTTCTAAGGTGCTTGGTTAGTTATACGATGGATAGGGTTTTATTATACAATAAGCTAAATGTATTTAAAATATATTTATGTATGCAAGTAAATATATGAATTGATTATGCACACAAAAGGCCAAAATTGGTTATTTGTTCATAGTAATGTTATGTTGCATTTGATTGCTTAGACTCTGGGTGATGTTCATCGTAAGAACTTAGATCTAGTACAAACTAGAACTGTATGGCCAGATCTACAATAATCTAAATCACTGTGCTGATTTACTTTAATGGAACATACGGTTTCATTGCCCTGGCTTCTGTTCCAAGCAGTGAAGCCATACCCAATTGATTTATGAGTGAAGTTCAGTAGGGGCCTGTTACAGAAAAAAATTGCTTGAACCTTTTCTCCAGAGGTTTGGAGATCCATGTTTTTAAAATTAATGATACTACAGTGATGGCTTTGAATGCAAAAAGAAAACTGTCTCAGAGAAGAAGGAGTAGATGACAGTATAATGCTGACGGCCAGATGGGTACCAAATCACAAAGTGTTTGCTAGAAAGTCACACTGGGAAGGTTTAATACAGACAGCAGCTGGTGAGATGCAGCTGTGCAATCATTCTGCAGAAGAGTACACAGAGTGTACAGCTCTCTCAGTGCAAAACTAACTTCTATTCCACATGGGTCAGAATTATTTACCATATTTTATTATTAACTGGATGCTGATTTTGTGCAGGACATATTTGGAAGAAAAGGGAAGTCTTGCCTTTAAAACACAATATTCTTGCTCAGCAACAGATTCCTGTATGTTGTTCAATTATGACATGTTTTTTTAGGGGCAGAGGGTAGCCTTCTTTGAAGAGATGATGGGCCGTTTTAAGTATCACTGTAAGTAACACAAGATATATTTCTATCAACATTACATGACAGGAATCATCTTAAATAAGGTGGCTGTTTGCTTCATGAACATCCATAATACATATCCACTTACCATACAGGTAATGTTTAGGAAGACTTTGCTGTATCAGTTGGCTTTAATGTCCTTAGGATTTGATGCACACCTTTTATTGGAATGACAATATATTTTGCATTAGACAGAAATGCTTTGGCATGGATCTGGTAGAAATCAACCATGGTGTGACACCACCTGTTGTGTCTAAAACGTACTGCTTTTTCACACTTGAATCTCAGCCAGGTGCAGTAAATTACTTCTGTTGTGCAGTATCTGGTTTAGCTCTTCAGTCAAGAGCATCTGATCCTACTTCACAGAAACAGGCTTTGTAGGTTGAAAAGTCCTATGTACTGTTGAGCCTCCAGCTCTGAGCATGGCATTTATGGCTCACACCACACACAGGCAGCCCTCAGCTGCACTGTCTCTGTTGGCCCTCGGCCCAGGCGGCGAAACCTCCAGGAGTGGGGAGGATGTGCTCAGCGCCCTGACACGGAGGTTCGTTTCCCTGATTTGGTCTCAGAGCACACTCTTTTGTTCTGCAGCTTTGGACACCCAGCCTTAATACTTGATTAATTTTATCTCTGTCTACATGTTTTCTTGTGTTCTGTCTGCTGCCTGTCTTTTGTGGTGAGTCAAGAGAAAACTAACTTCTCAAATATGTGCTCATCCCATTGTTGTAAAGTGCTTGCATTTGAATGTGTGGCTTTTCTGTATGGGAGAAGAGCTGTTGTGACAAATGTCTGTTAGGAGATCAGGGATTTCATATTTCACATGTGCGTTTCATCATTTTTCACTGTGATTAGAAAAGCGATTCAGAATACCAGTCAATTCTTACAGTCTCTTCAGGTTATTACCAGTGTTGTACCTAATTGCATAGTGCTGCCCAGCAAAAGCACTCCTCTAGTACACAAGATGCCCAAGCTGCATTTTCCACTCTGTGTGTCCAAAATTAATGAGCAACAGTGCCACTTGGTCTAACGGCTTTAAGCTAGAATGGTTAAGAATTCTGAGTTCTTTTCCTAGACCTACTGTATTCTTCCCACTTTCTTATGGGATTTCCAATGTCAATTTTCCTATTTATAAATGAAAAGGTATTGATACTTTGGCTGGGTAGGAAGAAGGAGAGTAAAGTCTTTTTGTGTTTTGGTATGCTTGTTTGCCGTTTCAAAAATCCGTAAATAGTGAACGTGTTAATTGTTTCCATTTGAAAACTGGGGAATGAGGAGAGAAAAAAGAAGAGACCACACTGCCAAAGTTTTCTTGGTCCTTTTACCTCCTTTTGAATTCTAGATTTGCCTTGAAATTAATGTTATTTTGACCTTCTAGAGAGAATAAAAGCATTGACATGCTGAAATGTTTTCAATGTATCAAGAAAATGTACATTCTGTGTTCTCTTTATTGATATTTGGAAGCCACTTCTAGACAATGTCCTTCTGGAAAAGCTGTGGAATAAATTCGAATAAATGTCTTAAACTGTAACTAAATACCGCTTCCTGCGTCAATGAAACTTCCAATTAGAATGACACTTCTCTGCGAACATGGACTCTTTTCCCAAGGGAAGATTCAATGGTACATATTTATATAGTGGACTAATTCATCCCTGGGATCGGTGCTGATGCTTTGCCAGCAAAGTTGAAGAAGGGACAAGAGCCAGCGTGTGAGCCGGGTGCCAGCTGGGTGCGCGCCCGGGCAGCTCTCAGGCCCCGCCGGCCGTACCGGGGGGGATGTCCTCACTCAGTCAAGGCAGACTAACGCCTGCTGCCCGGGGATGGCGGTCCGTGGCCTTCTGTCTGACAGTAAGAAATGTCTGTTGTCTTGAAAAGCAACTCAGGCATTTGGACTTCTATCTGGCTTAGCAAAAACTTATGGGAAGGTTTTTGCATCACCTCCAAGGATAATTTTGTGGTTCTGTCAAACAAAATCTTACAAGCTTCTTTTGTTGTGCATTATGCAGTCAAAAAATTGACATTATAAAATCAAATTCCTATCATGCTTTGAACTAATTACAGTGCCCTTTTCACTGTAAGTATAGCCATGCATGACATTCTTCAGCAAAGCGTTCGGAGCGGCGGAACAAACCCCCCAACAGACCGTGCAGCGAGTAATGGCTCCGGCCTTGGCCGCCGGCCCCGGCCCGTGCGAGAGCTAACGTCTCTTTCTGCCTGGGGGGGGTCCCGTGGCGAACTGGTACCTTTCTGAAATAAATATTGAGAGGTGCGGTGTCTGACCAGCACAACGCCGGCAGCGCCCCCGGCCCGCAGCCGCCCCTGCGCCAGGGCAGCGCCGCGGCGCCGAGACCCGCCGGCCGGCGCCAGCTCTCGCGCCGGCGCCAGCTCTCGCGAGGTCCTGGCGTTGCCAGGGCAACCGCGGCCGCCCCGCCCTCCCCGCCTATAAAACCAGCCGGCTGCGCACGAGCTGGAAGGGCGGGAAGCGGTGGCCGGCGCGCGCAGTGGTTAGGCGGCCGGCTCAGGAGGCGAGCCCGGCCGGAGGGAAGCCGCGTCTTCTGTGCTCTCTAGAGGAGATGAGGGGAGTCGGGCAGAGCTCCCATGCACACATACAGCCGTCTAGGCCTCAGGGTGTGCCTCTCGCAGGGAACGGATGGCGGCAGTGAGACAGCTGTGTGAGGTGTGACCAGGTGGGTGATCTGCTCAGGCTGGCGGCAGAGCTGTGAGGGGAAGTGGAAAGGCTGAGGAGCATGAGGGAGTCTGAGAAAGAGAGAGACTGGTAGAACCATGTTCTACCCTCCCTGAGACAGAAACAGCCATCAGAATAAAAATGAAGATAAAGCGGATCCTGTGTCTTCTTCTCTCAGGTTGAAGGCAGTAGCCTAAAGGAAAGGAGTGGATGGAGGCAAGCTCATGCTTGAGGTGGCAGATAAGCCCCTTGCTTGCTCACCTTCCATTCCCAGGTGCCCCTGTACAGCAGGTATGAGGTTCTGGCTGTGGAAGGCCAGTCCGTGCATGATTGTCCACCTTCACTAGAGGTATTGCCAAGTTCAGAAAGGCTTATGCCCCATCCCACAACCACTTCCACAAGGAAGAAAAGATGAGTTGTAGTTGTTCGTAACTCCCTTCTGAACAGAATGGAGGGTCTAATACACTGGACAGACCTTTATCTTGGGACAGTCTGCTGCTTCCTTGGAGGCCAGGTTAAGGACGTCACTAGGGAAACTCCCAGCCTAGTAGGGCTTTCAGACTATTACTGATTGCTGCTTTTCTGTGTGGGTGGTGGTCAAGCTGCAATGTGTATCTCAGATTATCATTGTTCAAAAATTAATATGCGGGACAATATATCTCTAATTATTTGGTTTGCAGGTGTCTGTGCTAATGGTTCAGAGTGATTCAGTATCCACCCAAGTTAATGGAAAACTTTTATTTCGTCAGTTTTAGAGTAGAATCTGGGGGGAAAAGAATTACATACCAACAGTTTTTTTCAAAGGAGGATACTAACAAATTCTGAGAATTAGTCCTTTTGCAGGTGTGAAGTGTATTGTTCTATTGATAACAATAGAGATGTTGTCAGTTTGTTTCACTTAGGAGCAGAACAGGTTTACTGTTGTCCTGTTCAACTAGAGTGTGTTGCTCAGGTATACTCTATGTTCATGTTCTTCATATTTACTTTCCTTGATGAATCATTATATGGAACATCTTCTTTCAAACTGGTATGAGCATACAAATACATGCACCCTGAGAACACCAAGAACTTAAAAAGCTGCAGGTGATAGCTCTCTAAGGAAGTGACTTTTGTGTTGTATATAACTAACCTAGAGTAGCTACCTAGTACTGTTTTCTGAATTGGTTACTTGTTTTATTGTTATTGTCCTCTCTACTCTGTCATGTGAGATGTTTTATTATCTTAATTATATGATATGAACAAAAAGAAGCTTGCAGTGGAGGCAAGTGGCGGGAAGGGCTCCAAGGGTTTGAATGATTTATTCCCTTTTGCGTGTCTCTCTCTGTCATTTATCCTGCAAAGCAAAAAGTCTTCCATGATAAGGGATTTATTTCTGTCATTTTGGTTCTAAAAAAGTAATTTTATTTTCATAGTTTTATAGCTTACTTTAGTAGGGAAGAAAATAGTGTTTTCAGTTCTTTGAGAAGTAAGAAACGGGGTCAGCAGAGCCCCTATCTTGTAATTCCAGAGGGCTGACTGGCCTGTTTAAGAGCCTAGCTGACAGTCCCTTGCGAGGCAGTCCTGAAGGGCCAGGGGTACAGGAAGGGTGGACATTATTCAAGAATGAAGCCTTAAAAGCACAGGAGCAGGCTGTCCCCATGCTGAAAGATGAGCTGGTGGGGAAGACAACTGGCCTGGATGAACAGAGAGCTTTGGCTGGAACTCAAGAAAAAAAGGAGAGTTTACCACCTTTGGAAGAAGGGGCTGGCAACTCTGGAGGACTACAAGGATGTCATGAGGTTATGCAGGGTGAAGATTAGAGAGGTGAAAGCCCAGCTAGAACTCAGGCTGCTTGCTGCTGTAAAAGATAAAAAACGTTTTTTATAAATAAATCGGAAACAAAATGAGAGCCAAGGATGATCTTCATCCTTTATTGGATGTGGCAGGGAACGTTGCCACAAAGGATGGTGTGGCAATGCTTTCTTTGCCTCAGTCTTTAATACTAAGACCAATTACCCTCTGGGTACTCAGCCCCCTGCACTGCAAGACAGGGACAAGGAGCAGAACAAAGTCCCCACAGTCCAGGGGGAAACAGTTAGTGACCTGCTGCTCCACTTAGGCATGCACAGGTCTATAGGGCTGGATGGGATCCACCTGAGGCTACTGAGGGAGCTGACAGAGGTGCTTGCCAAGCCACTCTGTCATTTATCAGCAGTCCTGACTAACTGAGAGAGGTCCCAGCAGACTGGAGGTTAGCCAGTGTGACACCCATCTACAAGAAGGGCTGGAAGGAGGATCAAGGGCACTACAGCCCTTTCAGCCCAACCTCGGTGCTGGGGAAGGTTATGGAGCTGATCACCCTGAGTGCCATCACGTGGCATGTGCAGGACAAGTGGGGGGTGGGTGAGGGGTGTCAGGCCCAGTCAGGGTGGGGTTATGAAAGGCAGGTCCTGCCTGACAAACCTCATCTGCTTCTATGACAAGATTACTCACCTAGTGGATGACAGAGCGGCTGTGGGTGTTGTGTGCCTAGATTTTAATAAAGCCTTTGATACTGTCTCCCACAGCATTCTCCTTGAGAAAATGGCTGCTCATGGCCTGGATGGCCAAGGCCAAAGAGCAGTAGTAAATGGAGTTACATCCAGCTGGCGGCCAGTCACAAGTAGTGCTCCCCAGGGCTCAGTGCTGGGGCCAGTCCTGTTTAATATCTTTATTGACGATCTGGATGAGGGAATCAAGTGCACCTTCAGTAAGTTTGCAGACAACACCAAGATAGGTGGGAGTGTTGATCTGCTGGAGGGCAGGAGGCTCTGCACAGGTTGGACCAATGGCTGAGGCCAATTGTATGAGGTTCAACAAAACTCTGTGCTGGGTCCTGCCCATGGGTCACAGCAACCCCATGCAGTGCTACAGGCTTGGGGCAGAGCAGCTGGAAAGCTGCCCAGTGGGAAAGGGCCTGGGGTTGCTGGTCAACAGCTGGCTGGGCATGAACCAGCAGTGTGGCCAAGTGGCCAAGGCAGCCAACAGCATCCTGGCTTTTATCTGGAAGAGTGCAGCCAGCAGGACCAGGGCAGCAATCGTCCTGCTGTGCTCCACACTGGTGAGGCTGCACTGCAAATCCTGTGTTCAGTTTTGGGCCCCTTGCTGTGGGAGGGACGTGGAGGGGCTGGAGCATGTCCAGAGACAGGTAGCAGGGCTGGGGTACCAGTCTGATGGGGAGCGGCTGGGGGAACTGGGGGTGTTTGGTATGGAGAGGAGGGGGTTCAGGGGGGACCTTATTGCTCCATGTAACCACCTGAAAGGGGCTGTAGGCAGGTGGGGGTCAGTCTCTTCTCCCAGATAACAGGTGACAGGACAAGAGGGAACTGCCTTAGGTTGCACCAGGGGAGGTTTAGATTGATATTAGGAAAAGTTTCTTCATGGAAAGGGCAGTCAAGCATTGCACAGGCTGCCCTGGGAGGTGGTGGAGTCACCGCCCCTGGAGGTATTTAAAAAAAACATGTAGAGGTAGTCCTTAGGGACATTGTTTTGTGATGGACTTAGCAGTGCTGGGTTAATGCTTGAACTTGATGATCTTAAAGGTCTTTTCCAACCTAAATGATTCTATGATTCTATGAAAATAACAACCTAAATGTTAAACATTACAAAACACTATCAGGCCATGTCATTTATTTAGAGGCTCACACAGAATAGATGCATGCCTGGTATATTTTTTGCTGCTTATCTGAGAAGCAAGTATTTAGTTAAAGACAAATTAATGTGATTTTTTTACATATACTCATGCTTTTATTGAAAATGCCTAAAGCTTTCATATATGAATGAATATACTGGTGTACACAGGGGCTGCACATATACATTTCTTTCAATCCCAAAGGTCTGAGAAATTATAGTTATTTAGTAGCACAAAGCAAAGATTTCAGAAAATCCTATCTTCAGTTAGTGTTCTGGTGAAGTGCAAGGTGGATTGTAGTTACTAGAATCTGAGTCTCTGAATGCTGTTATCATGAGGGTTAGAAGGATAACATTATATTGCTTATTGCATAGATCTGTCAAGGGCCTTTAAAATTATAAACTATTAAATATACTAAGTAGTTGCTTTCCATATTCTTAATACTATTAATACTTCCCCCTATAAAGCATATGCATTAACTTTTTTTTAAAGCAAACTACTGGTACTTGATTAGACATAACAAAAAGGTTTGGTACTTTCAGTTTCCAGTATGTCTTTAAAACAACATTTTTATTTCTTTACTGTTGTGAGGACTTGGTGTGGCAAAACGTAATCACTTCTACTGAAGAGAAGGTACTTGAGAGAAATAACTTCTTATTTCTAGGCTTGCAGCCACAGTTGAAAACTGGTTAGTGCATCACAGGACTATTTCATATTGAAGGCTAAAGATTTCACAAGCAGAAATGACTGAAAAAATGCTGGACTATTAGGAATGCATGTTTAAAGTTGTGTGGCTGTGGTAAATGTGGTGTATTTTCTAAAAACATTGGTTTGATTTTTGTTAAAAACACAAATTCTGGTAGGATATCTAGATTTCCTATTTCCTCCTTTTGCCGATGGTGATGTTTGAGAATGATACCCTGTTATATTCATGTATTAACAAGGAACATGGGACATTCTAATAACTGGTAAAAACCAGCTTAACATGCTTCAGGCGCTGGATGAACATGCAGCTATTAAAACAATGAATGCTGGTTTAAACTTTTTGCTTTCCTTTGCCAGTTCTGGGATTGAAAAGTGTTTAATGAGGTGAACAAATAACTTTGACACAGTTGCAGTGCAATTATGTTTTCCTCTTTCATTAACTGGCAATGAATAAATGTTGGAGGAAATACGAAGTAAGGTTACAAATAACATATATACAAAATAGCTTCTACCATGAAGCTTTGTCGTCAGGTCTGGGAGTTATTTGTAGTGGCTACACAAAGGAGCAACAGTAACAGCTGTGGCAACATTATAATATCATACTGACATTTCAGAATTGTAAAATGTTGCATTTCACCTGATAGCCTTGAATGTCCTGCATTTGTATTTCTTTTCCTCCCCCTGCAAGATGAGCTTAATACCTATTATTTTACTAAACATTAAATTCAAGTATCAAAAGACACAAACCCTGAGCTTTAAGCTATGACTTTATACTTACTCACTGGTCTCTTCTGGTGACACTGATCATTGATGGACATGAAAGAAACCAGGTCTGCTTTGGTCACTGTGGTAAAGAATTCTCCCTGTTTCTGCCCTGAGATAAAGTTTGTGTTCCCTGCAATGATGAATTCTGTATAGAGTGCTTCCATCAGAAGTGCAAAAAGAAAACAGATGTGTTTACATTGTCTCCATGGAGACACAAAGACACAAGCTAAATTCACACTAGCATCAGGGAGAAGATTCCCCCTCCTTTGTCTTCCAGAGATGGAGAATTACAGGGAGAATATTTGAAGCAAACCAGACAATTCTCTAGAGACTGTTTTCTCCTCTTGTCTTCTCAGCAAAGGATTCTTTGTTCGATCCTTCAGTGACAATTCCTGAATGCTGTGATGGATGTTTGTAGTTTCACCAGGAACTTAAAATATTCTAATTTGTATTAACATTTTAAGTTATGCTAAACAGGTAATTAACTACAACTACTTCATTCATTGTCTCAAACATACCAGTCATTTCAACTTATTCAGTGAGCACATGTTATTAGTTGGGAACATTCAGGAGATGCAATGGAACCATGTGACATTCCTTCTGTTCTTTGTTTGGAGGATCACTAACTAGGTTTCCATAGACATTAACTGGAAAATATTTTTCTATCATATTTTTATCCCTTTGCACTTGTCTATTTTCATGAATCTTTACAATCCACCACTACTTTGCTTCTCAGAGCAATTGCAGTTTGCCCGTATGATGCATATGACAGAGTTCAGTGTGAATGTTTTGAGACTTACAGTGGCTGGGAAAGGGAGAAGCCTCTTCCCTTTTTCTGCTCTTTCTCCAGAGACCATGGTTTGTTTACAAGTGACACAGTGCTGAATATATCCTTATAAGGAGATGCGTTTTTTTAAATAAATAATGTGAAACAAAAGAGCAAAGTGTGAGCATGCACAGACACTCATGCTAAGCCAAATAAACTTTTTTGTTTCATATGTGTGCATTCAAGATGGTATTTAGGAAAACATTCCCTAACCTAGAGCTAGTTTCAAAAACCTTCATCTAATGGACAGAGCTTTGTTAATATTTTGGGGAATTACATTTTTAAACTTAAAATTGAGCTCTAAAGAGAGAAACAGTGCTGTGATGTCTTCAAAATTTTCTGAAAAAAATTATTTTAATAAAATTTTCATTTTCAGTTTTCAGGTTTAGTGTGCCTTCCAAACAGGCATGTCAATGCATTCCATTCAGAAACAGTACACAGCCATCTTGAAATACCTTTTTCTTTTTAAAAAAGCCTCATCATTCAACTAAACAGCAAAAATGAGTGGCCTGGATGACCAACCCCACAGCAAAAGTGAATAGCAGAAAATACAGCAGATGGCGAGGGAAGAATTCAGAAGCAGGAATGAGTTCAACAAAACACTTATTCCAAAGAATTATTCACAGAACATGATGTGAATGAATAATTCTTTTAAGAAAAAAAGATGTGAAATACACATAGTTCCTCCAGGTCTCATTGTAGTTTTAGCTTAGCTTCAGTTACAGTATTCAAAAGCTACATGAGTAACCTCATGCAAGTGAACATCCTATTTAATGAGGGGCTGCCATTTGTATAAATAAAATTGTTCTTGTGCATAAGTATTTACAGAATCAAGGCCTTAAACACCATATATGTGTCCTGGTTTCAGCTGGGATAGAGTTAGTTTTCTTCCTAATAGCTGGTACAGTGCTGTGTTTTGGATTTATAATGTGAATAGTGTTGGTAACGCACTGATGTTTTAGTTGCTGAACAGTGCTTACACAAAGTCAAGGACTTTTCAGCTTGTCATACTGCCCTGCCAGTGAGGAGGCTGGGGGGGGCACAAGAAGCTGCAAGGGGTCGCAGCCAGGACAGCTAACCCAAACTGGCCAAAGTGGTATTCCATATCATGTGATGTCATGCTGAACAACAAAACTGTTGGGAGTTGGATGGGGGTGGCAGCAGGCTGCTGCTTGGGGGCTGGCTAGGCATCGGTCAGTGCGTAGTGAGCAGTTGCATTGTGCATCACTTGTTTTGTGTATTCTTTCATCATGATCATTGTATTCCCTTCCTTTTCTGTCCTATTAAACTGTCTTTATCTCAACCTATGAGTTTCATCTTTTTCCAATTCTCTTCCCCCATCCCACTGGGGGGGAATGAGCTAACGGCTGTGTGGTGTTTAACTGCCTGCTGGGTTAAACCACAACAATATGTTAGGTCTTCTCTTTGAGGAATACTCAGCAGAGAAAATGCTTGTAGGTGTCTGCAACCAGAATTAACAAGGCTTTTTTCTCAAAAAAATTTGCCATCAACAGCCCAGAAATTGTTTTTTCTGACCTATCAGAGGACTCGCCTTCTGTGAACACTCTTGGCATTTTTTTTGTCAGAGATCACCAGTTAATCCCTTAAATTTAGATTTGCATTTTCACTGTGGTTTCTCCCACAGATTTTAATTTAAATACTACACATTCCAGTCATCTCTGTGAACCAGTGAACTGTAATTGGGCTTAGTTTTCTATGGTATGTGATTTTCCTGGGTTTCTTGTGATGCACATGGAAACTCAGTCAGAGGAGGGGTGACAGCTGCAAGGTAGTGAGCATAGTCTGGGCTAAACTCAGATCCACACAGGAGAATGAGGCCATATGGGGATTGTTTTTCTTTCTTCCTTTTTCGAGTACAGTATTTTGAAAGGCAGTTTTATAGAACATTTGGTCATCTTTACCTTTTTGTTGGTGGTAGGAAATCATTGTTTATCAGTCCCATACCACAGTATCTTGGATTTAAAAGTGTAGTTTTAATGTTGAAAATCAAACTGGGATTTAATAGTGGAGGAGTTATTTTTAATCTTGTTGCTAGACGAGAGAAAATCTTACTGGAGTTGATATGAAAATCATGAAAGATATCTCAGCATTTCTGCCCCTGTGAAAAATGGAACTCCTGTGTGGGTGGTATGATTTCTTCTGCCAATTTCTGTAATGTCTCCACAGACGTGAAAAAGGTGAAACTCAAAGAAACCTCTAAAAGAAAATAAGACCTACCCATGGCTTCATTACCTACAATGCTTAGTGTTATCTCTCTGCCTGCATTCATTGTCACCTCTCTTCTTCCCTATCCTCCTCTGTACCTCAAAAGTCTTTGTGTTACTGCAAGCTAAGTTCCTGGCATTTTGGATTTCACAGTTGTACCTCAAGGGTTGAAGCCTTGTTGGATCTGTTGCCTAAACTTAGATGTTTCACAAGCTGGTTTCAGCTCATGCTAGCTTAATTTTTAAAGGCAGTTCTGCATAGTTCAGGGATAACTGAACACAAGTCTGGCATGTATGGGGCAATACCTCCATACCCATTGGAATTTAGATCTGCAGTGTAGGGCTTCAGGACGGTCGCGTTTTGCATCCGGTGTGGAAGAAAATGCAAAACCTTGTTCTGTGCTGTGCTATAAAAACAAGTTTGTGCTTTTGTACTATCATGTACCTTGCATTTCTGTAAACATTTTGTTTGTTGCATCATGAGATTTAAACTAAAGCTTTAGGTCTTTATTATTTAGATTTATTCATGGGGTCTGCACTAAGCTGTCAGGGAAGCTGAAAAAAAAATAATCTGTCCAGGTAATTTTTCATTGATTTAGATCAGGGGTCCTCAAACTATGGCCCACGGGCTGGATACTGCCCCGCAGGGTCCTCAATCCGGCCCCCGGTATTTACAGAAAACCCCCGCACCCCTCCCCTGCCGGGGGTTGGGGGGGGGAAACCAAGCAGCTGTAGATGACTTCTTGCCACTTAATCTGCATGCCAGCCCCCTGTTTAAAAAGTTTGAGGAGCCCTGATTTAGATCTACTGCTTGAAAGTTGTTTGTATGAAAACCCATGGCAGATTTAATAAATAACAGATTCAAGATATATTACATCCTAGTTCTGTCATTCCAGTCACAGGTTGCCACCTTCTTCCTGTTTGATCCACCAGTCATCTTACTAATGAGGCCTTCCAACTTTTTGTCATCAGCAGGTTCTGTTGTTTCATTCCTCACTCTTCTGCTGTGAATGTTAATGAAAATATGAAACGGCCAGTCCAAAACTGGAGCTTTTGTGAACACAAATCAAGCCTTTTAGGTAGCTCCTCACCAGTCTAATTAATGTCCATCTTTGCTATCTGTAGTAATAAGATATTTCTGATATGGCACTTCATCAAATGATCCCTTGAAGTTTTGCTAGATTGTCTCTTGTCTTTCTGCTGTATTTCCTTAAACAGTCATTTACATTAGGAAGAAGAGAATGGGTTAGTCTGGCATGATCTACTATTGCTAAATCCATGTTGTATTTTATCTCATTCCTGTAATCTCTGTATCTTTATTTACCTCTTTTCTTCAAACTTTGTTCTAAAGTGACTCAGTTCAGTGATTTTTTGGGGGGAGCCATTCTTAAAAGCCATGTGGACACCACCCTCTCTTTCACTGTGAACATGCCTGCAGCAATTGTGGAGGGTCATAGTTTTGTTTCTATACAGTCAGGCCTTTGAAGTGAGAAAATAAATTGTGTGAGCTTTTGTCCTCCATTTGTTTCACTTTATTCTCTCTGTTCTTTGCCCTGACGATTGGCCAGTTGGCTGTTGTCTTTCTCCACTTGAAGGCTGTTGCTTCTTGTTTATGGCTGGCAGCTTCAGGCCTCAAGTTGGTGCTTATTGGATTTACTTTCATTTCTTGCTTAATCTCTAGGGGAAGCTTCCAGCTGGCTGATCTCCTCAACTTATTATGTTGCAAGAGCTAAGCTGGTGCATATTCTTTCTTTCTAAGGGCTTCTGTGGAAACGAGGAGAGCAAGGCAGCTCCCTGTAGACCACAACTTGGGAAGTGCTGTTATAGAAGTTTCTCAGGCTTGCATAGAGCAAGGATATAATGACAACAAGAGAATCCTGAGCCAGCACCATTCTGATGATCTGCAGACTGTGTTTAGAGATTGGTGTCCTGTATTGTTTTAGAGGGCAGTGACTGTGCCAGGGAAGAAAACAATACAGCCTGTGCTTGTGATTCTCTTTAGAACAGGTATTCTGAAGCATTTTTTTCTGCTGTGCTAAGCTCAGACATTCTGTCTTTGCATTGAAAAAATGACAGAGATTTCAGATACTTAAAATCCCATTGGCAGCCTGAGATCTCTTCTACTGTATTTGACACTGATTCCAGTGAGAGTGGTGCTGGGGAGAGATGAAAACAAGGATTCAAAACCAAGGGTCAGATCAAATCCAGAATCCCACGTGATTTACTGGATCTGATTAAAGAGGTATTTTTTATTTCTTTTGTCTTTTGGTCATGCTAACATATGTAAAAAGTATCGTTTAGTCCAGTGACCTTGGGTTAAAGTACAGTCCAAATATATTTTCTGGTATGAAAGTTATATTTCAACCTCTGGGATATCATCTGCTGGTTTTAGAGTATATGCACTGGGACTCACTGAAGCTTTAAGAACAAAAGTAACAGACACGAAGCAGTAAAAAGATCAGTTGCCAAAAACCAGAATGGTAGCGACAGAGTACTAATGGAGCTGTATCCTGAGGTGATGCAGAAATATTTGGAATGCACTGTTGTGCCAAACCAACTATGTCATTGTAATGCTTTGACTTGTGCTTGCATTTGTAGGTCTGTGTTGGAGGGAAGGTATCAGACCTTTGCATGTGTGTCTAAATTCTCTTTGCTTACTGAGCTAATTGCGATTTCATTGAGCTAAAAGGTCACTTTTGTGTGTCTTTTTCTGTCTCATGATGTAGTTTACTGCCAGCCATGTTGTATGCATCTACGCTGTAGCTGAGTGTTTCCCCTTGGAGAAGAAGTGATTGAATGACATCCAGTAGAAGGATAAAAGCTAGGGTTGGTATGCACTGTGCAGATCTGTCTGACAATGTGCAGTTGTCATGCTTGGGCTTTTCTAGGTATATTGTTTAGACAAGCGAGAGATTGTGGACCTGGTGTGAACATTCAAGTTTGTACATGTGCCCTTGTTTTGGAGGGAGTTTTCAAATGCTTGCTTTTGCATGGGTAAGAGAGGCATGTCACCTTAAGACTTTAATCTAAATTGTTTGACAAAATACACCAGATTTTTAAATAGTGTTGTGATCAGAAGGCTAGTATGCGTAGAAAGGAGTTGATGTGAGAACAGGACTTTTTATTATGGGACTCCAGGAACAGGGAATGGAGATTAGACAGTTCTAACAAAATCACTGAATCCTGTAATTATGCCAAATGTAGTTCAATGGCAACAAGTCCCTGCATGTGTTCACCACATCCAGAGAGGCCTGACCAGTCTATTCCTCCTATCTAAATCAGGACATCTTTCCTCAGCCAGCAGTTACCAAACTTAGGGATGAACTATAAGATTATTTCTTCTTGCCTGGTCTGGTACTGATAATGTTCTTGTGTTGAAGGCTGGTCATCTTGCAGTGAACCCATTCCTCCTCAGGATTGCTGAGCCTTATTCTGATCCCCTTGCTTTTTTATGATAATATAATGTCATTAATTTTGAAGAGATTATGCCTTGTCTATGTGCTTCTGCATGAGACCGCAGAAGGGTATGGGTTTCACAGCCTGGTAACAGTCATGTGATAGTCACCTATATGTCACAGCATATTGCTTTCAGTCTTTTACAAGCTGTATATGACTTGGCACTGTAAGCACAAAGGTGTGGGGTTTGGCTCTGTTTCTTTGGCTCTTACTCCTGTAATAGCTGGCCAGCTAGCATCCCTCAAGTGGGATGATTTTCAGTCTCTGCCTTTCCCTCAGGTCGAAGTGATGCAGACTCTGGGATGGTGCTCTAAGTCTCCTTCCCCGTAGCCCCTCGGGTCCTAATTATAGTTCCTTAACATTAGGCCTCCAGCCAGCCAGCAGCTATCAGCTCTGAGGTATGCCAGCTAGTTTCCCTTCTGCTCTAGTCTCTGACTCACAGCTGCCTGCTGTGTCTGGATTAGATGTTGGGCCCCCTCCTTACACTGGGCCATGATCCCAAAAATCTGTTAATCCTTGAATTAGTCAGGGATGCTGGAAAATTTGAGTATCCTGAGAGGAAAGTGGGAATCTATTTGGATTTCAGTTGGGTGCTTCTGCAGCATGGTAATTCCAATTTCACAGTGGTGCAGACAAGCAAAGAAAACTTAAGTTTGGAGGTCTGCAAATACTTTCTGAAATAATTTTTGCGGGCTTGGAAATTCATTCTACGTTTAAAAAATAAATACTAATAAAAAGGCTATATTAATATTATGTATCTTCCATAAAGATGTCAGGGGGCAGAGCTCACCTTTCTCTCACAGAGGAGGGCAACAAAAGGAGACGTGGGGAATGTAAGGAATTTTTTCTAGGCAGGAAATATCTCTTTTTGTTATGGTGCCATTTGCTTTCAGAATCACACAGATGACTGGCCCAGGTCATAAGTGTTGTTAAAGTAATGGGCAGATAAATGGGAGCTGAAGCAAGGGACAGAAGAGAATGGAAGCCGAGTCTGCTGCAGGCCTCCCTTGAGACTTAATGCAAATAATCTTAGACCTAGATATTCAGTGCCCCTGATTTCAGCAGGAGTCAGACAAGCAGGAGCAGTTTTGTTTGGGCTGAGTGCAAATCTCTAGGCTGTACTCTTTTTGTAAAATGCGGTGGAAGCACTGTCCTGCCATGCAGAGGTATATGAACATAATGAAGGCTGTTCAGATTTTTTGTACTGGTCACATTCACATATTATAAGACCTGAAGTGGCAAATGTAACTTTTACAGTATCAAAAATGTTAGGAATGGAGAAAGGCAAGGCAATCTCTACAGTATGTGGTACTGTAATCTGACAATTTTAGGAGCAGTATTATGCTCAGGTGTCGAGACTACTTTAGACAGAGTTAAGTTCTATTTTGCCTGCTCCACTGTGTGCCAGTGTGGAAAGGGAGGGGAAAGTGCGAGGTGGCAAAGCTGCTAGTAATGGATCAATGACATCAGGGGAGGCTACTGGAGGGATCCTGAGCTGGACGGGTTAGACCCTTCTGTCTTGTGAAATTCTCCTGGCTTTTGTTCTCAAGAGCCTGACACGTGTAAACTGAGGAGAGGATAGGCTGGAACTTTTTTGCACCTCCCTTTCCAAATGTGCATTTTTCCCTTCTGTAGGTTTCTTAAAGGACAGAATGATTTAGCCCCAGTACAGAGTCGGAGTGGGGGGAAAACTATTTAGACTGACTTCGTCTGTATGTGCTGAAGAGTTTCTTGAGCTGCAAAGCTTTCTGTATGTGTGTGCATTGTGTCAGAGCTAGGTGGTAAAAGGCTGGATAGCATGAGGTAAGTGTTTAGAGAGCTAGTCAACATCCTGAAAATTACCAGAGACCCTCTCTTGAAACCACTTACACCCTTGTGCAGGGCTGATGTTCCTGTCAGTTGCCCAAAAGCCCCTCATATGGCTGGGGAGCATGACTCACACACCTCACGTGAGCTCTGTCAACTCCATTGTGGGTTACATAGACAAGACCTGCATTCTTCACCTCTGAGCTGGTGGTTTGCAGTCATGTGGGACCAGGCAGGTGGAAGTGTGCTGAGTGTTGGGGGTGGATAAATGAGCAAGTGGAAAAAACTTGTTCTTCAGCAGGAATGGTATTATTTGAAACACTTACTTAGATGATGAAAGAACTGAAAGAAAATTACATGAGTTTTAGTGCCCTTTTAGGAAATGCTGTAGAATTGAATTAAATAATACTGTTGGAGGGTTCGGCGTGGCATAGTTTTGTTCTTTTTAAAAAAAAATTAATGCAGAATGCTCCCACTCCACATCAAATTCCTGTAGATTCTTGGAGTTACAGCTATACAACTGTTAACTTTCAGTAAAGCCTAGCTTGTTCAGATTTTTTCCGTAATGGAAGTCTTGCCTGAAATTCACAGGGTGGGAAATACATATGCATCAGAAAGTGAAATATCTTCTAGATGGATAAATAAAACAGATAAGCAGAGATTATTTTTATGTTGACATGTATGAAATTCCTTATTTCATGTATTTCCTTTAAGAAGATAAATTTAATGTGGCTGAAACTTTTCATTGAGTAGCTGACAGAACAGGGCTGTAACGTACCCCTCTGCAGAGGAATTTGTTGGTGCTTGTGTTGGCTCTTTGCACAAGAATCAATCCCCTTGTCCCAACCAAAGGTGTCAACAATGACTGTTCTCACTATCATGCTGTACACACAAATAAATGCAAACTTAAAGAGTGGGTACTACCTTCTCTTCAAGGTCAGGGCTTTCTCAAGGTTGTTGACACTTCTAGTTGATTCTGTAAGATGACATAATAAATGAGTCTGCAAAGCCAGCTGGTCTAGTTAGCTACAGCTGTGGCTGGAGTAAGTTACAAATCCTCTTTTCAACTTGTGGCCTAAGTGTTTCAATTAAATCTGCACCACCTGAGGTGACAATAGTTTTGGGGAAAGAGAAATAAGCTGCCAGCATTTGACTGTAATTGGCAGCTTCAGCAGAGAGGCCAAGGGGTAAATGGGCTACCCAGAGTAAATTCCCTTTTCACCTGGAAAAGCTGTTCTTCCAATGAACGATTGGGGCCCTCTGTCAAGGAGCTCGGTGTGGGTTGAGATCACATGCCCCTGCCTGTACTGTGCTTGTTATGTGGATAAACAGAACTTAAGGTCTCCAGGGCTGTCAATCTACCCTCTTTCAAAAATACATAACTACCTGACCCCAGTCCCAGGGAAACTGATAAGAATCATTCAATTGACTTTGGGTCAGATTCCATTTCCACAGCCTGCATGTTGTACACCTCACTCAAAAATCTGTTGTGTTTGTTCGTTGATTTGAAAAGCTAGTGTTTGTGTTCATAAATGCAATACAATAGTATATTTTTGTTCTGCAAGGTGCTGAAAGTCATCGGGTGTCCTGTACTTTCCTGAGAGCTGTGGTTGCTCAGTGTTCTGGAGGGCTGGACCCTGACAGAATACAAGACATGAATAAAATTTTTTGGTTTGGGAAGAATAAGATACAATTTGAAGTGACTTTTACTCTCCATACCTGCCACCTCCTCCTTTGTAAAATACTGATACTAATTGGTACATGCTGGAATGTGTTTCTTCCAGTCACTTAATTTTGCATTGCTTTAATTGTATTTGGCTCTGCAAGATTTTGTTTATTGTCTGTATGTAAACTTTTATGATGAGGTTTGCTGTAGCTCTGGTATGGAGCTGCATTCTGTTTTTCCACTCTATTGTCCTTTGCTTAGACTCACTGTGCTTTCTTTCTGGAAAAGTGAAGCCAATGAAAGCCATGTGTTGCTCTCTCAGAAGGATACCCTAAATACAGGATTTGCACTCCAAACTTTGGCTCTGCCCTTAAAAAGAAACCACACAATCCACATGAAAGCATATGTCCTTAAGTGAAATCACATCAGGGGAAAGTTTGCAAGAGGTAAATCCTTACTGTGCCCATATTGACAGTCTGCCCAGGCCACCCATTTTAATGTTTAAATAGTCATTTTAACTGAAACATGTGAAATATTTCCACCTTTTGAAAGCTGTTAGTTTACCTGGTTTTGGTCAAGAGAAATGACAGAAATAAACTGTCTCAACAGTTCACCAAAGAAGGCAGTCTGTGTGGCCAGAGTTCTCTTGTTCCAGAAGGCTATTCATTACTCCTGTAAGTCTCAAATGGCTCTGTAGTTAGTGACCTCCCTAATTCTTTTTCCTTCATTTGTTTTCTCAGCTTCTTCATAACAAGCAATTGCTAGAGGTGTCAATGAACACATTTTGCCTAATTATGAACCACTCCAAACACTGTGCATTGGAAAGTTCTGCTCTTGCCTTCAGTAATTTTGGGAAAGACTGGGTGGAGAGAGAAGCCCAGCAAACAGAGTGGGGTATTTTACAAAGAAAGGTACAGTGTTAATTGAAGAGAGAGAGGAGAAATGGGAAGGAATGTAAAGAAAACTCCTGAAATGCTTTTGAAATTTAAATGTATTGAACCTAAAAGCCATGCTTATAGGAGGTAAAAATTATGATTAAACATCATATTTGTACTGATGGACACACAGAAGATGGGGAAACTAAGGACAAATCGCAATGGGACTTTTAAGTGCTAAAACTCAAAGCTTTGCAGCAACAAGATCTTGGATGTCCATCTGCCCAGTGTAGCTGGGTATGTAGTTAGGGTATGCCTCCACACACATTTGCAAACAGGTTCAAGTTTACTCTGTGATGTAAGCTGTCCAGGTATGAGTTAGCTCTAACCATCAGCTACACAGTCACGGTGCTTTAATTAATGAGCTTGACCTCTTTTAGTTATGTCTACATGACTTCTTTTTCAGAACCAGTTCATGTTTAGTAGGTCCCTAGTGCAAGCAGGATTTGCTCTCTCACATCTGCAAAAGGCTTTATCTATCTATCTTTAGCTAGGTTGCCTTAACGATATGCATAGCAGCCTAATTAATAGTAACAAAAAAATCTAGTTAGTAAGAGATGCCAGAAAGTTTATATGCTTCTGTATCGGGACTTGTATACTCCTTCTGAACATGAAGGAAGCTTCTCTTTGTGAATGAGGATCACAGTTCTGAAAACTGTCCTGAGTCAGATGATCTGAAATGGGAATAGATCACCTTTTCTAAGCTCTTTCAAAGGAGATGGTGTGGTTGGCAGTTCCACCTTATCTCCCATAAGACAACTCTGAGTTAGCATGGTTACTAGATAGTGAAAGGTTACAGAAGCCTTAAGCTTCTTTATTATATGCCAAACAAGCTCATATTGATGCTTCCCCTACAGCCAGGTCAGAAAGCTCTAATAGGTTCCTTTTTAGCTTCCTTTTTACACAAGTTTGTTAACAGCTGAAATCAGATGTTACCCAGAATAGCTGTCTCCAAAGTGCCAGCACCTGTTGGGGTAGCTGAGGACCTGGTTAGTGCTGTTTATTCTGTTACTGTTCCCAAGGAAAAGATCATTACTTGCATACTGAACTGGATGTCATGCTGTTAGGTCTAGAACTCCAGGGACTGAGGCACATTGTTTTCATGCTGCTATGGAAGATCAGTTGTTCAAGTAGAATCTAGCAGTTGCCTAATATGTGTCTTCTTCTTTTGCCAACCATAACAATTTAACTTAAATTGATATGGGTGATTTACTTTGTTATATATTCACAGCTAAGTTAGGCTGTTGTGTCTCTGTTTATTGCACTGCTGTTTGCTGACAGATGGGGGAAAATATGCTGAACTGATAGTGTCTAAGAAGCTGCTGACAGTTATATTTCTATTGCTAAGATTAGACAGTAAGAATATACTGGTTTATATTAATACATAACTCATAGGAAAACCAGATTAATACATAACTCATAGGGAAACCAGATGAGTAGAAAACTTGGTGTAAAGTTGTTCTTTGTTTGTTAATCCCTAAAAAGTGTTTCACCTTCTATGATATTTTTCCTTATTTTGGAGCCACTCTTTCTTTATAACCTGCTAATAAATTACTGCAAATGTGATTCCAGACATACAACTTAATTCTCCTTCACCATCCAGAATGTATCAATATTTGGAATTTATAAGACCTCTTAATGGACTAAGATTTTGCAACTTGTCAAGAAGAATTTTAGGTCTAGCTATTAAAATGGTGCAAAGCCTTTGGGAGACTTTGATAGTATAACCTGTGTTGTTAAAGTATGCAGTCCTTCTCCCCAGGTGATTGCTAATTCCATTGTGGCAAGATACCAGGTGACTATTCAATCCACTAGAATCTTTCAATTAATGAGGACAAACTGAAAGAATTGTTGACAATAAGCTTGGTTTCAAATGCAGCTCTTGCAGCGGCTAGGAACTCCCAACTTTCAGACTGGATGTGGCTTGTATTTTTCAGTGGGGAATCTCAGCTATAGGTTGTGTGAGAGTACAGTGTTCTAATCCTTAAAAAAAACCAAACCACAAACAAAAACCAACCAAACAACACCCAAAAAAAAAGAAAGAAAAAGGGAATTTTAAGCTATCTCTATCTTAATTATTAAAAGACGTAGACAACTTACCTTACCTTGAGAGAGGAAAATAGGTCATTATATATGTGATATAAATGAAACTTTGTGCAGTTCCATATTCCAATCCCCCAACAGTACTTAGCTGTCTAGTAGATCTACTAGATTATAAATCCACTGTATATGGTTTATTACTGCTGCAATCACAGGAATGGGCATTACTGCTGTTAATGACAGGCAGTTAAGTGCATTAGCTGCTCCTTTTTGGTTTTTTTTTTTCTGACCATTTACTAATGAGTTTTCCACTGTCATCAAAAGATGACTTTTTGGGGGCCTAGGGCATTGCTGAGGTACAGCACTTAGCAAGCTGCCAAGGCTTTTGTTATTTAATACAGAACAAATTAACAAAAAATAGAGGAGAAAGGACAGAATCAGCTGAAATTTAAACACAAAAAGAAAGTCATTCTTTTAACCAGTTCAGTCACCTAAACAATGACCTTTGAAATTCAGCAGCCACTGTTTGGTCTATTTTCATTTGATGTGTTCAGCGTTCCCAGAAAGGAAATGGTACCCATGTACTTTGAACAACTGACCTAGAGAATGGCCATTACTTCCTGCAGACACTATCAGCTTCTCCTATTTTCATGGCTACAAAGACCCAATGAAAACACAGATCCCACTTTATTGGTTCTAACAATCTATGGCATTTCACTTCCAAGACTACAGTGGGACCAGGTTTTGAGGTTAAACAAAAGAAAACAAAAGCCATATATTTTATTTCTGCTGATATAATGAGAGTAGCTCTCTTAAAAATGAATACATAGATCCAAACTGATTTATGGCCAAATGGGGCTTGTTGTTAACTTCTCTTGCCACCTACTGTTCACTTGAACTCGACTATTTCTCCAGCTAATATAGTATGATGAGGTCTGTTTGTTGTTGCACAATGGCCTATGATTCTTTTCGAGCTTTAGCCAATTGTTTAACAAAATTAACATTTTTTGAATTCACACTTCACTTGTCTCCATCAAAACATTTAAATCAAGTTTAAATAGATTTTTAAATGCCTAACTGATTTGCTCATTACACTCAAAGGATGGAGCTGGATGCAGCTGCTACTCTAATTAACAGTTTGCTCTCAGAGATACAGTTTAAATATACTATATTGATATCTTTTGTTCTGATGTTTGCACAGCAAGACCAGAAAAACATTATTCATTAAGTGTACTTCTAAAAGAGAAATTACAAAATCTCTTCAGAATCTCAGTGTAATCTAATTTAACAGTAATGAGGAAGCTTTAACCCAAGAAAATAATTCATGATGTTTGGAAGAGACCTTGTGTAGGTAGCAAGTTATGATACTGTTTATGAAGATGAGCAGACACAACTTTTTGTCTAGAACATGGAAGCACAAGAAGTGATCTATATTCTAGGGATCACTTTATCCACTGTTAGCTGAAGTTTGCCTTGCAATGATAAAGTTTAAAATTTATTATTAAAACTCAGTATTTGTGAAAGGGATTGAAAAGGAGGATTGCTTTTTTGTCTAATTCAAAACATCCTGCTTTGCTTTTCTTTTTTCAACATATGTACTTCATGTCACTTCATAGACTCGTATGTTGTTGCCTTTCATTTTTCTTATTATCAGTGTTTTCCATTCTGTCCTTTCAAACATTTTGTGTAAGTACCTCCTTTGTGATCCCTATGGGCTTTAATGTACTGTTCAATGATTCTCTGAATCTCCCTAAATTTAAATTTAAAGCATGTTTTCTATTGTGATTACACTAGTTCTTGCTGTTCTGTAATTGAGCCACTAATCATGCCACATTTGGCTCCACAAATAGTCTCATTCTTTTACTTGAGACTGCTTGTAAGATACTCCTCCCTCTGAGTAAAGTAAATGAGTGCACCTGTGCAGTAACCAAAATGTAACTGCAGCTCTTCTGGGGTTACTGAATCTGGTTTTGAAGTGGTGAGGTAGCAGTATTGCTTATACACAATGACTGTTGAGAGTACCCATCATCTCAGATGACTTGCTGACTGTGCAACAGTTGGAAAATGCATGTAGCAACTGAGGTCCTTGCAGTACTTAAAGTTAGGTAGAGTATGTGTAATGAAATCTTTGTTGTGTTAATGTGCCCCATCTGCCTCAGAATCTCTTTTAAAGTCTGTAGCATACAAATCTGTGCTGGGATAAAATTTGCCTGAGTTAAAAAAAGAAGTGCAGTGTTCCACTGATCTTTAATACAGTGAGTCTTTTTATTTAGTTTATTAATGAAATATCTGAATGCCTGTCAGCGCATTTGTCTGAGAGACAATGTAGGGTTACCTGACGGGGTATATTTTCTATGCAATAATTATTCTACTTCCTCTCATAGTAGTTCTCCAAAGAATATCCCCTGCAGTATGAAATATCAGCCAGAGCTATTCTAAATAAGACTGATCTCAAATCTTCTCTTGCTCATTCACAATACGAGCTAGTGTGAGTTTTTGTTTAATATCTGCAAACAGCACTCAGTTAAGTATGAAATCTGAGACTTTTACCCTGATCAATGAGATCAGAGGAAGCATGTGATTCTGACTAATATCTACTAATGTCAAGAAAAGGTCTCGTCATACTAAAATGCAAATGAAAGTATTTTAGGACCCAAGCTACCATTAACTTCCTTTCTCTCTCGGTCTTCTCTATTTTCCTTTAGCCTATTGTCTTTTAATGACTGTGTTGGAGACCTTTCATTTGATTAAAAAGTATTTCCATTAATGATTATAGAAAACTATTCTGGTGGATACTGCACAAATACCTCTGTCTTTCAGTAATACTTCTTATAATTCGGGGATTCTTCTGTTTTTTCAGATTTCAAGATTGCTGAAGTCAGAATTGAAACATGAAACAAGTAGCTTTGCTCTGTTTTTATAATATAATTCAAGCTTAGGCTGCAATATATCTTGTTTTCTTTCTGCTGGTTTTTTCTCCCCATAGAAGCAGTGAAATCAAATTCAGTGTTCATTGCTTGTCAGCAGTAAGCATGGCCCAAGATACTGTCATGAGAATTCTGTTGTCAGCAGGTTGCATGAAACAAGAACATCCAGAATGTTTTCACTGATTACTTTCCAGAGACATATGACCACTATTGATCAGCCCACACATATGCACAGAAATGCATATGTGTATGTATATATACACATATGCATAAAATATGGGCCTGCACTATATAATCACTGAGCTATTTGAAATCCCAAAGCCAAGCCCATACACAAAGGCATATTCTGATTGTAGTGTGGCTTTTTGTTTTTAAATACATCAAATCAAAACCCTGAACCTGGCAATAGTGAAAGCTTCGGATTTGTAGTAAAATTCATCATTAAAATAGACTTCATGTTTTATTTTTAAACTTCACACATTATTCTCTTCACCAACACATTGCTTTGCTGATAATGAAATGAACTGAAGTGAGACTGTGCATGGAAATGTAATTTACCACAACAGAGGACCCACACATGGACGTAAAGCTATTTTAAATCCCTGTTTCAGGGCTTAATGATGCATAAAGCATTCCTTGGGCTCTCTCTGCTGGGATGATTTCCACTTGGCATCATTGTAAGAAATGGAAAGCTTGGGCTTTGGCCTGATAGTCTCATATCCAAGATGTCACAAACCTGGAGAGTGTCCATAAGGCAGAATTTAGACCCATGCCGCCACGCATTGGCATTCAGCTGCACTTACTACAGCAGGTTCATGGGGTGAGAGACATCTTAGACTAAGCACCATTCGTTGAAATAATTCTGTTCTTTCAACTTCCAAAGAATGGTTTTGGAGGATGTACAAGGTCTAAATATGATTATTCCTGCACTTGATACAGTCTACAGCAAACTCTCCGGAGGCTCTTTGAGTTATTTAGGAATATTGTTACAAATATGTAACATGATGTATACCTACAAGATGTTCATTTTTATAGAAAACGTTTTAACAATGAAATACAGGAAAAGAAAATTCTTGTGAATCCAATACCTGAAGGCAGGCTTTTTGAAACAAACCATGAGTATATATATTACCCTGTAAATGTCACTTTCAAATTTTCTAACTAGTAATAAGAAATAAACAGACAGAAATAGGAAACAGCCACCAAACAGGTTGGTTGTTGTTGTTTTGTTTTGGGTTTTTTGAGTTGGGAGATACAATAGATTAGCAATTTTTCAAATTGTGCTAGGGTCTTAGTGCAACAATGCTGAGCTCAGGTTCTGACCTGCACTAGCACAAAAATGTTTCTGGCTCCTATTACATACTACTGTAGACTCCAAGTATCCACCCTGTCGTGGCGTATGACCTGGAGCTTCAGTAGTGCAGCTAGCTGTTCAGTTGGATTACAGCTACAAGCTGATTCACAGCTCAGTATAACATATCAGTTCTGTATTTATTAAATCTGCTGTTGATTACACCTTTCTACTGAACTCTAGTGGTGTTTTGCAGTTTCCCCCATCCCATTCATGTGATATTCTTGTTAAACTGGGGGAGATTAGTTGAATAACTTAAATGAACTGTGAGGTTAGAAGGGTATTATGTGTGAATTGGTTGGAGTTCCCTGTGACTGTGTGGGTGCTGAACTCTAGTGATAACCTGTTTCTGGTGAATGACAGCACACAGGGTCATGGATACAAAATAATGTTCTGCATAAACAGCAGTGTTCTGGACAAGTGAAAGCATGAAAGAAAGCTCTTGCTAATAAAGTGATTCTCCTGGATGAGGAATTCAGGGACTTCAGTTTTCAATTCAGCATCTTGTACGGGAATTACTATCCTTGCAGGACAAACTCCTTTGACTTTTACATAGGATAAAAGCAGACCTGCGGTTCACCAGCCATTGAAACACTTTCATGTGCTGTGACTGCAAGCAGTCAAGGGAATCCTTGTACAGCTTGGTGCCCTGGTATATACTATCAGCACCTAGGATCGCTCCAGGAATTCCTCCAGTCAGCAGATGGCTGGGGTGGTGCTTTTAAGTGATTGGATATGTGTATGTTATTCCAATTTAGTTTAGCTCTCTGGATCTAGCTGTTGCCTAAATCTACTTTTTCTTCTACTGGGTGTACCCCTCTAGCCAGAGAGGGATTACAACAGTACCATTACAGCCACTATTGAACTGTTATACCATTGTAAAAACTGTCATGGTTGGGTAGATGTTAGTTTGCAAGTTATTAGTGTTGCCTGATGAAATGCAAGGATGTAACATTGCAGATGAAGCTGACCTTAACATTTAGATGTACAGTGTTGTGAATTGTTATGATATTACTAATTTTACAGTAACTTTTTCCTTAAATATGTAGCTGCTGGAGTGATGTGATCATGTAAGAACCATAGATGCCATTAAAAAAATCTGTTGTTCTTGAATTCATGGATTAAAGCTTGAAAATGTAAGTTGGGTAGCCGTGAAACACGTGATCATATTTTTAGTCATAAATCTCGTGTTTTTAACAATTGCAGAAAGCTTGGATTAGTAACAGTGGTTATTGCTCATAGAGAGACTCACACAGAGCTATAATCCTCATTCAGTTAAAACCCAATAGCCTCGTTATGATCTGGAAGGCTGAAACCCTCAAGCCCTTTCAATTTGCTTTTGCTTTGCTGAGGAGTCCGATACAATGTAAATACAGATGGGCTATGGGCCAGTCAGAAGTACTGCCAATTGCCAAGACAAGAGGCCAGTCAAAGGCTATCAACTGTTAATGGCTTTTGTGCAAGAATAACCTAGGCTGGATTTGTGCAAGAATAACCTAGGCTGGATTTGTGCAAGAATAACCTAGGCTGGATTTGTGCAAGAATAACCTAGGCTGGATTTGTGCAAGAATAACCTAGGCTGGATTTGAACCCTTACCAGAAAAAGGAATTCCCTGCTTTCCCATCCTCTCAACACTCCAGGCCTTTATGAGGGCTGGTCCGCATCTATGATCAGTGAAGCAAATATGCTCATTGTAAAATGTAAAAGATGATTGATTATACCAAAGTGTATGTTGCTGGGTGTTGTGAACATAGTTTTTTCATAGATACAGACTTTCTAGAACCAAAAAAGAAAAGAAAAATAACAAAACCTACCACAAATCAAAGAGGTTAGCAAATGTATTTTAAGAGCCAAAAAATAGATCATATAAGCAATTAGAAACAATGTGAGAAGTCAGCACGCAGTGTTGCACACTTGTGAAACACCTGTACTGTGTTCTCAGATGTGGTAGTTACAGCTCTGGCATCTGTACTTCAGCTACAAGTCATTTATCTGGAGCATAGTAATAAGTTCAGCATCTGCAGCTGTGCTGCCTTGCTTGTTAACAAATACAGTGGTGTAACTTACCATTGTGTGGTAGGTCTTAGCTGTAAGTTCCTTAAATGCCTACTTGGAATGATAGACATTTACCTTCCAAAAGCTAGATTTTTATCAGTAGTTGCTACACAAGGATGCAGGATGCCATCCTTATGTCTGGTTATAATGAGAGGGTGTTACTGGGGTGTTTCTAGTGTCACTTTGTGATGAATGTAAACATAAGTCAACTATTCAAAGACAAGCTTGGGCTGGGTAAATCGTAACTTACATTCTCTTTACCCAACACCTCCAATGGCACTTAGCCGTCTCAAATACAAGATTATAATCTTCTAACAGCCTGTGCAGTATTTTGGAGAGAAAATGAACGAGATTTGTATTTAAATGATCTTGCAGGAAGAATTTAGTAGGATGAATCTAATCACCTGAAATATATCTAGGACATTACTCTCTGGAACAGTCTAGGTCCTGGCTATATCCTGGAAAGCAGGTGTGCATCTGGTGTTTTGCAGTCACTATAAAGATCAACTAAAGCTTAAAGAGCGAGTGGGATTGATTTTCCAATTTTCTTACTGAAAATTGCCCATATTTTGTTCATATACCATTTTGTTTGAAGATTACTTGATGAGGGCAACTGAATTGTTGCATTAGTATGCAGGGGGAAAAAAAGTAGGGAATATATTTGACACAGAGTACACCAAAAAAACTATGGAGGTGATACATGTCAATTGGAAATAATTGCTGAAAGCCATGGCACAATAGAATTCCATTATTGCTGCATCTTGTGCTAATAGTGTTGTTTACCCGTGGCATCCCTGGCAAGTCTAGCGGGAGGGTCCTTCAGATGCACTTGAATACATGGGAACAAATATTTTATGTATATATGCACAAATATATATTGAGTATGTATATGTGTATATATATATAAAAATATGCTGCTCACTCATAAAGATGTATCCATCTACCCATCTTAATCACTTCCCAGGCATGCTGCAGCATTGACAGACCTAAAGAGAAACAATAAACTTCTTTAAAAATACTCTTCATCAAATATTTAAAGTACCAAAATTAATTGCTTCAGACCTTGTCTTTGGTGATTTTATGTGTACACAAACAAAAGACGTTCATTGTTAGCTTCTTCCAAAACTTTAATGATGGAACATTTTGGGTACCCGTAGCAAGCTGAAAATTCTATTAATGCACTACACTGCAGTGCTTGGCAATATTCTAAACCACATCTAGGATACTGCATCCAGTTCTGGATCTCTCAGTACAAAAACAATAACAACAAACAAACAAAACAACAACAAAAACCCCAAAACCTGAAGCAAGCGAGTTCAGTGAAGGGCTATGAAACTGGTTGGAGACTAGAGCTCCTGTGCTCTCACTGAGCATGGAAGACACTGAGCAAGTCTGGCTTATTTAGCCTGGGGAAGGCTTAATAGTAATCTAATAGCAGCATTCTGATACTTACAGGGTAAACAGGTATCAAGAAGACAGACCCAGACTATTCACAGCAGTGTGTGGCAGGAGAGCAAGAGAAGAAAGGCATGAACTGAAACAGTCATTAGAACAGACTGCCCAGAAATGTGCAGTCTTTCCCGTTGGATGTTGTTAAGCAGTCCAGCTGGATGTAATCATAGAACCATCACAGCATAATTCAGATCGGAAAGGGCTTCAGGAGGTCTCTGGTATGACTGCTTGCTCAAAGTGGAGTCAGCAATGGGAGAAGGCTAGGTTCTTCAGGGCTTTCTCCTGTTTGGTCTTGAAAATCTCCAAAGGTGGAAGCTGCACAGCCTTTCTAGGCAAAGCATTCCAATGCTGGACTTCCCTAATGGTGAATAAGTTTTTCCTTATATCCAGTCAAAACCTTTCTCATTTCAGTTCATGCCCATTGTCGCTTTTCATCCTGCCATATATAGCTTTAAAAAGCCTGACTCCGTCTTTGTCCTGGTTTCAGCTGAGATAGAGTTAATTTTCTTCTTAGTAGCTGGTACAGTGCTGTGTTTTGGATTTGATGTGAGAATGATGTTGATAACACATGGGTGTTTTCTGTTGTTGCTAAGTAGTGTTTATACTAAGTCAAGGACAGAGACTGCTGGGAGGGGACACAGGCAGGACAGCTGACCCAGACTAGCCAAAGGGATGTTCTGTACCATAGACCATCATGCTCAGTATAGAAATGGGGGAAGTTGGCCTGGGCCTGCCAATCCCTGCCTGGGGACTGGGTGGGCATCAGTCAGCAGGGGGTGAGCAATTGCATTGTGCATCACTTGTTGGGGTTTTTTCCCTCCTTCCCTTTGAATTTTATTCCTCTCCCCTTCTCCTTTTCATTACAGTTGTTGTTGTTATTATTACTACTAGTAGGATTGTTGGTTTTATTTTATTTCAATTATGAAATTATTTTTATCTCAATCCTTAAGTTTTACCTTTTTCCTGACTCTTTTCCCCATCCCTCTGGGTGGGTGTGTGTGTCTGCAGAGTGAGAGAGCGGCTGGCTGCATGGTAATTAATTACCACCCGGGGTTAAACCATGACAGTCTGTTGATAACTCCCTCAAAGACAAGCTCCTACTCATATTGAGAAGGAACCACAGGTTCTGATTCTTGACATACAGTATGGGCTTGGCTGAGGAGGCACTGAAGTAAGGCTGCTGTCTGTGGGATTACGACTGGACACCTCTTAAGTCAGAATCCCCCCTAAACACAGTGGTAGTTGATGCAATAGTAATCTTAAAATCATTAATGGTTTCCATTCATCATATGAGCCCAGAGCTCAGGATCAAGTTGGCATGTGGCCCAGTGTGAATATTTCTGAGGATAACTCTTCTAAAGCCTCTCCAAAAGTCTGGTGATATCCTAGGTATGGCTGAAGGTAATCACTGCTTTATTTATAGAACTGTAGAGAAATTAACAGGTCAGTGGTATGGTAAAGGACTGTCACTTCACTGTACAAATACAAGCCAGTTAAGATAATGAAATCTCTACAGCACATCAGAGCAGGACTAGTAAGGAGCAAGTGAAAGAGGGGAGGTGGTTTGTGCAGGAAGAAGTAATGGGAGACAGAGCCCTTCATGCTCATGTTAGTTGCAGAACCCCCCAGCAAAATGCTTTGCCACTAATTGGCACCTGTGATGACAGTCTCACACAGAGGTCAAGGACTAAATGGAGTTTGAAGGCTGAACTAACTAACCACCTCTAGGTCAGACATGGGGCACAAGGGTCAGGGAATGTTTAAACCTCAGGCTGCATGTATCACGCCTCTTTTATAGGTAAAGGTAATGTGTTAATTTAACCCGTTTCATGAGTACCAAATATTATTATTACTCACACTAGGGATAACGGGCTAGAAACAGTCATTTGGTTTCAGTAATGTTTAATTCTCTGTAATAGTATACTATTGCAGGATATGCCATATAAATGCTAGTTGTAGTACAACTCAGCAAGTAGCACAAACTCTAAATTATGCTTGAAAATAAAGTGTAAAATCAATGTAGTGTATCAAAACAATTTTGAAACAGGAAAGGCAAAGAAACAGTGGCATAACCAGTCTTTTTATGTACTCTGACCATCACCTGCTATATACATTGCATAGTTTGTATTCAACAACAATTAACAAAATCAGATACTGAAAGGTCACAGCAAATTATTACATACTGGACCAAATGAGTCCCTGATGGGTAACAGCTCCTGCTGAGGATGAATAAAGCTGCATATTTAATGTAATGGGTTCAAAAGTTAACTAATAGAACATCTTACAGTTCATGCAACAGACCATCTAGGCCTCTCAGCTCAGTGTAGATTTTCAGACAATGAATTGCAAGCATATATTCTGCAAAACCCCTGATGTGCTTTGGAAGCCTTGAGAACAAGTACTGGCCAGTCTTAAGTTTCAATAAATGAGTAGGTATATTTATAGGTCAGTACTATGATCTTTTATTTCTGATTCAAAGATGAGTAGCTTGATTAACAGTTGGCCTGCTTACTGAAATTCTTACTGTAATCAGAAAATACCAGGAAAATAGACAAATGCTCATTGCTTACTGTTAGATTTGCTGATGAATAGGCAGGAGACGTTCAAAGGTGGTGGATGGAGAAGCAGGGAAGGTAACAGGACAAAATCACAGGTGTTAGCTGTGTGGGCTTTGTTGTTTTGAAAACAGTTTTGGTCCCCTTCCCATAACACTAGGTGTTGAAGTGATTGAGAGGTGTTGAATAGCGATTGCTTGATGAATAGAGGACTGAAGGCAGTGCTCTCTTAAGCAGTGCTGCTTTCAGGTAATCTGAGGGTCACAGTACACAAGACTGATATGTGTGTGTTCTTACATAGAAACTTGGAGTTTTATCTGACTAAACATGTGACAACTACTGAAGTTATTCATGCAAAAAATTAAAACAAAAATCCCACTTGCTGTTTTGAAAGTTAAAAAGTCAATGATGGCCATCAGAAACAGTTCAACACTTGTGAAAAAACAGAGGAACGTTCCAGCAGCTCCTTTTTGTGGCAGAGCAGTAGGAAATGCTTACTTTTCAATGGGGAGTGTTGTGTGCGTTACACTTTCTGCACAAGAGGGGTTAATAAGGTTTATTAATTCAGTCCCTGCTCTGCATTTCCAGGGACTTTTCTGGACCTGTGTTTCACAATTTCTTCCCTTCCTCCTGTGAAAAAGACGATTGTGTAGTACTTAATGCCTGCTGCACAACTTACAGTGGCATTGCTGTTAATGTTATTTGAGATCACAAAATCATAGTACAGAATGTTTTAAAGATATGTGCATTCAACCACACACCAAGACATAGTTCATTTGACTTCTTCAAAAATGATTCCTTGCCTTACCAGTGGAGGGGCATCTAGCAGAATGTGATTTTGAGCAACTTACGCTGACCATTGAAGTATAGAGAATGATATATACACAAATGTAGCGTGAATTCTCACTTCCGCATTTTGAGCTAAAAGGAATTAACTTAGTACCTCAAAATGAGTCTTGTGTGTGCATGCTTTGTTTACTTGTGTGTTTTTCAGTAGAGACAAAGTGGTGTAGGTTATTTCCAAGTCATATTTCAGCCTACTTGAAATTTCAAGACTAACTGAATCCTTACCCTTCACTCAGAATAGTGATTTTTCTTTGTTGAATAGTAGTAAGCATATGTGGGACCTTCTAGGTTGACTTCGCAGTGGAGGAGAAATTAGTGACATAGTATGGATGCATTCTAAATGTAACTTGTTTTGTTATATACATCAGTTCTGGAACAATAGTCACAAAGAGCACATAGACACCCTCTTCTTCTACAGAATCCCACTGCCAGGGAGTAATTTTTCCTGAAAGGATTGATTTCCATCAAAGAGCAAAAGAGAGAGCAAATTATCCAGCCTTTGACATGTCAAAACTTTATCTAACAAAAATAAGATCAGCAATTCTAGTATCAACATGTCTTCCAAAGAACGAACCTTTGCTCACACACTGGGAAAAGACCTTGGCAGGCAGTGCAGTAGTGCCACCTGCTGATAACTGCCATGGGGAGTGTTTTTTCAGCAGGAGCGAGGGTCCAAACCAGCACATTAGAGGTATGCACTGTCTGAAGTGTTACCATGCCTTGTGCAGATTAAAAAGCCTGTAGTTATGTGTGATGGTTGACACGTGACAAGAACAGTGGTTATTGGCATGATGGATGTGCAAAAAGACCTCTAGGTCTTTGCTGTTTTTTTCAAGAATAGGTTGGTTACGCATTTGCTCTATTCCTTTTACACTTGACACTCAAAGAAGGTGGGACTAATTTATTGCTGTTTATACACCCTTAGTGGTTTCCCAGACCTTCCCACCAGCACGTAATCATAACAGTGTCAGAATGCTGTGTTGCTGCATACAATTGCTCTCTTGTTTGGATCTAACATAAGGAGATGTTCAGTCAAAGAAGCAGTCAAAACTTTCAGCAAAAGGCGATAAAAGCAAGATGGCAACTCAAACCAGATGGAGTCATGCTTCTTTTGTGTATGTAAGATTTCTTGTGCTGATTGTAGCCTTACCTTGCCATATGTAGGTCACTTAACTGGCAAGCTATTAATGTCTCCTAGATGTGCTACAGTTCTTGTGATGATAAATTACTCTTTCCTGGGAAAGTGTGTGTTAAGGTTAGCTATGCATTTACCTTCCTGACACACTCAGTGTGGGCAGAGGAAAACAATTAACCTATTTAAGAGCAAATATTTTTGAGGAAGAAATTGCACAGAGAAAGAACCCAGCAACACTTCCCTCATTTAAAGACATCGTGGTTCAGTTATGTCTAAACATATCAGTTTAGATGGATGAATGGCAAAGATTTATTTAATGATACTGGCTTTTCAAATTATTTGAATAATTTTTTATAGCCTAGTCAGTTACAGACAGTGAGAAAATTTTGCGGTTGGGGTGGGGAGTTTGTATCAAAAAAATAAGCAGGTAAGTTCACCATCTTCAACTGAAGTCATTGTTGCAGCTATGAAGATGAATTCAGCACAGGGCTTGGCAGGGGTGAAGTTAAATCCTTCTGAGGAATGGGGCATTACTGCCTACCTTTCAGATAAGCAGGCAAAATAAGGCCAGTTGAGAGAATCCAGTAATGAGGCCATGGAGTAAGAATCAATTTAAATGACCCAAGTATAAAAGGTTATGGGAGAGGGGGATTCCATCTCCTTTCTTCTTGGTGTTTTGCCATGTTTGGCTCTTGCACAGAATGCGAAACTGAAATGGGGCCTTTATTACCAGCTTGGGGGAAAGAGATTTTGAATTCCTTTTGATTTATGTTATGGAGTGCTTTTATTTTATGGGCTTGACAAAGACCAGGAAGACCTTTGTAAGCTGGAATTTTATGTGCAGCATCTTTGCTAGCTGAATTGGAGCTTGCTTGCTTTGACATTGGCTGAGCAGCCATTCACAGTGCTGAGCACATATTTAATCCTCACTGTGACACATTCTCTAGTTATTGAAAGATGCCGGCATTTGCCCAAACTTTTTGTCATTGATGTATGCTGGGGATTTGTGTATTTGTCTGGGTACTTTTCAGAAAGCAAGGAAGGTTCTTGGAAGCTTGAACCACTTTAGATAAGCTGTCATTTGGTTATGAAGAGCAAGAAGAGAACTGAACTGAGCTGGAAGAGACAGAGCAACAGGTTTGCAGAGAAGTCATTCCTTTTCTGGGGTTAAGGAGACCCTGGATGCATCCCAGCTAGCAAGATGCAAGGGGTGTTGGAAAGCACTTCCAATTCAAAGGCAGTTTCATCTTTTCCAAAACTGAAAGGTGATTGAAAAAGGGTTGAGTGAGGCAGTAGATGGGAGCAGTGTTCCTGATGAAATATCCTGGCTTCGGTTAGTCAGTACAGAGATGAACAGATCCTGTACCTGTGTATCTTCCTCCTCCTGCCATGATTTCTTTTGCAGTTAGCCACAGAAGCATCTAATTTGTGCAGGGATTTAGGATGGTATCAAAGTTAGCAAATATGTGAGGAAGAGAAGAAAATTCAGAGGAAAAACAATGGAGATTAGGAGTGCATGAAAAAGAAAACATTCAGAAGGGAAGACGAAGTCTGAAGTTGTAGTGATACCTGTAAGATTAAGAAAGAGAATGAATAGGAAAACCTGAGAATCAGTGTTGGTACAGGAAGGGAGAATGACCTTCTGCTCCTAAGAGGGAAAATCTATCCAAGCTAGAACTGTGTGAATTGGTTGGTCAAAACTTCCCCTAGTAAAATGTAGATTCAGACTGGCCAAAGAATTTTGCTGCTACTTCCAGAATTGTTTTGGTTAGGAGAGGAAGTTGGTAAAAAAAATTTGTATGCCTCTTCTGAAAACAAGGCATTTCCGTGTTTTAAAAAAGAAGATAAAAATGTAAACACCTCAACCATGTTTTATTTCAATGAATGAAAAATTCTAATAAGTCTGAAGTCAACAAATAGTATTAGCTCACTGGAGAAAAAAGAGAAGAGAAGCTTTGATAAATTAGTATGAAACTTAATTTCTTTAATAATTGTTTTGCAGGTCAGTGATGAAATAAGTTAACTGTTTACAGGTATTCAAACCACTGAACATTATTTAGTAATATTGTAACATATGTGATTCCAGGATTTCTGAATATGGGGTAGCACGTTGGATCACTGATTCATCTGGAGCAACATTCTGTCTCTAGCTTTGCCCAGTTCCTGACATTTTAGTGGAAGACAAACAAACTAAAAATATAACCAGTTACTGTTCTCCTCTCAGTTTGTGCTGAGCTGCTGATTTAGATAAGGGAGTTAGTAAGTAAACCCTGAACCATAATGCTGTTTTTCCTGATCATAATCTTCCATGACTATGCAATTATCTTTTGGCTGTAACATTATCCAGCACTTTTCTCAAACCTGTCTGAAATGTTTGAATGAATGGCATCCTCATGGCAGCAACTGTCATTATATACATCATGTGGCTAAATAATGAGGTGCCTAGATACTAAGCAAACAGACTAAAGGTTAATATATGACTGCAGGTCTAAATCATGCTATTGATGCTTGAAAGCAACAGGGCATAGCAAGGAGAATTCTTACCCAGTTAATTTAGTGAGGATGAAAGTGAGCATGTAAGATGACTGTTCTCATACAGCGTAATGTTAGGTATCTGGTTTAAAAAACTAATTTAAGAAACTAGTCTCCCTTGGATTCCTGTATAGTCAGCAGAAGGAGATAGATACTCCACTATGTCTTACAGGAGCAATACAGAACAGGAGTCTACTCTAACTCAGTCTTGATTCTGAAATGGTTGAGATAATTCTTCTTGTAATATGGATAGGCATGACACTATTGTCAGTAAATGAGATAAATGTATTTACTGCAGATAATAGAGCGTATTAGTCATTCCTAAGCATAGTTACAAGCTGTAGGAGAATGTGAATGGGATTTTTTTTAAAAAAAATGTGGCTTAAGATGCAAGATTTATAGAACAGTAGAACAGCCTTATCCTGTAGCTGGTATCTCAAGAAACTACCTTCTGTTAGAGAAGTAGTTAACCACTATGTGTGTAAATCACAAATGAGATGTCCTCAAAGACAATATTCCTATGCAGTAGGGTTTTACAAGTGTTGATCTGTTGGGAGATAGATGCACTCGCCAATGTCTTTTGTGCTTGGGAGGGACCTATTTTTGGGACTCCCCATTGGCTTCTTTCCCAAATTTTGGAGAGACTCCAAGTCTCACTGGAACCTGGCCTTGCTGACAGAAGTGAAATGCATTTTCCCGTCCCACTCTCATGGGATGCATAGGAACAGAAATTGGTTAACTGGTGATGCTCTTAGAAGATCTGGCTTGTACAAGAACACCTCTGGATTTAAGACTTTAGTGGCAGCTAACTTCGCTTACTAAATGCTTCATGCCGTCTAGTAATGTTTGAATTCTAAGATGTTTTTGAAGCATGCACATGTTAAGAATAGTTTCACCTAGTTAATCTAAAATTACTGAAACGAGTTTTCAAAAATAGAGTGGGTCTGACTTCTTTGATTTCAGTGTATGTTCTTCCAGATGAAGAACATTTGTAGAAGCTAAGGAAGCCACAATAACTTTCAGAAGTGTACACTGGGTTTATATACTTTTGCTGTTTGCCCATCAAGGGAGATTATCTTAATCAGCAGAGGATAAATGGAACCTGACTTTCAATTAGTAAAAATAAATATGGTGCCTTAAAAAGTAGAATTACCAAATCAAAAAGGAGGATATGAATATTAGTGGAAACAATGTACTTGGATTAAAGCCATTGCTGGTGGCTCTTAAAGTCTAGACCAGAGACCCATTCAGAGACACATTTTCTCCAGCTGTGAGTAGGATCCTACACTATGTTACATACCCTCCCCACCCCACTCATATGAATGTGGCCGCTGTATACACAGTACAGTTGGATGTTGCTTCCTGGAACAACCAGTTGTGCACTGTACAGATCAGTTGCAAAAGGTGCAAATAGTGTCCAGACTAGAGAGCAGACAAATACAAGTGGCTGCAGCTGGAAGACTTCTTCAACATGCAATTAAGGAGCAGTCCTGGAAGAGGCAGCTCCAAGGGAGAGACAATTGCAATTGATTCTTACACGGTTGATATTTACTTCATTTATATTACATTCTTATTAAGAATCAATATTATATACTGCAAGATAAACTGATTTACCAGTATGATCTTTGTCAGGGAAGCCACTTATGATGCCTCTAAAAGTCTAGTCACTTCTAAAAATAGTATTTATGTGACTGGTATGCAGATATGACTTTAGGTGCTTAACCTTAGGTATCTAGATTTGAACATTTTGACTTAAGCCAGTTTGTTTTGTTTTCTTTATCCTTTCCTACTCTTTCAGTTTTCTTTCACAATAAGGATTGTTCTAACATTGTACCATATAGGAGAACCTCTGCACATATGAAAACAGACCTGTTGATATACTGTATGAATCTGTAGGCAAACTGCAATTACGTACTGAAGGGATGTGGAAATTTTCCCTGACTATTTTATATAAACAATTTATTTGCTCATTCAATAAACCTGGAGCACTTCAAAGCAACTGTTTACTTTAAAGATGAAACAGAAATTTTTTTTTGGCAGAATTCCATCCTCATGGCTAGAGAGTTGTCCAGGACATACATTAGGGACATTAGGGAGCTAATATGTTTATACTGAAGCGACATTTCAAGCCAAAAGCGTAATTTTTAGATGGAACATCCCCATGTGTTAATGCATACACACCTATTGGTGGAAAGAAAACAATCAGTGTTGGCTGGCAAATCTGGTTTTGGAAGCCTGGCTTGAAAATTCTACACAAACAAGTGTTAAAAGTATAGGCTCCGCTTCAAATTACTGCAGTCAAAAGCTTTATGTTTCTTACTGTCATTATGCTTTTGGAGTTATAATGAGACATTTTGGGTCACAGCATCTCATCTGAAATGGTTATGAAGTCTAAGTTGGGAGGAGAAGGATATAATTTCTAGAAGAGAGCAGAACTGGTGTATCTTGTGTTAAACTGCAGGAACATATGCCTCTCTCATTAGTCCTTGGAAAAAAAGCAAGCAAAAGGGTGAAGCAAAGTAAATACTGTAAAGGTGTATTCATGGATATTTATTCAAATGCACTCAGTTCAGCCACACTCAGTTTTTCCTTTGTATTTTCCATTGTCATCTCATGTATACCAACCTTTGTTCATACCAGTTCCTGGGAAAAGCTGCATATATTTAGTTAAGAAAAAGAGGCTGATGATTTATTTACAGTTTGGAGGAAACAGTAACTGACCATGTAGCTCACAAGCAGCTTCACAAAGTACCAAAGCGACAAAATCAATTAAAAAAACAATAGTTTTTCAAACCCTGCCAGGCTGTAATATATTTACAAAGAAAGTTGTGCATAGCCAACAGCTTCATAAATACCAAAGTCTGTTTGCAGAAAACTATGAACAAATGTTTTAGTCTTGCCGTACATAGCTTATTACAGATAAAATCACTGCATATCTAATTGCAAAACTTGCTCTGTGTTCTTCTTTTGTGAAAGTGAGGAAAGTAATCGCTGTGGACCGTACTTGCCAGAAAAATACAAATCCTCTGAAGGAGAGTGAGCTAATTGTATGAAAGCCTTTTACTAGTTGTAGAACTGTTTCTGTGGAGCTATTTAACAGAGTTTTTTTCATAGAACCCCTCTTTGATCAGGGTGTGGGTTCTTCATTGGAGAGAAATATCTATGAGAAAGAAACTACATTGAAATTTTGAATTGAACTTGATTTATTTCAGAAGATCCCCAGAGGATGTGGGAACTTGTCCTCTGAATTCTAATAAGCCTGTGTGGTTTTTTTTTCACTGATTATTCAGTGATCCCAGAGAGACCAGCTTCCTGAGACACGTATCTAAACTGGGTACCTAATTTCAGCCAGTTATGAATGCTTCTAAAGGATGGGAAAAGCTAAGAAATCAGAATTCTGGTCTTGTGTCTTTTACTAAGTTAAGTTTAAAAATCATACGTTTATTATCAGTGTAGTATCTGTTGCTTACCTTTTGTCTTCTAGAGGATTTGAGGTGTTTGAAATGAGTTGTGCTGTTCCTATTCTATCAGGATGGCTAATGAATCATGTCTAATTTCAGCTTTAACAGAAACAGCTTTTAGACACTTTTAGACTGTTTCATGAGGTAGGCTGAAGGAAGAAAAAACTGTATTTCTGAGCAAGTGATGAGTACATCATGATGTCTCAGTTATATTCATGATAGTGTAGCTTCTATCCAAATGCTCCTTTATCTGGTTTTGGAACCCAAGTACTTTACCTAAGCAGGAAAGGGAGGGTATAGGAGAGGTTCTCTGAGCTTATGATAAAGGCTAACAGTTGTCATAAGGGTTACTATTGTTCATGGCTAGCATCAATAGCAAATAAGAGCAGCTGTTCATGGACTAGGCCATGGAAAAGTTGACTCTTGTCAAAAACCTTGTTGAGAACAATTTGTTGAAATAATATAGTTTGCAGCATTATCCTATGTTTCCAAGTTCCATTTCTATAGCTGGAGCAGTGCAAATGCATAAAATGGCAAAAAACTCCACCAAACTAAAACAACCTATCAAGACTTTCCAGGACTGAGCTGTTTCTCAGCTGTTACGAAGCCAGCTAAGTTGACCTCTCAGTGTTTGCTCCCTTCCCAACACAGGAGGTACTACAGGGGCTTGAAGAGTAGACCAAACCTTCAGCCGCCAGTAATTAGAGCAACTGGTAAACTTTATTAGGTTATGATGAAGGCCAACATAGCCCCAGCTGGCCCAGGGGAGCAGGAGAGTGCTGTAGAATACAGCTCAGTTTAGAGCAGCGCTCCTCAAACTTTTTAAACAGGGGGCCGACGTGCAGATGAAGTCATCTGTGGGCCCATGGGCCATAGTTTGAGGACTCCTGGTTTAGAGTCTCTGGCTTTTGCACTGCTATAGCCCGTCTTAGTTCTTGTTCATTTAAGCAATGAAAGAAAACAAGTGAGAGCTTGTTCAATACAGATAATTGGTCCTGGGCTGGGGTAGGGTAATGAACTAATAATCCTTTGACATACCTTCTAGTTCTATATTCTAGAGACCAATCTTCCAGTGACTGCATTTTTCAAATGTGGACCAGAACTTTCAGTTCATGAGGCTTCCTGGTGCTGAAATGCAAGGGCTCATTTTGAGTTGCATGGGCAAACCCCCCCTTTTTTTTTTAATGTGATTTCTCATAATTCAAATCCCTGCAAAACGAAAAGTAAAGAAAAATCACATCCTAATTTTTAAAAAAGAACAGAGAAAGAAAAGAGAATAAGGTGATGTAAGGCTATTTCTCTGCTTGAGAACCCCAAGGGCAAACTTACTGGCTGCTTGTTTGCTGTGGATGGGATCAACCAAAGAAGTACATCCAAGGGAATCTGAACATCGTTCTTTTCACTTTTTTACATTCTGTTTTGATGCCAGTTTTTTGAAAGGACATTAAGAAAAAGTTGGCAATGGAAGGCGGGAGGGGAAAGAGCAAGATCATAATTCAAGCCTTCAGCCTGGCTGTTTTTCCTGTAGCTGTGGTGCAATGCCAAAACTGCTTGCGTGCAGACTTCAAGTATTTCTGATCACTCTCACCTCTGATGAGTTTCAAGCCAAGAGGTGGAGATGGTAGAACATCCATGCTGTCAAGAATGCTGGCATTCTCCCCAGTTTTGTAAGCAGGATCCACCTGCCAGGCGCTGATTGATTGAACCATCTGGCTTTGCATTATTCCTGCAAGAATGTAAAACTTGCACTAGACCAGATAGGCATAATCTGTGCAAGGCACTCATTGGATTCAAAGTCACTACATTAGCAGTAAAAATGGCATGGCAAAAATGGCTGATTTGTTATGTCTCATATCATCCAAATGATTGTCTTCAGTGAAACATAGTTACAGAGGAAATGCACGTCTGATTAGAAAATTAGCCTCAACCATTAGACATTAGAGACAAAAAAGCTCTACCCCACCAGTGATAAACAAACGCTGTATTGATCTGTAATAGCTGGTGCATATCAGTCCTTTCTGTTATGTGACAGGACTTTAGAGAAGAGATGTAAATTTAAGAGGTAGTTTTACAGTGGTATAACTTACATAAAGGTTAAAAGGTTAAAAAAAACCCAACACTAAATTAGTTCAGTTTAGTTTTCTCTGTGCTCATGGAGGCATGTCATAGGCAAGGTCAGGAATTGCTTTGACACTAGCAGTGTTTATCTCCAAATGAGGGACTTGATACACTCTATTCTTTGCCAGGTGACCCAAGTAGTGCTCTTATTGTTTTTTTAGATAAAATTAGTAATATTTTTTCAGATACTAAAGTAGAAGGTGGACAGACTGTGAAATAGGCAATTCCGACTCTTTGTGCCTCTTCAGCAAAAAATTGTGTAAGACTTCTCTTATAACCAGCATATAATGCCTTTGAATCATCCAACTTTCCCAAGCAGTGAAATGCACCAGTGGCTGATGTGCATCTTTATCAGTGTTTTCAGGAGTCAAAAGCACAGCAGAAACTGGACAGAAATATTTTACATTGAAAATAGTGGATTCCCATAGTGGTTGTTTCTAGTGCTATACTAGAGGAACATAAGGCATGATGCAATGGTTGGATTAGGGATTTTTTTCTTCTAATCTGTTGCATATCATACAATTACCATTCTCTAGTAATGTGGTCTGAATTAAGTACTGTGTTTCTCAGTTCATGAAGAATACCTTCAGAAGTATTCTTAAGGCTGCAGTTCAAAGTTGTGCATGTGTGTAGGAAAAATCCAACATGCATAGAGATATGTCAGTTTATTCATGATATGTGTAGTCTTAAAACAGTCCTTTGACTCTGCTGCTCATTGAATTGAAGGGATCATGTGAAATACATAGCATATTAAGTTCTGATTAAAGACTCTCATAATGCAGAAACTCAGATACAGAATTAAGATTGCTTGTTCTACTGCTTGGCTTTGCAATAGAATTAATGTCCCTTGAAATTGTATCCATGTACGTGTGTGTGTGTTCCTAAGAATAAAAAGGAAACCTGCATAGTACTTAGCCCATCCTACACAACAGCAGGGTTAGGTCTGGAAAACCCATAAGTATGAAATAGATATCTTCCGTCTGAGCTGCAGAAATAACATTAGCTGGCTGCAGAAGAACATTGTTTTTGCAGAGCAGAATGATCAGTCCTGGATCTCAAAGTCCATTATGAAAAGTTCAGCCTCATCTTTTTCTCTCTGTTTAGCATCTGAGGATCGAAGACTCTTCCCAAAGGACTGTGACAGAAGCTTCTGGTACCGTGTATTGTACCAAGGAATGGAACTAGAAACTTGGTAGGAGAGGCACAAAGAAAATAAAATTTTGTTGGATGAGTTAGAGAAGGCAAAACATACAGCAGCAGCAGGTCTGGGGGAAGGGATAGTAGTAATCTGTGTATTTCTCCCCACATCTGGTTTTCCTCTCCTGGTTGTCATGAGGTTTGTTATGCTGATACATGCCATTATAGAGTGAGCTCTGAACCTAGTGTAGCCTTGCAGGCCCAAATTCCCTCAGGCTAGCTTATGCTGTATTGATTCTTTAATCACTGTGGTTATCCCAGCAGGGTCCATATCCAAAATGAATTAATTTAAAAGTAGTTTCTGAATACTGAGGAAATTGTTCAGATTTTTTTTTTATTTTAATAACAGCATAATACTGATTGTTTACTTCCACTGGACCCATTAAATTATAGGTAATATTTGCTCTGGCAAAACTGTAATGTAAACCTACAAAAGTGATTTTGTTATACCAAATTTACTTCTCTGGATAGAAAATACCAGACTCTCCTACCAAAATTCACCTCCTAATCTACATGTCAGATCTTGAATCTCTCTCTCATGAGAGAAAATTGTAAGCAAGATTCAGAAGGAAGATATGGGAGGAATAATTTTTTTAATTATTACTAAATCTTATTTAGTACTTGCTGAACACTGAGTGAGTGAGGCACTGGGTACTGCACAATTGAGGGAGCTCTAGTCTGCCTCTGGCAGTTGAAAGGGATGGTCATGTGCCTGTATGTGGGGATATAAACATGAAGAAGCAGAAGATACTAGAAAAATGGAAAGGGAGCATGCACCTTTATCCTGTATACTTCTGTATGGAGACAGCTGAAGAACAGTAGAAACTTTTGTGATTCAGCGGTGTCTTATTTGTAATATGTGAAAATAAGCTTTTCAGGTACTTGCTGCAGTATTAAATTTTCTCCTTTTGCAAGTGAAGGGTGGTCACTGAATAGGCCTTTTGGCATCTTTGTCAAAATGTACATCTAAATGACTAATATGAAGAAGCAGAGAGGCCATATGCCTTTTATCGACCCTCTTGCTGACATGTTTAGGACTCTATTTAACTTTCACTGACATTGCTAGCAATACCTGTTAAAGATTATTTCCTCATTTTCAAAATCCAGGTAGATGAGATAACATGTGGAGTTACAGTAAATGTTTTATTGTAAATCTGTCTTTGTTGGCTAGTGGTAAGTGACATCATCTGAAGCTGGGTTCAGAGAAGGAGGGGGTGGCGGAAGGTATTCTTGAAGAGAGACAGAATTTTGACGTTCTCCAGGCTCCTCTTTTAGCCCAGTATTAGATTAATGTGGACAGCATTGTTTGAGCAGGTGAAATGGGAAAAGGTAGGCGTCAGTAAACTGAAGTGCTTTTACAGAACTGTAGTGTATATATCTCCTCTTCAAAATACTAGCAAATTAGATTTGTATTGCTCAGGATAAATGAGGAGTGCAATTAACAAATCAAGGGACTTGGCTTTCAGGCTCTTAAATAAAAAATAAAAGTAGTGCAATACAAGGAAAAAATGTATTAAAGTAAAAATAGCTTTTTTGCTGGCATTTTGTGCCTTTGAATACAGTCTTAACCTGGTATACATGTAGGTGCTATATCCATGAAATATACATGAACATTGTCAAGGAAAGGAGGAGTCTTCCTTCAGCTGGTGATTAGTTTGTTATAGACAGCCTTTGCAATTTATATCCTTTTGAATTAAGATTATCCAGAGGCTCTGCTTACTCATTAAGATTTGATTCAAACACACTGAAACCTAGCAAAATGTTTTCAATAATGATAATGAACCTCATGTTTTACTGTCTTTTGAAGCCATGTTAATGATTGTCATTTTACACATGCAGGTCATTTTATACATTTTTACAAGGAAGCTGAATGTCCAGCAGCATTGACCAGAATTCTGTATCACAGTGTCGGTATCACTAGCAAACATGATATTTAAGTAAAGAAACTAAGCACCACGCCCTGGCAATCACACTCACATACTAACTACAGTTGTGTTTGGTTGGCTCTGGTATTATGACGTTCATTATAGCTACATGCATTAGTCACACCACTCCACTGACACTTTAATAGATGATGAGAGCAGCCAGTCAGACAGCGAGAATACTGAGCACTACAGATCTCAGAATGATTCAAAGCAAGTGGTTCACTGAGAGCTGGAACTGTTTGAACTCGTTCCAGTGCCGTCCCATCCTGACAAAGTCAGCCTTTCTTCTGCTTTTCTAGACAGATCATAAATTTGTTTGTGACTCATTTCTGTGTAGTTTACTTCAACAAATTTTATCTTTGTTCCACAGTTTGCCTACACCATTTATAACTGGTCATCTGAGACGCAAATTAGTCTTTGTTTGAATGTTGAAGTTTATTAAACAGCTTTTGCTATTTTCTGAATGTTTGTGAACATTCAGAACTGTTGTGTTATCTTACATGTGACTAATAAAATCTTTCAGAGTGGGCAGGTGTGAAGTTAAATTGCTCACATCTTTATTCCTTTAAGCAACAAAGAATGTTCACAAATGCATTTTTGTTTCATTTCCCAAAGCTAGACTGAATCATATGCATTTGAGACAGTCTATCCTTCATTATTTACAAGAATTTTCTAAAACTTTGTGAAAAGGAAAATATGGAATTGGTAGATAAACTATTATGAAAAATTTAGGTAGTTCATATAAGAAGGATCAAACTGCAGTGAGAGTATTACCTTTACATTAGGGATTTCATACAGTGGCTTCTGCCATATAGAAAAATTCTATTTTTTCTACTATAGTTCGCCTATTGTTTTTTATGCAGTCAGTTGCCACCTTGATCCCCATTGCAACAACTAAATAAGAACTTTTTAAAGGCTTTTAAAAAATATTTTTTATTTTTATTATAAAGTTAGTAAACCAACATGAGTAAAGTATTCATGAAAAAACCATTAAATCTCTTAATGTCATATTAAGCTCAGACATTTAATCTTGGAAAGAAAATGGTGGACTCTTCATCATTAGGACAATTTTTTATTAATCTTTTTATAAGCCATTTAGTTTCCTCAGGGCCAGTTTCTAGTAATGTCAATTTAATGTGCCATTCTTCAGAAAATTCCAAAACACTGCCAACTGCCACTTGCCTTGAAATGATACAGAGCATTAGCTCCCCTTTCTACATTTAGATTCTCTGGCATAACTTCATTCCTGACCTTTCGTAGTTTCAACACCATTTAAGCTCTAAGTGGAATCATGGAAACATATTAAGTGCAGTGTTGGGTTTTGGCTCTACCAGTCTACGTGCAATCTGATGCAGATTTTCAGGATTGCCCAGCTGAGGTCTGACTGATGATGTGACAATTTGTTCAGAGCAGAAACCACTTGGATAAAACAAAGAAGGTTGTATTTTTCTTTCTTTGTGGTCTGATGAACATGTGTCTTTACAGTAAGAAAGCCTCACTGAGTTCTACTTTGAAATCTAAAAAAATACGTGCATATAAAATATACATGTATGGGCGAGAAAGAGAAAACTCTTATTAGTTATGATTAGACCTTAGACCTTCTCAACTGACAGGTGCCTCTGTATGTCTGTGTGTCACCAAAAAAGAGATACTACATTTGAGGGCAAGGAGATTCACCAACTAGTCAAAACTTTTTCCTGGTGTAACTGTATGAATTGTATTTTCTTGGTCCATTTGAGACAACATTGTCCTTGGTTTAAAAACTGTTATGTAATCTCTCTTAAGTACTGCTAGACAACCAGTTCTTCCCTCTTCTAAGTATGTCTCTTTCTGCATTCTGTGTGATAATACTGGATGGGAGAGAAAATATGCACCATCATATTACCCTGTAAAATCACAGAATGCTTCTGTTATAATGAGGCACTGAGCACTGTTATAATGAGGCCTCAGCTAAAGATTGTTCAAAATTGATCATAAATCAAAGACAAGAATTTATTTATAAATCACAAATTCAGTTTAGGAGAGGTAAGATATCCTCTTTTTTTTTTTACTCTCCTGGTTTTACTGTGGAAAGAAATAAATATAGATTAAGGTTTCGGGCCTTCTCCCCACACTGTGTCATCACCCCCTACACCCAGCTGAAGCTCTGGAGACAGAATCAAAGGCCCATAAAATACTTTCATTAATTAGCATATCAGAGTCATTGTCCAATGTTTGTAATTTTTTTCCTTTGGCTTTTAAAGCAAATGAATGATGTTTTTATAGTGTTTTAGTTTGCAATGGATTATTAAAGAAGTTTATTGCATTTCAGAAGGCGTGGTCTTGTTTCTGTTCTGCAGAGAACGATCTGCAAAAGATTCCAACAGTAGACTTCTCCCACAGGCAGAATATTCCACAAGCAGAAATATTGCAAAATCCATTTAGCCAATGATGAAGCAAAAGCAATATGGTTTACTCAAAAAAGAGGCATGTTGTGAAATAAGTCAGTAAGAGGAAAATCCAGATATTTTATAAGAGCACAGAATGCCACTCCATGTATTTCATCTACAAAGCCAGTAGCTGTGGAGACCAGATCAAGTACAAATACTGACAAAATGAGAAAAATGGGTACAGCTCCTTTCGGCTTCATTAACTCAGGTCAGATCTGAATTTATTCTTAAGCTTTTAAAAGCTCTTCAGTATTGATCTTTTTCTGTAGTTTCTTGTGCTTTTTCTTCCTTATCTTGTACTTTAGGGAACAGATAGGGAAGCTGATGGCCTAGATTCTTCTCTTGGATTTGCCACACGCTACCAATGGCGTTTGACATATTGAGGCAAATAGTCTCTTTATGCTATAATAAAAAATTAAGGTATTTATCTACCTACCTCAGATGTTTCAAAGTAAATTTGTTAGTGTTTGTGATGCTCTCCATTTTGTTGAGTGCCACAGAAAATAGTGATAGCTTCACTCAAAGTTTACAATGGCAATAAATAATGGATGCCACATTTTTAAACCTTTGTGGAAGAAGTTTGTGCTCTTGCACAGAGGAAAATTTAAGTTGCATATGCAGCTTAATCTGCCCTCCTTGCTAGAAGACACTTGGAGGTAAAGTAACTGTAGGTTTAAAAATTAATGGAGAAATTGCTGGAAGAAAAATCCACTGAATGCTATTAAATACCAAGATGCAAGTTCTCACTCAGGAAGTCTAAAGATGGTAACCTGGTGTTTTAAGAATGTATCCTGTAAGTGTCATTCAGCCTTTGCTGTTGGCCACAGTCAAAGGCGGGGTGCTGGGATGCCTGAGCCTGTGGTCTGACCTTTGCTGCCATTCTTATGCTTTTAGCTCTGTAATTTTAGTTTGAATATTCTTCTTTTTGTGTCCAATCACAGATCAATTTTACTGCCTTGTCTTGCATATATGTGGATATCCAAAGCACTAGATTCTCCTTAGTATCTTAGGCTGTCACGTTTATATCATAATATGACCAGACAGATACATGTCAATGCAAAGTCCTAAAAATGCTGCAATTAAACTTCACAAACGTTATGCATTGCTTCTGGTGTGACATGGTTTCATCTCAAATGTCTAAATCACTGGCACTTTGAAAGAAAGTCTGCACAATAATAATGCATCAACCCCTTGTGAGTCATTCCTGTGAACAGGGACCTTTACAAAGAATTAAAAATGGAAAAGAATTCATAGTATGAAAACACTGTCTCTAATGCACTCTCTCAATCTGTTCTGTTGTAGAAATTTGTGAAGAGTGCTTTATACACTGATAAAGCTAATAGAGTAGGAGGTGGGACACTAATTACAGTATAAAGCAGTACTTAAAAACCCTTGGCAATACTTTGCTACAATAATGTACCCTATAGACTTTTTCTAAGCTTCAGCATTTCAACCTGGGGTTCAGTGTCTCAGTTTTTACTTAGAACAGCTTTAAGCAAAGAACCCATTGACGTCAGTGGGAGTTGTGCCTAAATAAGAACAGCAGATTCTGGCCCTGAATTGTAACTCTTTCGGTAATGTAGTTTTCCTGCTAGTTGGGACACACATTTATATACCTCTTTATGGAAGATTTTCATTTTTCAAGCTTGCAGTGGGACAATGAAAACTGACTAACCTGACCCATAAACTTAATGGAGCCCTGGGGGCATCTGGGAGGGATAGCTGTAAGAGCACTCGCTGCTTTCCATTTGAATGTTACACTGTTCCTTGAGTTTAACTGAACTCAAGTAAGAAACTGCCTTTTCGCTTTTATAATTATTGGGGGGACATAAATTCAGCAATGTGTGCTTGGTCAGCTGTCCTGGTTTCTCCTAAGCAGTTAATTTACAGCGTACACATGCTCTGAGGTCATTATTCTCTTATAGTTTTTCTGATAAATCTTTTTCCTGATAAATGTAATTCATATAGATTGACGGTTCAATCAGTGTGTTTTCTGGGTCTCAGGAGGAAACGTATGGCTCACTTTTGGTTTAGTAACTTACAGAGATTAGGTTTTGCATAATGTAAATGTGAGGTGGGTGATACTTTGTCTGTAATGCTGTGAATGCAATTAGTGAGATAAATACAGAGCTAAATTCATTTTCTCTGAAAAGAGGCAATCTGATTGCTATGCAGAAAGCACCTTTATTTGCAGTACTGGTGGTTCATAATGTGGTTAGTAATGCACAGAGTGGCATTTTGATTTGCAGCTTTAAAGAATTCTGGGATGAATAAAACATGGAATTAATTGCCAGAGAAGAACCTTTGCCAGACTAGATGAGATCTACTGTGCTGAATAAAAGCTGTAACCTATGACAGGCTCTGTTCCACTCCCAAAGGAAATGATGTCAATACCAGAAAAGGTTAAATAGCACTTCAAATAATTTGCAGTGCCAGAAGTCCTTCCCCTTCAGATGTAGGTTGAGGGTAAACACATATTCATGTGTCCTATCATCCTGCAGCAGGTATGATTAGAACAGAGCTATGAAAAATATCAGACTCCACGCTTTGTATTAATAAATTTGAATCAGTGTCTCTGTTGATTTTGAAGTAGGAAAAGCTGTAAAGCTGGAAGGGACAACAGGAAAATTTGGATGTTTTGATAGATGGAGGGTCCTGAGTCCATATGCAGTTGTATATGAAATGTTCTAAAACTCTGCTGAAATTGGGGAACACTCAGCATGCCCATGAGAAATGCCCCAGTATCAGGTTAGGACTCTCTGTTTATGCATGTGTGTTTGGAAAGGGGGACTCTGGTGGTGAATCTTCATCTGAGTAGCTGTTGTTGAAGCGAGCTTGCTTTGTCAATAGATGGATTTATAGGGGAAATTTGATGAGCCAGTTCTCTGTCACAGAGGAAGTCCAGAAGAACAAATAGAAGATGCGTATATAATTTTAGGAAATATATAGTAGTGAATATTATTTGGGTTCCATTATTTTTTACAGAGCTATTAAATTCAGCTGAGGTTTGTGGTGGGATTGCTTAGAGCTGGTGCATATAGAGGAATACAAAGAGTTTTACTTTTTTAGAGATGTATGAGTAGATGCTAACGCCATTGTCTGTCCCTGTTGTACTGTTTTGAAGAGGAAAAAAAAAAAAAAGCTAAGAGGTTGCATGAGGGCCTAGCAGGTATATTATGGTCTGAAAGAAATTTGCAGAATTTCTGTGGAGATTTTTGTCAGTGCTGCAGCCAGTGAAGTAACTGGCAGTGTAAGTTCCTCACCTTGTCCAAACCGTGGGGGAAGCCTGCACTGTGTTTCAGAAAGGTGAAAAGGACCTTAAAGCTGCACGTTGTTATCCTCAGGAAGTTCCATATTAGTGGTCATTTCTTGAGAAATGTAGCCATGCTGAGATCTATTAAAATAAACTAAGAAAATGCGAATCACCCTGTTTATCCTCTTTTTCCCAGTGGTATATTTCTGTTTGCTGGTTGTGTGTCTTCCAGGTTCATTACAGGAAGGGAAGAAAACAGAAATTTTTGTGGGTTCTCAGACTTCATTGACTGCAACCAGGTAGCACATATAACAAACCTAAGAGAGTATCCAGTGTTAGTGCTCATGTGTTTGTTGTGTTTGTAAAGAATGGCAGCTAGACCAGCACAACAGCAGAACCACGATGTATTTGTGGGGCCTATGCTATAAGGGAAATTAGTATACATAATCAAAGGAAGAGGGGCAACATCTTTTTTTCCACGTTTATGCAAAATTCACACAAACACTCCAAACGCTCTCTCCTACAGATCTGCAAAATTTAATATCCCGATATCCTTTTGAAATGCCCATAAAAGTACTGTGTATTTGGGTCTAGTGTAATATGGTATGGGGGAGAAGAAGATTATTTTAAACTGCTTGCTTTAGCGAATAGCTCCAGAGAACTCTCGCTGAAAAACACAACCCTTCTGGAGGCTGTGACAGGAGGGAATCTTACTGGTGTGGAGTGTGAGAATATGAGCTCAGTTGCAGCTTAATCCTTTTGTTTGTAACCTGAATGAAAGTAGAGATGGAAGAAGGAGATGGAAAGACTTTCAAAGAAAGGAGTGGATGACCAAAGATTTTTTTGCAAAATATATGTAGATTTCTTGACTTCCTATTAATTTCTATGTAAATTATGAATTAAAGGTAGAAAGCTTAGGTGAATCACAGGAACATCTAGCGGAAGAAGAGATAAACAGGATATTAGCTAAACAGTCTTGGAATTAATATAACACTCATACCAAAGCAATTTTTATATCAGTGTTTGTTACACTTTTATTGGTATATTTTAGCTGGATGTTTTTCTGCAGATCTGTGAACACTAGTGAGATGAAGAATCTGTAAAGAAAATATATATAGACAGAAGCTAGTTTTCTAATGAGAAGTGAATATCCATAGCCTGGATATTCAGGGTTGTGCCTGCAGTATAATTAACTAGAATTTGAGCTCTTTCACATGTAAATGAAGTCATTGAAAGCACTGCCGGCCATAATCCTTTTTGTTTTTGTTTATGGGACTTTGCAGGTTTACAGTCTACCTTTTTAATTGAAAATTCTTAAAATTGAGATTTTTTGTCTTTTGTGTCATTTCAGGGTTTCATTACTGTCGCATTATGTTATATGATGTAAATCATACCATGGCCAATTTAATTTGAGGCTAATGAATATGACGACTTAGACTTCTCTGAGGAAAGCAGTTGATAGAAGGACGTTTCAATAAAAACTATTAAGGGTATTGATTCTCTTTATCTGACCTACTTCAGTTGTAACAAATAAATTACATGTATTTGTTTATGAAAACTTCAGCTACCTGCCAGAGCAGACATGAAAGATTCTCACATATTAGGAGCTCACTGAACCATGAAACCTAAATATAAGCCTACCATTACATTTTAGCTCAGTGTTGTGGATCAAATTTTCAGCTGTGGCCACCACACCACCACATGTGTGATCATTGGTCCATGGAAGTATTCAGTTGACATCCAGAGATCTAGGGAGTGGTTTGCGGCTGTTGAATATTTTTTTTTTTTTGCTGTATGCAATTCTCACGTTTTCCACTTACCTATTAATCTCTATGCAGGTGGTATGTCAAAATTCTAAAAGAAAGAATGCTTGAAAACTGTGTATGGGGTAGCTGTGAAACAGAGACACCTGATGGGTTGAGTCAAGAGTTAATGGTTTGGGAATCTCTGAGCAATGTTATGTGGTTCTGGATTGAACCTTAAAAGCATCCTCCTGTCAAAGGTCACATGTACCTTTTTGGAACTCTCACGCTTGCCAAGACTCTGAGTTGTTTACACACAGATTATTCCATCAAAACAGCACATGCTGCCAATGCAGAGGTTTGGGTATCATATTACTTGACATTTCAATAGCTATTCTCCTATGGAACAAGGGTTTGTCATACTGGTATAATCTTTGTATATGCTTACTGATGTCCATGGTAGGGATTATGCAAGTATCACATTTTAATTAAAGAAAGAAAAATGAAAAGCCCAACTCTTTAAGCCGTGTACTTATGCTGGTTCCAAACCTGAGTTAGTCAAGCATAAAAAAATAGAGGGAGAAAAAAGAAAAGAAGATTCAACTTCAGTAACATTGCAGTTGATTCATAAGATTTTCATTTAATTTAAACTGACCCAGTGACTCTCTAGCTTGTATACTAGTCAAACAGTGGCAGAAGGGACATTGAGATCATCAGAACATTCCCTGAATTCAAAACTAGGAAAAACTGTCCTTTGCAGTGTGTTTGCTTGACCTGTACTCAAGAGTCCTCGCAATGTCCACGTCATGATCTGTCCCATTGATTCACTTTGCTTACTGATAGAATAGTCTCTAAAGAGATTTTAAAAGCTGTTTACCATGTTTCCTCTTGGTCTCCTAAGACTAAAGACAACTATTTTCAGCCTATTCTTATATGTTGTGTGTTCTGGTCATTGTTCTCTTCTGCATTCTCCCCAGATTGTTCATGTGTTTCTTCCTATCTTGTGGGCAAATTCAATGTTGTATTCTGTAGCAGTGCTGAATAGCCCAGAATAATTATTTTGCCTGTCTTGCAGGTAGTATTAGCCTTAGGCAACCCAGTACTGTGGTTACATTTTTTTCAAAAGCATGACACATTTAATGTACATTGGCTGATATTTCACTTTAAACCCCACGCCTTTTACAAACAGATGCCTCCTAACCTTTCTTTTCTTTGTGCAATCGATCTGTCCTACATGTTGTCCGTAGCTATGGTCTTTTTTCATTTTCATTGCTTCTCTTAATTATCTCTCCAGTTCTCCAAGATTATTTTGCATGATGATCCTGTCTATTATCAGTATGTGAAGGTACTTGCTGATGGTTAATTGTATACAGTTCAGTGCTTTTGCCTGAAATACCCGTCTTGCTGTATCTGGTGATTGGCAAGGAGGCAGGCAGATCTGTGTTCCACCTACTCATTTGTTGGGATGTATATATAGGAAATATGTCTATGCCTGTGTGTGTGTGTTCCGATACAAATGATGGAGGAGCCATCTGTGTAATGTAGCACTGTACCGCCTAAGAACTGTGCCTTTTGGTGAACTCTGTTATAGAGTGAATGTACTTGTGCTGATCTGATCTCATAAGGTGAGTAGTTCGCTTGCCAGCTCACCTCATGTCTGCTCTAGCTGGTGGACCTTGTGGCAAGGTAGACAGTTTTCTCCTTTAAATGTGTTATGATTGTATTTTCAGAAGGTCAATTCTGAAAAGCTAGAGTAAGAATTTCCTAGTCTTCAGGATTTGCAGGATGTATCAATACATAGCTTAATGCTATCATCTGAAGAATGCCAGAGAGAATAAGAAAAAATTGATGTTTCTATAAACTGAGAATCTGATATTGATAGTGCTATATATATTAAACTGCCAGAGGGAATTTTTCTTTAGGTCTGACAATTGAAAAAGACTATTAGAATAAGTCACAAGCTATTTTGTTTTCAGCCATTCAAACCTGCCCAGTTTAGGCACATTCCTTGTTTGCTTTGTGTCTGTTTGAAACCACTTTGTTCTACATCTGTATGGTCATCTTGATTAAATTTTAATGTGAAAGCCTGCTGCATACGGCCTGGTGAACTAACATTCAGGGATAAGGTTGCCATCTGCTCATATAGTCAAAGCTTTGTGCTTAGAATTGCTTTTTACATTGACAATGACAGGTCCTGAATAGCTCTTATAAAGGGTCAAATGAAAACAGGAAACCAACAGAAGGCAGCTTTCAATCCTACAGAAACCTGTTGCATGACTTCTTAGTGTTTGGTTCAGGCAATCCGATTTTTGTTTAACATAGAACCTTTTCATCCATCTGTACATTGATTCCAAGTCTCAAATTTATCCTTCTTATTCCATTAACTTCCCTGAAATGACAACAGGGATGCTTTTGGCTTTTAGTTAGTTTCAGTCTTTTCTCAGCTCACTCATTATGGCTCACTCATCTTCTGTATTGTTCTTTTCCTCAGAACAATGGCGTTTTCTTGTAGTAAAGAAGATGGGACTAAATGATTCTCATGGTAACCCAGACCACCTTAATGTGGGAGCAGGGACTGTACAAAACTAGTGCTAATAATCTTCAGTGAAACTTCAAACTTGTTGCACCTTTTTCATTAGGTTTATTAAATCCTGGGTTGGGGTTTTTTTTCAATAAAATGGGGGAGTAGGGAAGAGCAACATCTCATCCAAAATTCTTATTGAGTGTTTACAGGTTCTCTGGGAGAAGAAATTCTGCACAATTCATTAAAATTATGTGGGATTGAGGATGGAATAGCTGGATATAGAAAGCAAAGACATGACTTCTGATCAAAGTCATACTAGAGCTTCGATCTTCATTTGTAGAAGGAAGTTCACCTACAGTCTTAATAGCTTTTCAGCAGTAAATGTGAGTTAGGTCAGTGGTAATTTATGTGAGTGTGAAGCAGCAGAATGACACCTGGAACTGAAACTGCATGGATCCTCTCCATCTCTGTCTCTCACACAGATAGGTACAAGATAGGTACAGCAAATCTCTCTCTCTCTCTCTTTTTTTTTTTTTTAATGTTTTAAAAGTCAGTGTTGCAATATGGTTAATGACAGCATGAAAACCTCAGTCTTTTTACAATGGATTTCTTACTCTGTATTGATTTGCCGGAAGGCAGGCATCGACACAGAATTCATGTTCTAATGGAGGCTATATATTTCTCTGTCTTCTGCATTTCATTTTGGAGTATCTTTTTTCTTTGACAGAACTTATCATATTTGAAACAGTACTTTGTGCAAATTAAATGTATTCTACCTATTGCCCACTGATTTCTTCTCCTTCTATTTTGAGTGGTCTGTTTGTTATTATTACAAGGCTGAATATCAGACCAAGAAGAAGTAGAGGAGTTATTGCATAGCTATATGATCTGAGAAACAAAGGAAAAATCGGAAAAAATATCTCCTAAACACTAATAAAATGGATGTAGTCAGTTTTCGAAATGTTGTGGATACCATTGCAAAATTCAGGCTTTTTTCATGGAAATATTAGGAAATATTTCTTTACCGAGAGGGTGGTTAAACACTGGAACAGAGAGGTGGTTGATGCCTCATGCTTGTCAGTGTTACAAAGGTATTTGGACAATGCCCCTAATAGTATGCTTTAATTTTTTTTGCACCTCAAGTGGTCGGGCAGTTGGACCAGAGGATCGTTGTAGGGAGGCCCCTTCCAACTGGGAGTATTCTAGTCTAAATTTAGGAGGAAATCTCATGAGGAAACAGTCATTTTGTGGAAGTGATGGCATTTCCTCACAGCAGTTTACCATTGATATGCATAGCACAACACTCCATGTGTCCCTGTAATTAGGTGTGATAGTAATTTCATGTATAGGATTATTACTAGATACAGAATCATGCATATAGAACTGCTCCGCCCTGTATACTGTGAAAGCAAAGAAGGTCCTTTGGAATGTCTTTAAAACTTGTGGTTTCTAGATTATGTGTTAACTTCCAGTCTAACAGAAGTTAATGTGTCTAGATGTGGTGTTGCATTTGTTGAATGTAAATCTGATTGTGCGATATATATACATATAATTGTCTGCATCTGATATAATTTCTATATGAGTAAGATTATATCTTTTGGTGCTGAGAATTAATATAAATCTAAATAAAAGGGTTTGGACATACTTAAACCACCTGAGAATGTGGCCCAGTGAAAGGACTGAAAAATAATCACCTTTTGGGGAAAGCTCTGATTTTTCATTTGGGAATCTGTTTCTTTTTTCTTATTTTTCACAGATAAATTGCATTTGAACTGCTTAATGTATTTATTATGTTCACATACTCAAAGACTGTGGTTATTTTATTAGAGCTGAGGTTTTGCTGCTATAGGCAGTAAAGTTGAAACTGAGCAGATGGATAGTACTGTGGAGCCAAGTCAAAACCAAAAAAACCCTGAAGTCAACAAAATAAAAGCAGCAATTAACAAGCTGAAAGAGGAACGCGAGCTAGAAAGAGCATTTGAAGAAAATAACAGGGAAAATATTTTTTGTGCTCACCTTGAGAGCACAGAGAAATGAACAGCAAGGAATGCCACAGTCCAGGAGTATCTGCATGTCCTCAGCTCTTTCTGACACCATGGAAAGTTGGTGATCCATGGGGTTCCCAGAGCTGGTAGCCACTGTGCTCTTAAATTGCTCTTGCAATCCCCTCCTTCCCTCTCTTCTTTAAAATCCTCTGAGCAAAACAACCTTACTCTCATCTGTTTGTTGTCACACAAAAGTCTCATTAGTCCTTTGGGCAGCACTTCACTTTTCTCAAAACCTTTGGGTTTTTTGTTGTGTCCTTTTCAAGATTGTGGGGCCATACCTGACCACAGCACTCCAGATCAGAGTATGCCACTTACTGATACAGAGGTGCTAGGTTGGGGGATGGTTGTTCAGTCAATTCCTGATGCTTTTCTAAACACCTTTGATCTTTCTGATGGATTATCCATGTCAAACAGAAGGTTTTCATTGAACTGTCCACAGTGACATATGGGACTTTTTCCTCAGTGGTAAAAGTTAATTTAGTGCTCTTTAAGTGTGAATCAGTTGTTTTATATGTAATTGCTTTCTGTGAAGAAATTGATTTGGAATGCAGGAAGAATGGGGGTTTTTGAGCTTGTTATTCTATGAACTACCCCAAGAAGTTATTTGAATAATTTAAATCATTCATTGCCATAAACAAGCCATATTAGACATGATCCCTTTTCCCCAAAATTAACCTTAAAATATTTTATAATATAGTTTTCTAGTCAGAAATTACATCAATCTCAGAAAGAAACAGGAAAGAGAAGGAGGCTTGTTCTTGTACTGTGTGATAAAATTCAAAACCTTAGGATGAGATTTCATGTCAGGGAAATACTTTGCCTATATAGACATATAAATATGCATATAAAAGGTTTTACACAGAAAACTAAGCTGAAACCCAATTTCTAATTTTTGTAGAATATTGCATGTTATTAAAATAGCCAGCCAGTTCCATCATTGCCATTGTCCCCTGCCCCTGCTTATGAGGAGTGACCATATGCAGTATTTCTCCAGCAGAGCTAACCAGTTATGGCTATACTCTTCCTTCTTTACCTGTCTCCACCAGTGAGTGCTTCAAGTTTCCTTATTAAAGACCAAATGTATTCCTGTCCTACATGGACTTAGTATCTTCTGAAGATTACGTCAGAAACACTAAATTCGTAAATTGAAGCCAAGAGATTTATAGTCTAGGCACGGAAGCACTGTTTAAGCACCTGTATTGCTATTTTATTAATAAACTCTTGTCCTCATTTTTTTTTCTCTTTACTCTTTCATTAGGTACACTTTCTCCTGGGCAGCCCAGCAACACAACTATGTTTCAATTCTAGATTAAGTGGCTTCCACAAAATTAACTTTTTAGTAGTGTTCTGATATATAACTTGTGTATATCTCTGAATACCATGAACATTACTTTGCAGCTGACATTAACGTTATGAGTGTATTGTACCTAAGCACTGACAGCTTCTTCTAATGAATGATCTAGAGAAGCCTGAGTCACTATTTAGGCTTAATTGTTTAAGATGGAAGTTATTCAGCAGCTTTCCAATGACATTTTTAATTAAATGCCAAGGAGTGTGCATGTGTCCCCTGGTGCCAGGTTTAAATTTCTCTATCAGAAGGTTCTTCCCACTCTTCTACCCTATAGACCATGAGAACGTTAATGCTGTTGGTTAATACATCTTCATTTTAATATAATGTATTTAATCTTTTCATGCCTTACTTCTTAATTATAGAAGAATTAAAAATAATAAGATGAGGAAAAAATAAATTGTTTTTCTCCTAATTAAAAATACTTCCTAATGAGATAAACTCTCAGCAAATTCCATCTGGACTCAAAGACAGGAAAATATGCCAAGAAAAAATATTTTTGAAGGAAGCTCCATTATAAACACTGGGAAGACATGAACTGCACAGCACTAAAATTAATGTCGATGAGAGGAAGGAAAGCTAGGAAAATATAAAGCAGCAAAGGATCCTGAATGACGAATGCCATGCAAATTGGTGGCATAGGCAGATACTTAGAAAGGAGGAGGCTGGTAAATTATGAAAGATGGGTAGTACTGTACACCATCTGATTAGAGTGCAATTAATGTAACTGTTAGACAAGTTATCTGTCCCAGTAAGGATTCTTTGTCATTACTCTAGTGGAAACCCAAGTGGCTATATAATAAGACATCCCCAGAGAAAGGATAATCGAAGAACAAACCCAACCTAAACCCCATCATCTGTAGTTATTGAATCTTTGTGGAGCATTGCCCATCAGGATTATTTCTTACAAGAAAGCCAGTTTGAGAAAGATTGGTTCAAAATGCCAAACACAAAAATCTGCAAATTAATATTCTTGTCACTATGCATATTAAATAGCTCTTCTTGTTTGCAATGAAGAAAATGTAGTAAGTATTGTCAGTTAATGAGAACACTACTTGGGATTAACACACACAGAACCAGGCATTTTTGTAGATAGTCAACATTAGATGATGTTTGTGTTATGTGCATGTGCAGGTAGATCTTGTTACCAAGTAGTCAATGATTTGCTACAGCCACTCAGAAAAAAGTACAGGGTTAAAAAATATGTACCATAGGCATAGTGTGTGTAATACAACTTTTTCTCCTACAATGTTTACACTGGAATTGAGCTGTGTTCTGTGTCTGGTTCTCTTACAGACACAGTGTGAAACTTTGCTGAGTAGTTGCACAGGCATGTAGAGAGAGCTCTAGGCTGTAAGATACACTCATTTAATCCAAATGCTCCATTAAACAATCATATAGTGAAAGCTAGAATCTTTTCAGTGTATTCAATCCTCTAGTAAAAATTCTATAGATAAAGCAGTGTAAAAGAAGATTCAGAAGCATTTCGTGTTCTCTGTGGAACTATTTAAGTTGCTTTTTACCTGCCTTGTAAGAGGAGCAACCATTCTCCTCCGCAGAATTGTACCTCTTGGCCTTGTCTGTGAGTATGGTAACGTGTAATATTTGGAATCAAATACCTATGAGTGGCTGACACATGAGCAAGTCAGGGGTGCGAGTCATTCCAGTGTGTGTTCTACTGCAGTTATATATACATAAGCCCTTATTTGCACACTTGGTTGGTCTAAAAAGCAGTGCTACCTGATTTCAGTCTTTCCACGTTCTTGTTATTTTCAAAAGTACCACATTACATGCCAGTGCAGTATTTTGCTGTTGTAGATTTTATTATGTATAAAGATTTTCTGTACTACGAATAAAATTTAATACCATGCCTTGTAGTAAATGGAAACTTCAAGACAGATCTGGATTTTATGTTAGTGGTCTGCAATATATGTGAAATATGGTGGATGAGGAAATTATCACTTGCCATGATCATGGAAAGCGCCTCAGTTTGTCTCATAGTAAAACGCTATTGCAGCTTTGAAGTACAATTAAGCTATCGGTATGGTAATCACCTCAAATTTAAAATTTGATATGACATGAAGTCATAACTGTCATGAACTCCCTGGGGCTCTAGATGCGCAAATATGTTGCCTGGCTGTCTCCTTTCAGATTTCCTTAGTTAAGTTGGTAAATGACACTGGAAGAACTAAGAAAACGTTATAGAAAGAAAACATTTAGGTGTGAAAGTTCTGAATAATTTGTTGTGTTTGAGTTTCTTTGGATATTTATATATCAGAATATGTTCATATTCTCTATTAAGGAGTTTAAATACAATCAATAGACAATAGCTACAAGCCAAGATTAAAATCATGCCAGTGTGTCTCACTGACATTAATGAGTTTTAAGGGTTCTTGTTCTAGGAAATACTTAGCATTACCAGAAAGTTTCAGTTGTAGACAGGATTATTGACCTGAATATCAATCCTTGTGGCTTTGAATTACTCCTTCATGCCTACAAGACCCTTCTATCCTTTTCACCTATGTGAAACACTTCAAAAGTTGGTATAATCCTTTTCCTGTATCGTCTGTGAAACTGTTCTGCTTACCCAGCTCATCCTGTTGTGTCTTGAAAAAATCGTACTTACAGAGATTTAGTATCACCTCATGCTCTCTCTAATGCAGAAATTCCACGGAAGATTAAGGCAGACATTTTTGGAAAAACATGGTAGGTGTGTAGCATACTAGGTAAATATATCTAAGCACATTCAAAAAGATAAAAAATACATAGTTGCAAAACTGAGCTAAACTGTATCAAATTATTTCTTTATGCTGGTATTACTGAGGAAGCTGGTAGCTGCATTTAGCTACCTGACATTTCCCAAATAGGCAGGTTTTTGAGAAGCTCACACTTTGCAATACTGGCAAACAGATGTTTGCTATTTCTCATCATCAACTCAAACTACAGAAATCCTTTTCATTGTTTCAGACAATTATTTTCAGAGCAGAAGCAATTGTTTTGGGAATAAAAAATGAACTACTACTCACAAATGTAAGTCTACAAAACCCAGAAAATCAGGACTTAATATTGACATTTGGTTAGCTCAGTGGTTTTGCACAGAAGTTATACTTTATGAATATTTTCAGAGGTGACAAGGCTTACGTATGGTAGCATGCTGTGTATAGCGATATACTTGACAATTGTTACTTATCATTATGTTTGCCATTGCTGTTTCTACCAGTACAACCTATTTTTCAGTGATGTATCTTCTCCACTTGGGCTGATTAAATTGACTGACAGGGTTCGAGGGTCAGAATTCTCAGTAAGGAATACTTACTAATGTGAATAATGCCCATTTTCAGGCTAAATTAAATAGCTGGCCTTAGCTTAATGAAGGGAAAACACCACAAGGAGTTTCCAGTGACTATGTTAATTACTTTCATGCTTATTAGAGTGAAAAATAGTGCAGTTGTTTATGTGTGTAGCTTTAGGATACTGTGTTTTAAATGATCAGTTTTTGAAGCTTGTCCCTGAGGTTTTGTAGGCCAAGTTGGAGAAAGGTTCCTGCCTGTGGATCCATTGTCTAAGATATTTCCTCAATTTATGCCATGAACTATAGAATTGAATACTATTTTTAAATGTAATTTTTATTTTTCAGAGCCAACATTTCAAAAACGTACATAATGTGTGTGCATAAGCATGTTTTTTATACTTGCTTTTGAAAATCTGGATCATATTCTTTTTTCCCTGATGAGACTTTTTTGGTGCTGTTGTATTATTTTATGTTATTCACCACATTGTTTTAATAAAAATCTTTGTTCACAATGAGTCATCATGAAATCAGGATTAATATTTTGGCAGTGACACATTAAATGCTAAAAACTGTGGACCTCAGAGTGCTTTTGTGAGATTTTAATCAACACCAAAGGAATGCGCAAATCACACTATGCTTATGGTGCTTTTCATTGTACCCTTTAAGAATGCTGTGTTTCATTATAGCAGTGGTGAATTTGGTCATGAATCTATAGTAATTTAATGCAAATAAAGTAGAATTGTTTTGGCGTAATAAAAATTGATTTAAATTATGAAAATATTTAACTTTAAAAATGTAATGACTGATGGACACATAGACATACACAGTATGAATTTTACTTTAGGCTTAGAATCCTGTTTCTTGGCCTATAAATGAATATTATAATCAGCAGCTCCTACACAAAAGCATTTGCAGAATAGATTTTTCGCATCTCTCTTAACAAAAAAATTTATGGAATTTTCTTCCCCTGTTGGTCAGAATTGCTGTCTACAGAAGTATACCATTACATTCTGATCACATCAATCATATGTCAGTTTTTAAAAAGCTTGACTTCATCTCATTTACAGGAATTTGCAATGAAATCATCACAGGTAAGTAAAGACTTACCTATCAGATGGTACTTCTATTTTTTCACTATCAATTAAATACAAAGGTAACTTAATATGCAGAAATTATACCAGTAACATCATGAGCATAGAGCGATATTTTGAATTATTTATTCTGGCCAGATTGATGGTGTAGTTCCTCCAACGGATATATTTTTTAAGCTAAAGAAATACAGAAACTCCAAGTAATTTTTTCCAGTAACTCTTTCACTTCTGTTACGGATGTGTTTCTTCAGTTCAGCATTAATTTGAGAGTTCGCTTTCCAGGAAGTTTTGTCATGTTGTTATTCCAGTGAGACATATTATAGTAGTAATAACAAAACCAAGCCAGGCTTTGACCGTACAAACCCCAAGAGTTATTTGCACTAGAGTTGTGGTGGAGGTGAGGATTATAGCAAGAAAACACTGAAGACCTTTATCTTCAAAAAGCAAAAATATTTGTGATTTCTTTACTCCATGATAAAGCTGAGATTTTACGGTTTCCTCTCTTCTGCATGATAGTTAGAGAGTAGATTTTTCCAGTATAATTTTCCTTATAAAATGGCAGCTACTTTTATTGATTATCTTAAGCCTGCCTGTTTGCTGTCTTCTTTACCTTCAAATCGTAAAAGAAATGTATTATGATGTTTGTGCCTCAGGTTCCTCCTTTTTTCACCTCAATAAGCATTCATCTGGGTGAAGATAAAGGAACATGGTAGACTTAACAAATTCCATATTTGTTGACTGTTTACATTGTTTTGATGTCTTCGTAGCACTATACATTCTTTTTGTGAATCACATTTAAAACTTCTAGCTCGTGAGTTTTTGTAAAAATATCACGTATGTTTGTCATAGAAACATTATCAAAGTGAAGTTCTTGGTGAAGTAGCACAGATGCTATCCATGTGTATCATGTAAGACCTTTGTATCTGCAGAGATTCATTAGAAGTGTTCTGACACATACTTGACTCGTCATAGTGCTTCCATTGAGTTTGGAGAGCTCTGGTTGACATTCTACATACAACTGAGTCTTATAAAGCCAGATTTCAGAATTTCAATGTACTTTGTCCTATGTGTGGAGTATTTTTGTTAGTATTTTCCTTAGAGCAAAAGGTCTTCTGGCTGTGGTTATACAAAGCATCCACACAGGTGTGTATATATGTTGAGAAATGTCCAGTTAAAGGCCTAATGCAGAACTGGAATTTCAATTCAAAAGTAAAATACAGAGAAATAAAAGCTCTGAAGGTTTTGTTCTGAAGTCAAATCCAGAACAGCTGTGTCATCTGTAAGTGCTGAGGAGCAGAACATCATAAATGGGAATCAAAATGTGAGTTTGTGATAAAGCAATATTGGAAAAACGTCACAGACATCTGTAACACTAAAATTAATAACAAGATGTCCATCACCTGTATGTTCTCCCTTACTTAATATTTTTATTTACAGTGACTGTTAGAGGCTTCCAGTCCTTGGACTGTGATACATTATTGTTTTTTTAAGTCACTACTTAGAATGTTACAGAGGACCATTAACTACCAAGTCCAATATGTAATTTAAGATTGCCAGTCAAGCATGTAGGGGGAGGAATGCCACCAGATATTTCACACAAAGTTTCCACAACGTACAATTAAAAGTCACAGCAGACCAAGTTGCTTTGGTGTGCTCTGACCTGTGTAAAAACACTGACGGAGGAATATCACTTTGTGAACTTCTGCTTTCCTTCCAGTAAATTTTATCTTCTATATTACGGATATGGTTCATTATAATGTATTTCCACCACAGTGCAAACAAAACATAGTAGAGGAAGGACAAAATTAACACTTAGTTTACACCTCCAGGTTCATATCTGCCAGAACAATTCTTACTCTTTAACAGCAATGGATGGGATATGAATCTGGGGAAGAGCTTACTGTCAAAGTATTTAAATATTTATCTTTTAACAAAGTTGTCTGGCAATTTGTTACTTGAATTGATTTCCTGAAAATACATGTCCAAAAGATAAAACAGCCGATAGCTGGTTTACTGTAATACTGACGGTGACTTGAATTTCCTGTGTTGTTACTGCTATAAAAATATGCACATAGAATCTGTCCGTGTGTTTATGTATGTGTTTATCAAAAATAGTGGGATTGGGCTGTTTCTCCCAGATGAATCAAATTCTTTCCACCTGCTTTATCTACTTTGAGGTAGAGTTATAGGACAAAAGCCAACTTCTTTAAAACCACTCTGCGTACTCTCTTCAGATAGGCTACTATGAATAAGATTAATGACATGACATTTTTGCATTGGTAGAGATATATTTTGAATACTCTATTAATCTACTATTCCATATTCATAGGTTGGGGGTTTTTTGCAGTAATATCTAAGTTGTGTTGGTTAAAAATGACATCAAAACATTTTTTTCATCAGCATTAGAATTAATGAAGCCTAGTTTATAATGACATTGTGTCCCAACTCGCTCTAGAGCCACAACCCACATCTCTCCACAATGCTTCCTATTCCATCCCACATTTTGCTGATCCTCAGCATGTACCCAGTGTTCTTTCCCATTTCCTTGTTTTCTATACCATGAGAGGCAGAGTGTGCTGTGACTGATGCTAAATGATGTGTGCTGGTATATGTGTAGTGACTGGGTAACCACAAACCAAAATAAGGGGCCTAAAGTGGGAGGAGAGAAATGAGCAGAGATGGTCTTGCCCCTTAGTACAGAGTTAATTTCAGTTTCTCTCCTTTGCTGAGATCTTTAATTTCATGAAGGTTGTAGGAAATTATGTATTCTTGAAGCATCTTTCTGAGTTTCAAGTACCACTGAGATTAGTGAAAATTAGATTAAATTGGATTGAACCAGACTAAAATACCATGAGATCTCAAATCTGCTAATCTGCAGGAGGTGCGGCCTTGTGTTCCCAGGTTCACAGTGTATTCAAACAGTTTTTCACAGAGTGTGTGTTTGTGGTGTTATAGGGTCATGTTAAAGGCAGATTGGTCTGATGGCAAGTTTAGTGCTCACATTTCGACTTTTGTTTCTGATCTGATGTCAAAGTAGATACTGAGGAAATTTTTTATTCCTTGTGGTGGGGGAAGAGGGAGAGTTAGAATCTATTATTTCCTCTGACCCATGGTGGGACTCTGTTCCAACTCAGATTGTCACAAGGAATCACAAAGAAGGGTTGTAAATAGGGTGAACTCAAAATTTTCAAAGTATAATTGACTCACGGAAATGCTATTTCACTTTCATCTTAGTTACTTCGTGCATTCTTCTGAGAGTCTCAGTGTGGGTTAAATATTTACAGGTAAGGCCACTATGGCAAAAGAATTAATCAGAAAATAACATTCTGTACCAAGATCTCATTGCGCTGCATCACCGTAACATTTAGATAGAAATTTACTAGTACAGAGCAAGAAGGAAACAAAATTAAACATGGGACCCATTCTGAGATCAAAGCTGCTTGAGAAGCATGAACCAAAAGCAACAAGGTCATAAATTTAAAATGGGTTGAAAAGTCTTCCGCCATGCCAAGCCTGATGATACTGTGGTAGAGACCTGACTCCTTAATTAACATGTTTGCTAATTAATTTTGCAAACCTTTGGCTTCCAAAGATTCCAGAGAAAATCAGTTTGTTGCCCATTTTTTCTACATTACATGAAGATCCACTGTTGCTGTTCAGATACATTTTTCTTCTTTGCAGTTTAAATTAACAGCTTCCAGGCTATTGTAAATTATTATTCTTTTGCAGTTTTTTCTTGCCTGTGAATATTTGAGTTGATAAAACAAGACACGACCCCTGTTTGTGTGTTGTTCTGATGCCTGGGATATGTTAGGTGCTTTACATTGTGACCAATGGGAATATGCTCGTATGCATTTACTGAAAAATACTTAAACTATTTTTTTCCTCATTTTCCATTTACCTTAAAACCCTCTTCCTGCTGCAAAGCAAAATCATCCATAAAAAAGTGTATTTTCTATGTTCATTTCTATGTGATGATTGGAGGTGCTATCCCCAGGAAAACATTTTTCTCTCATATTTCTGTATGTGTGAGAATCTCAGCTCCTTTGTTGTGCGTACTCTGAAATCTTTTGATCATTCGTCAGACTGCTCCCTTTGCCACTTTCATAAATATTTCTTTTCCGTTGCATTTGTAGGCAATCTTACTTATACCAGTAATCCTTCTCTTTTGGAGGGATGGGATTTGTAGGAAAAAGTTGATTTCCATTACATTACTAACACGAATGTGACAGTCAGTTTAAACACTCACTAGCTGAAAAAATAAAGTAGATTTCAGTAAGCACTTAAAAAGTACCAACTGTAGGGAAGAAAAAGGGAGGTAGTCCCTTGTAAGTGAAAATTTGCACATGCAGTGTAATTCTTTGACTTTTGCTTTAGGTTTCCTTTGTGGTTTTGGGAGTAGCAGGTGCAAGAAAGGATTCTGTACAGATGCTTCCTACTCCAGCCCTAACCCTTGGGTTTGGGGTGACTATATTTTGATTGCAAAACCAAATCTTAAATCCTGTTATTTGAACTACCTGAAGTAAGGAAGAAGTGAGACATTATGAGGGAAATGGAGAAAACAGATCAGGTACATTCTTTTCGTTTTGACATCTTTTTCTGTTTTGCTTTGTTTTTAAAAATTTCCATTAAATTATCAGCTCTCTGAAAGCTTGGAGAGTTGGTGAGTAATCCTAGTGATGCTGGTCATAGTTACTAGTGTGTGCTTTTTATCTTAGAGTATGATCCTGTTCCTCTTCTAGTCAAGGCAAATCCTACTGATTTACAAGGAAGCTGAAACTGACTTTTTACTACACAGCAGATTCTGGCACTTTCAGTTCCACTCCAGGTATCTTTGGCACAGTTCAGGGATATTTTTCCACCTTCTTTGCTTTTTAAAATCTAATCTCTGGTTATGATGGTCTTTTAGTAGTATCAAACCTACAAATGTGTAAAATGTTTGTTTCTATGGGTCCATTTATTTCCTGTATTGCATTACTGCTCCTGCTGTAACCATTTCTTCTGGTACCCAAGCTAAAAACCCCATTTATATTAATAATGCAAACTTTTTTTAAAAAAAGTTGTATTAATAAATTCTGTAGGTCCTGCTATATGGCAGGTTCTCTATCAGCCTTAATGACTACAACCATCATGTAGAGCAGTGGCCTCTTGTCAAGATTTGGTTGGCTGCACTGTGGTACTGCAGGGTCCCTTGTCCCTGTAGCCAGAGTATGTTTAACCCATAGGAAGATCATCCTATGTTTAATTAAGGTTTGTTATGGAGAAATGCTTTTGATTTCTTTTTTGGAGGCTTTGTTGGAAATCTTCAATGGCTTACATATCCTTACATTCTCCTGAAGTTTTGTTCTGTATAGCAACAGTATGGCAAATCCACATAGCCATTTTGGCCATTTACATGATTGATAATGCTGGGAACTGAGGCACAAGGGTATGCAGCACAGCCCTCCATGTGAATTCCACTGCCCTTCCCAGTGCAGCTCCAGCTTGAGAAGATGGGATGAAGCTGCAGATGGGATGGAGGGTTCCTTTCATAAGTATTTGGTTTACAAGGACTCATTGCATAAAAAAAGTGTAGTCTGTTTCAAGAGGAGATTTTAATAATTTACCAAGATTTTGTTCACTTCTTCTAGATATTTATTTCTTCAGTATTGCTGCATTGGTTCTCTTTTTAAAAAGAATCATGCTTTCCAACCATGCCATGCAGTTTTATTTAACTTTCTATAAAGCATATTTTATTTATATTAACATATTTGTTTGTGCAAGTCAATTTTCATCCATATTTTTGTGTTAACATTTCTACATAGCATAATCTTACTCTTACGTCAATACATACAATGTTTTTAACTATTTGAACGTGGGCTTATTATAATTTTTATCACCTATACAAGAGTGCTAGAATCTGATGGCAAATCTTCAGAATAGATAGACATACATTATTGCCATTTATGTAGGCAGGGAAACTAAGCATCATGCTTTAGTCACATCTTGACAGAGCAACAGCTGCCATCACTAGATTAGATCCCTCTGGATCCCTCCTTTGTAATGGGCTGATCAATCAGCACACTGTTGTCATCCATTCCACCTTGAAACAGTTTGTTTTGTGGTTTAAATCCAATTATTTTGGAGTTATTTCGTACAGAGCTCTCTAAAAGGGAAAACAGTTTATATCAATTAGTAGAAGCAAACATATGTTCTGTAGCTTTGTGAAGATCCTGTTTAGAATTCTCAAGCAACTTAGGGCATGTACATATTTTAAAATAAAATGTAATATGTCACATACGATTGTGACAGAAGGGGAGCTGAAATGTAATAATGTTATGAATGCCACAGATGAGGCTGTGTAAAAACCTAGAAATATTGATAGGTTATTGATTGAGACTCTGTGACAGACTTGTGCAGCATGTGCTTTGCAGGGCAGTTTCTTTGGCATATCAACAGTTAAGAGGCAGCCGGCATTATTTGGTTCACCTGAGGACTGACAGGCAGTACCACAACCAAATGTTTGACTGACCAGGCGGGTGGCCAAACAGCCAAGATGTACATCCACACTAACAGAACAGCTGCGTGATGGAAATGATGAACTCTGAATGAGCCAGCCAGCCTGGGCTATCTTTTGAGGTGCACTATGTGTGTCAAAGTATGTGGAGTCATCTAGTATATGATAGGTCTTTTGTTGCATTTTGGGACACTGAGTAGCAAAAGGTAATTGAAAAGAGGAGGCAGTTGAAAACTGATAGATGGGGAGGTGCTGCAAAAGGGGGAAAAGTCAGAAAAGTTTGGTCTCTGCTATTGTAAAAGGGGGAGCATAGGAGTATGAGTGGGTGGTAGGACATTTCAGAATGAGTTGGGAGTGTCTGACGTTGGGAGGAGGGGAAGACATCGTGGGAGAGGAGAGAAGGGAACATGGGAGAGAGTTGAAACATGAAGGAGGTGGGAAGTTTTCTTAAAACACAGGGGAGGTAGGAAGCATAAGATGCTTGACAGCAACCCCGGTATGAGTACGGAGCCAGGGTCTGTGATAGACATTCATGGATGGAATTTTGCTGCTCTAAACCTTACACTGGATTCATGAAGAAAAATATCTGAGAGGTAAAAATGACTTGCCAGATGAGGCAATCATGTCTCTGTGTGATTTTTGAGGCCTTTGCCCAGGAAGCAAGAGATTCTAAGGATGTAAAATATTTGGTCGTCTCAAGAGAAAAAAAAAATATGCGGAAGATCAGGAGGTGTCATGGGCACCACTTGCAGAGTGCACTTCATGGAAGATAGTCTGTAGAAGTTTCTGTAGGAATTGGTTAGCCTGGTAGGTTGGTACTGGTAAGCGTTAAGAGGAAAGTTAGGTGTGTCTAGCATTTTTCACTGTTAGTAAGACATGCTTGCTTTCTACTCATTAATAATTTGTTGTCTGAAAAAGGCCTCTTTTATTATCAAAATTGTTATTGTGGAGGAAAGTACAGGTGCATATAAGACTAACTGATATAACATGGTTGATATACTGTGAGCCTCAGCCTAATCTGAGGCAAGGGAAATTCCATGATTAATTTATCTTCTCCTAAATGAGAGGTTAACCAAAGCCTAACATGGGGTTAAAGAAACTTGGGAGTTAAGTTTCCTGAGTAATTATGATGGTCTTTAGCTGAGATCTGGATTAGATCATTCAATCATCATGAAAGCACAGTTTTCAACATCCCATAGTTCTCAACAGATGGAGATGTAATTCAAACTGTATATACATTTGAGTGAGACAAGGCAAACATACAGATAAGTAAAAATAGATGAGGACCCAAAGTGCATTTGCAATTTCCCTAAAATTGGAATACTACTTGACAACTACTGAACATCTTGTCCTCTTTGAAGAATTTGTTTTCTCTTCCATGAAGCTAATTTAGTTACATTTCAAAAAATGTTACTGTGTTGTGATCACAGTTCTTGTTTAATGCATAAATCTCAACCACAAGGTCTCTGAGTAGGGAAATTAGTTGAACTATAAAGGCGTTGAAATTTTAAAACAGTGCATCCATTAAAGAGGTTTGATTATTATTATTTCTGTACTGTAGGCAAGAGAGGCTCATGTTGTTTTCTTACCTGGCACCAAGGAAAGACAATCTGGGGATGGAGATCTGAATGTTAGCTTTTATAAGCCTCCAGGAATGTGAATACATCATGTATTACACTTGACAGTCCTGAAACACGCAAACATTTTTCACAATTTCTTCCAGTCTTCAGGAAAACAAATTCTGAGGAGTGTAATAAACTGGAGTAGATGTAATTTTAAACTGAGCTGTCTCTAAGATAATCATAACGTATCTGGCTAGTGCACCACTGTTAGACACAAAATATGAATACACATGAATAGACATGATTTTCACTTGCTGCAACTAAAGACTATAAAGAGACTTAGTTCCTTTGTAAAGCACTTTAAGGTCTACTAGTGAAAACACTGTATAAGAGCTAGGTATTATTATCTTTTATTACTTTCTTCAAAACACTGCCAAGGGCACCTAGGGTCTTGAATGGTGTGCTTGTATTAGAGACCAGTAAAAATGCAAATAAATAACTAAAGCACTTTTTATGGGTTTAATTACTGTTAAACATTTGAGCAATATACTTCCTAATGGAAATGTTGATGAACCTCTGTTTTATCACCATTTGTTACTCTTTAGAGAGTCTTAAATAGTGGGGGATTTATAAATTTTTGATTAGATTTTGATAATTTATCTTGGGGTACATGTGTATTCAGGAAATCTGAAACATGAAAGAACATAGCTAATCAGATGGGTAACGCTCATCACTCCTGTAGCTTCAGTTGCACGTGCAGCATGCAGTTTCACGAATGTTTGATTGTGGTAATTGGTATTCAGAAGTGTTTGTGCAGGTTTTAAATATAGCTATATGTATGGTGGGTCAAGTTTTTAGGTAATGCTAGATTGCACAATTTTGGCTACATTCTTTAAAACTTGGCAAATACATGCAGAAAAGTATGATTTTTAAGTTGTATGTACATTCCGCATGACTGTGGGTGCAACTAAATATGGGAACGCAAACGTACCTGATTAGTTGATTGCAGCTGAATGTACAAGGTATCTGTGCACTGTTATTGAAAGTATTTACATAATAGACATGTACATCCAGTAGTAAAATATAGTTACTAAAATTGAAACTCATCAGCTTATCCACACATACAGGTTAGGAATATAAGAGAGTACAGTTTTGGAGTTATAGTCTTCTAAGCTACATTTCTTGAATGTGCAATTTATCATTTAGAAGGGCCTTCCATCAGAAGGCTGTTTTGGCACTGAGGTAATGATGTTGTGTATTCTGGAAGGATAGAAATGAATTGTTCTGTAGTTGTTGTGGAAATAGCTCTTTACTTAGCCTGAAAGCAGGGACACTACAGGCTAGAATGGTGTAAAAATGTAATGAATCCTATCTAATATCAATCTATCTTCATGACAACTGATGCAAACTTTGCAATACTTCAGCTGGCATATAATGAATATGTTATACCGCTATGCTAACAAGCTGCTTCCGTGTTTTTGTGGATTTCAAAACACTATTGAAGGAACGGAACCTGTTTGTTCCTTTATACCTAACTAGGAATGAGAATAAAACTGGCTATGACTGAAATCCTGTGCAATAATAAGTTCAGTTTAGATTTGTTTGAAGCTAGCTTGCTTTTTTGAAAACCATTTTCCAGTCTGAAATGAGTGATAATTAATGACATAGCTGAAAACATTAACCAAATCAAGATTTTAATTTTATCATGAAAGGCACAGTTTTAACTATTTTATAATTAACTAACTATGGACCATGTGTTCTTCACTACAAATTATGGTAGCTGTTTTAAAATGAGCAATCCACTTTACTGTTAAGGTAACGAGGCCAATTCTATCCCTCATGTAACACCCAACATAATCCTGTTGGATTTACGTCAGACCCTGATTTTAAATTGTGGGCTTTTTGTTTTGAAAAACAGTTTCATATTGCATTATTCTTCCTGGAGACAGCTGTATACTTTTGGAGTATTATACAACTTCACTGAACCCTTGACAGCCAATGTCTGATCCCATTCCAGAGATTCATGCTTGCCAGCCTAATAAGAACATGGTCAATTATTTTCCTTTTAATCCCACTGGATTTCCCCAAGGAGCAAGGAAAAGAGTTACTTCATTGCCTGGCATGTCAGGATTTTGTAAATCTCCAGCTGCTATTTCAGTCCTGGTGTTCAAATGGAGTGGGAGAGCAAGTCTTGAAAGCCTTGATTCCAGAGCTGCAGAGAGTGTATATGTCAGTGCTTAAAAAATATATTCTAACATTCAACTGAGCCTAGTAAATTAGTTATATTAAAATACAAAGAAAAATCTAGCCAAAAATATACTTTTTCATTAAGTTTCATTAATTTATTACATGCTTTTCCTGGACTCTAATTTTTAGTTTTGAATTATGTCATCACAAGGGCAAATCTGTATATGGTACATGTAACATATATTGTATATCTAGATGAACTCGGCTGCTCACAAAAAAAATAAAAATACAACTCTACAGTGTATTCATTATCTAAGATTGGCTATGATTCAGTTATATAACAGAAGTCTTAAAAGCTTTCTGGAAAAAATAAATTCTGCATCAATGAAATGTTGCTCAATGGTCTTTTTATTTTGAGCTTTTGAGCAAAATGATCACCTTATGGTTCTTATGCACCATTATAAGTACTTTTCATGAAATCTGACTTCCAAGGTGCAGCCTAGAACATCAGCTCTGGTGAAGGCTGATGCAAATCCTCTGATACCTAAATAAGTAAGATTGCTGTATGTATGTATGTGCACAGTACATTGTGGTTACAAACACAGGATACCCCAAGCTCTCTTGGAGTAGATTCAGATAATCCGTTCCCTCTTTGGACATTCTGGTAAAAGGGAACGTCAAGAAAAAGAAACTGTAGAAAAGAAAAATAACCACAGTTATCTTTCAAGAAAAAAACTCTATTTAACCACTTCATGGTACAGCTGTGTCAGTTTCAATGCACAGTTATAACTGAGAGAGGGATCTGACTATTCAACACTAATTCTAGCAACTTCTTTCATCTATATTTTGTATAAAGCTAGTCTTCTCTTGCTTTAGTAGGCAATGCAGACTTTGCACAAAAACTCAGAAGAGCTTGTGAAATAGTAATGGGTTTGTCTCTAATCTTCCTGCCTCATTTTCACTAACATGACCATCTGTTTTTTGAAGGACTCAGAACAGATGTTCTAGATTTTTGAGATGAACAGATTTAGGCCAACAGCCACCAATACAATGCAACTCAGATGAGCATACTGTTACATATTGCATTGCAGTCTTTGAATTGCATTATAATATTTTTATTTGGAATTCTGGCTCATTGCTGTTCCTTCAGAAGTTCTGGGTGAGGTAGATAAGCATTATCCTTATGTTACAGGTGGAGAAACTGAAGCACAGAGGAAAGAAACACATGTGTGTTGGTGAATGTCACAGGTAGGGGTCTTTACAGTATTTCAGTACTTATACCTATGCTGTTAACAACAAAGGAAAGGATGCTCTGAGAATAAGCCCCTGTAACACTACTGCTTATGCGTGTGTATGCTGTGTAAGTCTTGCTGCTGCTGCCTCAGTTCCTGGAGAGTAGTGACTCACTGAAACTGATAGCTGTAGCTTAGAGTTTAGGAAGGAGCAACTCTGTTTTCTTTTTAAAAGTGCTGAAAAGAAAGCATCAGATCCCAAATTCTGGCATGACTTGCTCCTATGAATTGAAATAAATGTAAGATATGAGTGCTACCACACAGTTTTCCTTTGTCTGCTATGCTAAAGCCCTCTTTGAGCCATCAAAAATCCAAAATCCAAATATGATTATTAGAACTTGATAAACAAAAAGGGTTCCTGTTGACACAAATAAAACTTCAGGACTTCAAGGTTCATAGAAACTTTCTTGCTGTTGGGAGATAAGGTTTGATTAGAACCTCCAAAGTCCATTTGGTCACCCAATAGTAATGATGACACACTGTGCCTGGTACTTTAGTTTGCCTAGCTGCCATGGAGAAGAATTTTTTACTTGAAGTTTTTCTCACAGTGCACTATAGAAAACAAAGCTACTAATCTATTCAACAAATAAGAACTGGAACCCTGGCCTGCATCTGTTGCTATAGCCCCATTAAATTAAATGAAGCTATTCCAGTTTGCATATGCTAAATATCTTGCTCAATAATAAAGCAGTAAGGTGATAGAGAAATGTAAGAGCCTTAGCACATTAAATATAAACTAGTTGGAGATCTGTTAATGACAGACAGCAGGGACAATGTACCGCCATTGTATCCACTCTGTACCAAATATATATAGCTTCACTTCACTTTCTCAGCCTCGTTTTTCACTATGAAGGCTTAACAAAGCTTTTTGATTAGGTCTTTTTTCTTAGTCTCTTCTCAAATTTATTATGGTTGCTGCATGGCCAAATATCAGCTAAGAAACAGCAGTTACAGGTAGTTGTAAACCTGTATGTGTTTCATAGATTTTGCATAGAAGGCATTGCAGTCAGGAGGCTTTTTAAAAATATATAGATTTATTTCAAAAATCCAAGGGTTTCTGTCCAGAACAGTCCATTCTTCTCTAAACCCAGTGTTGCTTTATTATATGAAGTCATTGCTTTTAATATTTATGAAACTTTGGAATGTGAAATAATGACTAGACCCCAAACTCAGCTTTAAACTATTAATGATCTGCCATCTGGTGGCCTGACTTGTTTGAGCTGTTGCACTTCTAATTTGCACTGATGTCATTTCATTGAAGTCAATGGCTTTAATACGCTCCTTGTGGTTAATAAGCTTGGTGTGGGAATAGCTTCTGGTCCACTTCTGTCCCAGACCTTATCGCTGTGATTCAGGCTAGACCTCTGTGATCTGTAGGGACTCAGGCCACTCGAAAAATCAATAGGGAACTTCCTTTTGCTGAAGGAGCAAAAACTGTGCTAACCTTGTTGTGGATGAAATTTCCCTTTAGCCACCCTCATTTTTAATAAATGATGGTCAGAGATTGTGTTGCCTCTTGGGTATTACTGAGATGGCTGGTAATCCACTTCTTCCCAAAGTTGTCATGTATTATTCCTATTTATAGCTAAAAAGCATTGCAGTAAGTGCTGAGTAATTGAGATTTGTTTATATTGCTCTTCTGTCCTTTTCAGTTCTTTCTTACAGCCCAAAGGCATGGCAGATTTACAGACTGGTTCAGTTCATTTCTGTAAGGGGTTAAGATACATTGCACAGCACCTGATGGAAACCTGTGATCATGTATTATTCCAGGGTTACATCTTATCTAAGACTGGAATAATTTAAACTGGAAGGAAGGAGATCAATATGATAGAATGGCTGTACTTTTAATTAAATATTTAGGGGACATGGTTTGTATACCAGTGGCATAAGTAAGTGTAGGTCAGGTATAAGAACTGTAGCAGAACTGATGTACCTTCCTTGAATATACATTCTTTAGGCAATTAACAGAGGCAATTCATGATTTAACACTGCTCATGTTTAAAAGCCTTTAAAAAATTCCTCTGCAGTGATTTTTTTTGTGTTGTTGTTTTGTAAGATTCAAATACAGCAGGAACAACAGAACTCAGCATTCATGCTGGATATTGTATTCTCTCTTCCAAAGTGCCTTACAAATGTAGACAAAGTCGTTCTCGTAACACCCTTTAAGGTAAATAGGCACTGCCATGAATAGGGTTAGGTAAAAATGTGCGGAAAATTATGTCAACATTTCTACCTATATAACTTATTTGCCTATACGACAAACTAAAACAAAAACAGGAAGATATTTTGTGATAGAGATGTGATTATTTCATTACACCTGGAATGTCATTCAGCCTTGGAAATATGCATTGTCTTGGCTGGATGGCTCTAGAAATGGGTACAACCAGTATGCTATCAACAAAGATATATTTTTATTTCTCCACACTGGTGCTTTCTCTCCCTCAAAGAAGGAAGATTAATACGTGAACACTTGAAAATCAATACCTCCTGCCCTTGCAACTTCCTTTAGAATTAGGACTTGGACACAGAATCTTACAAACTGGCAACTAGAATCTGATGAAGCTGCCTGAACTTTCTTCTTCTAGACAGCTGGGAATTCCACTGGCATGCAGAAATAGCAAATGAGGTGAGAAGGAATGATATGGAATGAATTGCATTAATTTTATCTGTCAAGAAAGTAGAGAGAGGGAAGAGATAGGAATAGAACATACTGCACTCTCACAGCCTGTTGTCATAATGACTTCTTAACTTCTCCTGGAGGCTGTTATAAATACTGTTGCTCAGACACCATGCTATTTTACATGGAGGAGGCTATAATCAGTTCCCAGCAGCAAAGGACAAAGTGCACCTCTGCTTGGCACATGAAGCTTTTTGCTGTATGCATTACAGCCAGATGTGAGTATTGGGATGTGTCTTTCTTGATAATCTCCTTTATAATTCAGGTTTGTTTCTTTGGGAGAGATATCTATTCGGCAGTTTTCAACATAACATTTTTTGCAAGTGTTGGTAAAAATGATTAAGTAATTATTTGAGCAGAATCATCCTGTACTCTCAATAAATTACTCAGACTGTCTTTTAAGAGTCAGTTTTCTTTTTTACTGACATCTCATTATTTAATTGGCAGGAAAATACCCTAGTAGTTTTCTAAACAGTGTGTAATTATCCTTTAATTTCTACCTTAGCCTTTCCTATCATGAGTGTGTCTTCATCTTCATTTTGTTGTCCTTTCAGACTTCTCACTGTTGAATATTTTATTGCTCCCCAAAGCCTTTTTCATAAGCTTGGTTAGTCTTTGCAAATGGTCATTCATAAATGTTGACCCTTTTTTGTTAGTGTATTTAGTGTATTTAGTGTTGGTTGTGGGATATATAAGCCTAGGGCTCTCACTCAATTTTTCCCCCCACTTTTCCTGCTTTGTTTAATTATTTCCCACATAATTGTAAAATTTACTTTCTGGGGCAAAATTGCTTTGTGACACTTGCAGTGCTTTTCCTATAGTCCTGACTTTTCTCTAACTGAGTGTTAATTTTCAAAATGGAGTCTCTAATTAGTGTGCTCACATTTTCATTCACATTTCACTGAGATGTGACTGAAGTTATTTTGCTTAGTCTGTTGTTCCTTTGATTTAAAGTATATGATTCTCATTTACACTAGCTCACTTTTACAGGAAGCTGGTGATATAAAGGAGATTTATGTTAACATTCAATCTGTTCTCATCATAGACTGCTGCTAAATATAAAAATTTGACCCTGGAAGTGTTTGGATTGTGTCCAGAAAGTCAAAATACTCCTGTTTGTGGCAGTTTGTTGTTCAACTTTATGTGATTTTCAGTTAATCATCTCAGCATGGAGATGATGATTCTTCTGCAGTGTGTGTGAAATAAATGTTATGGTTCATTTGGACTCTTTGCATCCCTTAGATATTAAACTATTCACACCACTTGTATTGGTCTTTAAGGACCTCTAATGTCAGCAGTATTTTGAAATTGTGCAGTGCTTTTATTCTTTGATTATAGTTTGTTATTACTACTTCTCAATCTAGCCATTGTTTCTTCCAAACTTTTGTCTCATTTCTTTATCAGCTCAATGTTCATTTTTTAAATCCCAGAGTTATCAGAGAATGGTCTTTGGTTGCATCTCCCTAGCACATTTATGTCTAGATGTCAGCTGTGATATAAAAGTGAGAATTCCAGAGAAAAGTCTGGCTTCCCTCATTGAGTGTGCTATAGTCTATCTCTTGTGATCATAGGTTATCACTTATTTTGCCTAACTTCCCCATAATTTTTGACGTAGAAGACGATTGTCACTAGCCAGTCAAAATTCTGTTGTGACTATATATACATATCTGGCTTCTGCTCTTAATTTATCCAGTCACCTCTTGCTCTTATAATGACTTCTCAAAATCTCAGCTAAGAAGTCTCTGTTCAGTTGAATAATAGTAACAGCTTAGAGTGTCTTTCTCTTTTTTTATTTTATTCATAGATTACTAAATTAACAGAGATCTTATCTAGTTGCTTCACAGACCTCACAGCTAAACCTAAGAACTCACTCAACAAATGAGTATTTTCCTCTATTTCTTACCTTACTCAGCCTATTCAACAAACATGATCTGATCACATCTACAGATGTTACACTAGCCCTTGCTAGTCATAATTAGTTAAATCCAGAGTCCTCTGCTTTGAGATTGCTACAAACTCAAGTTTTCTTTTGAGAATACTTCCCATCTCACCATTTATCTTTAATTTTTGAGCCTGCTTTAATAAGGTCAGGCATCAAAGATGGCATAAAGTCCTGAGCAATCTGTTTTGACTTCATAGCTGGCTCAGCTAGGAGAAAGAGGTTGAACAAAATGAAGTCTTTTCCAACCCAAATTATCCTGTGATCATATGACCATCCAATGACTTTAGTAAAAGCGGTATCATGTCTTAACTATTCTACAATAAAAAGCACAAGTAACTTATTGGAGGAAAGCATTCAGAATTAGGAAAAACTATAGGCAGTTTGTTAGCAGAAGAACAGGCTTTTCCGTTCATAAGACGCGTAGTTCTGGTTGAGATCAGCATTAATAGGCAGATATTTTTTTTAATACAAAATTGTGTGTTCCAGTTTTCCAAACAATTGTGTAGAGTGGGGGGAAAGTTATTCTGAGCTTTGTACTTTCCTTACCTTTCTGCGTGCCTTGATACATCAAATGGTTAAGTATTCACAGTGCAGCACACAAGTAGCAGCCTAGGGAGGCTAAAGAAGCTTTAGTTTCATCACTGTTTTGGATTGCCACATGGTTGGAACAAAAATTACAGCAATTTGCCGGTGGTCTTTCCTAAATTATATATGTACGTAGAATTCCTCAGTGATATGCACTCTGCCTTCAGGATGTCCTGAAGTTTCTGCACCAGGAAGATCCTTCCTAACTTACATCAAACGCTTTTAGAGCTTTTTCTTTAGTTCTAAGGAAATGTGTACCTCACTATGCTCTCAGTCAAACATGCGGGTGCCAGTTTTGAAGCTAGCTGTGAAAATACCTTGTTACTCTTTTATACATATTTGAAAATTTTCTTCTAAATAGCTGCTATACTTGGTGCTGCATCATTTTACCCTCTAAAGTGATTGGATTTTTTTAAAAAAGCATAACTTTAAGGTTTTTTAAGAAATGTCTTTTAAACCTGGTAGTCCATCTCTCTAAGGCCTGGTAGATACTCTTGGTCTCTGCAATGAACAGCCTTAATTTCTGACTCTGTATTTGTATTAGCATACTTCCACCCTGAGCTCACCTACCTTGAAATCAAGCTGAAATTTCTTCTTTGTATAATGGTCACATTTTGAATTCTGGTATGTACCTATTTAAAAAGACCAAAAAAAACCCCAACCAAACCAGATGCAAGACATTATCAACAAATAAAGGATCATTCTTTTATGCATATATTTTGAAGTTCCCAATATGTTATATTGAGATGTTTTCCACAGGAATTTTTAGACTGACTTAGCATCTAGAGGAACAATCAATAAAACTAAAGTTCCAGCTGTGCAGAAACTTACATTATTTCCTCAGTGAAGTTAATACTTCATAGTGGTAGTAACATACAGCAGTATGTTGTGGTGGTCAGGGATTGTAGTTTGTGCCTTTTTTTTTTTTTTTTTTTCCTTTAGGCCACAGTGAAAATCCTTTGTTAGCACTGAAAATCTCTACTGAGATTCAGGAGATATTTCTGGAAGACTTGTATTGCTCTTTTTCAGGATTGAGCAACCTCAAATCAAATAATATCATATATTTGTGAATAGAAAAAAATAATTTACTGGATTACTATTTACATTCATATGGAACCATGAAAGGTTCTTTGCCCCTTCTTTTATTAGGAACCCATTACGGTGTTAAGCACAACAGCCTCTTTTACGAGAGCACAATTTAATACTGCATTGTCTGTGATGGCCATGAGTTGCTGGCATTTGAACTCATGGGGTGTTTTTCCATTAATTTAGTATTTTTTCATTTCTTTTCTACCAGACCCATGAAAGTTAGAAACCAGTCACAAGAAGCTTAGCAGATGTTATATTTTATTTCTTCCACTTAAAAGAACACTTGCAATCATATCCTGAGGGATGTGCCATTTGATTAAAATCTATCCTCTTAGAAATTCCAGAAAATTTACTCTGCCTTTGAGATCTAACATTTCATATCTAGTAAAATAGGCTGGGACAAGTGCTTTTAAAATAAGGTATAAAGACTAAAAGATAGCTTCTGAATCAAGAGGAGGTGGGGAGGAGATCATGATCTAATTTGGCTTCCTTTGCAGAATTGCATATTGTATAAAACCTGTACCTTTGGTTTAGCTGTTGGATGACAAATCAACAGAATGTAATGAACAATAGATGTCAGAAACCATGGATTAATACACCTATATTTCCTTTAAAATACCTTTCAAATTGCAAGTCATGGAACAAATCTGCAGACATAATGCTCTTTAAAAAAAAACAACCCATCTTATTCTATTTTTTTAGCAAATACTTGTAAATTCCATAGTTAGTGCAAACCTGATTTCATTCAGTAAAATTCCATAAACTTAGTGAAACCTATACTGTTCATATCAGGTTAGATTTCTTCCACTGTTTTAGCAGAGAGAGTTAATGAGATCCAGTGCTACCTCATTTGTACATCAGGTGCTAGAACCACTTAATTTCTCTGTCCAGTGATACTCTCATCTGAAATTTGTAAACGTGTCTTTCTTTAGGATTAGCAATGCAATTATGTCACCTTTGGCTGAAGAAGGAAACATCATTGAGGCAGACTTACATAGTGTGTGGGCATTTGCAAAGACATTTAACAAGTTGTCTGTGGCCATGTGGTGGCATTTGAAAGAAAACAAATGTGAAATGAAATGTTGATTTCCGTGCCATTTTGTGACTTCAGAAACTCTGACTGTCTTTTGTTCCCTGTTTTCAAAATTAAGAACATTCCATCTATGGCAGGACAAGCTGGAGTCAGTGTCTCAAAAGCTATCTGTGATAGCTGTGATGCTCTCATTGTCCTCAATGAATACAAACATAAGACTGTCAGGGACCCACAGCATTCAATGTCCTGTTATTATATGCAGTCCTGTCATGCAGTCTTTATTCATTTAGCAAGATACTTCAGCACATGCTTAACTTTAAGTCTCTAATAAAACTGTATTGAAGGGTATGTATAAGAATAGGATTTTCAAAACCATGCAAAACTAACCTAATTTTGGAAAGCAATGGAAATTTCACCGCCAGTTTTAAAGCAAACTTTTTAAGGATTCCGTACTAGTTGTATAGTTTCTCAGTAAAAAGGAATTTGAGCATACAGTCACATTGTTTGCTGAAGTGGATTTATTTTGTTATGGTTATTGCTACTATTTATAAAGCTGTAGCAGCTCAACTGAGAGCAGGCCCTAGTGCGGATGATTCATCCAGTCTATATGCTAGTAACCAGTTGTTTGAATATTATGAATCTTTTACTCTTTCAGAATCTTTCTGCTGAAACTACATAAATGTAAATGAGAGTCATAAAGAAAGTAACTCTATTTTTTGTGCCAATAATAATAAATGCCGGTATATTTGGATGGCTGAGGGGAAAATTTGCTAACCCTATTTTTAACCATGCACATTACAACATCTCCTGATGACAACTAAGTGTTCTTTTACTGGGGCAAGCAGCTTGTTCAGATTCTAGTTTTCCTCAGTTGTTGAGTGTCATATATTGGAATACTGGAAAATGTGTCTCTGCATGATTCTTGTGTTCTTTATATCCATATGTAGCAACAATTTGAGAAGCAATCCTTTAAGAATAATGCAAGAAATAATTATGATAAATTACAACATAATTCAAACAAAGTAGAAAATGCGTTAGCTAAATTATCTGTGCAATGCAGTAAGATGTTAAGGGCGGTTACATTATGATCTTTGGGATGCTTTTGCAATGTAAATAATGTAAGGAAGAGTTTATATGATCTAGGAATCTGAACATTCAATGTTGTTGACATAAACGTTTTTTTGCATACCGCAGGCTGTAGCCAGAACAGCATGAGGAAGGTGGGTAACTTGACATGCTAGGAAGCATAATAGACCATTAAAATTTAGGAACAGCCTATTCAAAGTAAATCATATTGTTGAGTTAGTTTACCCAGGGTGATTAACAAGAGGGTATGAACTCTTACCTCAAGGAGAAAGAGGAAAATACTAAAGCTTGTAATGGTAGTATGTGTGTGGGAACAGCAAGGAAAGTTTCTTTGAAATGAAAACATCAAATGCAGTGTTCCAATGTTAAATGATTCTGAAGCAGAAGTCAGTGGAAATTGGCATGTTCCCCTGAGATTCAGCTTTGACCAGTGCTGTAATGACACTGACCTCCATTGTAAAGCAATTTGAGGTCTACTGATGGAAAAGTTCTGTACAACTGCTAGGTATTGTTAAGAAATCTGAGAAAGAAATCCTAAGACTGAGATTATACAAAGGATTTCTTTACATGAAAGAAAGCTGTATCCCCCTGCTTTTTATTGTCTTATATGCATAATAATTCTGTGTGTTTCATTTTGAGTCTGTCACTGTGTGTGTCTCATTTGAGCCTTGGCAAGAAAATGAGGAATTGATGAGTAACAGCACAGACCATTAATAGGTTACTAAATGAGTCTGTTGAAGGAGATACAGTTCTTTACAGAATACAGTGCTTGGGCTAGTCTGACAACACAGGAAATATGAGGTTTACCTGGGAATAGATGGCTGGCAACTGTAAACTCCTAATATACTGCCTACAAAACCGTCTCAAGTCCCCCAGCATATCTGGGGAAGGCAGAAAACCAGAAAAGCTTTATAGTCTTCTGCCACCTACCAGTATGAAGTAGGGAGCTTGTTTTCATTTGGATGAGTAATATTTGGGATGGGTCTGTAGTTTGTATGAAACTATTGACTTCAGCATTTTATTCCTGACCATCAAGTCCTGAAGTTCTGATTTCCAGTCTTGTTATAGCAAACTATGCTGCCAGCTTCATTCGAGTTTCTCCTGATTTGCTCTGGTGTTCAGTGAATCAGAGATCTCATATCTGGGAAGCAAACTTGAGTTCTGTCAATTTTGTTTCTAGGACAAAATAAGGTTCAGTCACTAGTTGTTTTTATTATCTCAATTAAAATTCAACCCAGCATAGTAGTACTGTGTGGCTTAACTGTTCCATTGCAAATTGCTACAGTTACTCTTGCCACCATGCCTGGTTTTAATTCTAGATGTCAGGAAAATGTACAGTCAGTATACCCTTTTTGAACTTTAAAATAAAATTAAAACTATGGATTTTTTCCAAAGCCATTTATATTAATTGTTTTGAAGGATTGTAGTAATAGAAAAATCAGGCTTTCATTTCTAAACATAAGCACTTCTTCTATCCCAGCAATGGAAATAGAACTGGTGTGAATAAATTCCATAATTTACGGAATACCAATATTCAACATGATAATCTCCAAACTGCCAGATTTATCTACCACACATACATGCTTTTACTCTTTTTCAAGCACCAAGCTTTTTTACCCATGCATCTCTTCTACACTAACACATTAACACTGAGCCAAGAATTAAGAGCATGATATGTATTTAATAGACTATTCTTTCAGCTAAATTATTGCTGAATCTGGGTATATAGCTGAAGCAGCTGCTTTGAGGAATTATTCCAATGCCCTTAATTTAGTGAGATTTGGGTGATAGTTAATATGACTGTCCAGGCTTTCAAGAATACTCTGATTTTTCCACCTGTGTAAATTCATTTACTATTATGTGATTACACCAATCATGTGCAAAAGAGGATATATTTTTTAGGAATCATTTTTTCTAGCTAAATACTCGGAATCAATCGTGTGTTTCCACTTGTGAAAGGTACATATTCTCCTGGATAACAATATTGCTTGGACATTCCATGAGTAAATGTACCATTGTCCTAATTTCACATATTGGCATGCATTTTAAAAAATGCACTATTCTCAGAATGTGAAGCAAGAATATTTTTCCTAATTCTGTGATTGAGTTTGGTCAGTCTATATCCTGTCTTTTTAGTACCTTTTAGACTTGCAGCTATTTAATTGACGGGTTTTGTCTTTCTATTCCATTACAGTGTGACTATAAGGAGGGAGTGGAATCTCACAACTTTCTTATTTTGATTTTATTTACCTTTCTACATGTTAGGGGATCTAGCTCAACTGTATAATTTTCACAAGCTGGTTTTGCACCTCACCATACATCAAAATTGGGCATTAAGTTCTCTCTCCTTAATAACTCTGCACTACCTGACAGTCCAATTTAGGCTTTGTTTATACCATACTTCATCAAAACTGAGAGATTCTTAAAGCTCTTGAATAATTGCTTGGGATTTATGTAGTTTCGTGGTACACACTGTGAAACATATCTTTCATTTTGTAGTGATTAGACATGTTGCTAATGTGCAGAGGAAGTTCCATCCAGGAGCTGGCTCATGCTGTGTCACATATTAAATTATATATACGTTCTGAAAGAAATGTCAGTGATTTCAGTTGGTTTCTCCATCCTGTAATATAGGTTAGCCATTATGAGAAAAAATGAAAAGTGACAAATTTATTGGCAACTTTGCTACTTTCTAGGAACCGTACTGAGACCACCAGCTCATTTGCAGTAGACCTCCAAGGAGCTATAAAATGAAAATGAGTTGTGGTCATTGTTGATCAGAGGCTAAATTCTACTGTGCTCTATAGCTGAACTGAAAACTTCCCCGTCCTCATCCCAACCATCCGAGCAAACCATCCTGTATAAATGTTGATATGCATGGGGTTTTTTTCCCACCACAGGAAGTTGAAAAAGCAGTCATATGTCTGGATAATGTCACAAGAAGGCTATAGCTTACCTTTACATATTTCTTTTTTAAGTCCAATACTCCAAAAGTAATCAGATAAACGAGACTCTTTAATGGCTGATGATTGGATGAAAGCTTCACTGATTAAAGACCAAAACTGACAGAGTATCAATCACTGCTGGTTTTGATTAAGTACCTCACTAATCTCTGTCACTGTATAATGACTATCCTGGCAAACAGAGTCTGATTGCTGCAGGCAAATCATTTACATTAATCAAGTGAAGTAAGAAAGATAGTGATGTACTTTGCTGTTCAAGAAGAGATGCTGGATATCCCTTGCTGAAAGAGCTGGATAGACAACATACCTTTAGAAGGCAAATCCTAACTGAACTAGATTTAATGCTCTCTATTCTAAAAGCTGCTATTAAGAGCAACAACTTTTTCTCTCACTGACCCAGATCCAGTTTTCTAAGCTTGCTATAAGCAGTTCATGAAGTCAAATATAGTAGGTAAGAAATTCCATATAGTAGGTAAGTAGCAATTAACCTGAAATGACTACAAATTAACAGGTATTAGACTTAATTAAAGGAAAGGACCTTTGCTCTTCTGACCAGGCCAAAGAAACATCAGATTTTTTCTCCTAGATATCTTTGTTATTTAATAATTTCTGGAGGTTGCTTGTTATTTGAGGATAGGAAACCAAGAGCCTTTGTAGTAAGTTGTTAAAACAAAACCATGACTCCAATCTACAAATACCGTTGCTCTTATACCTAAGTGAAGTCTCTGGATTTCTATGAAAGCATCTAGCTGTCACTTTCAGATCTGGGGAAAACACTGAAGCACTGCTGGGATCCCAAAACACATGCTTCTCTGCAGCAAAAACCTCGTGAAGCTTAGATGCAAGTAAGGAAGCATGTATCTTTTAACTGCTGAAACTGTCAACCTTTCTAAAGAAATAATTCACAAATAATCCCTGGGGATTTTCAAACCAGTGTTTCTTTTCTGTCTGTTAGTCAACCTGATAGCTGTTTTCAGGGCTTTGTCTTGGAACTTTGCAGGGAAAGCAGCTGACTGTAATATTTGGTGAATGTACACCTCAATAAACCCAAAAGCCTACTGTAAATCATTCACTCTTCTCGGATCTAAAAGACTCAACCTGATTTGTAGCAGGGCCTTGAATCCAGATCTCCCATATGGCCCGAGAATGCCCTTCTAGCAGGCTTTTGGGGACTCTGGGAGCAAGGGCATCCTTTTGAGGCTGTTTCACCTAACAGAAATAACTGAAATATATGCAGTGGATGCAGAGCAGAAAAGGTGCTTTTTAGCCTATTGATATTGGGGCTGAGGTCTGAAAGGGTTGGCTGGCTGAAGTAATTAGTGCAAAGTGAAATGAACTGAGGTCTTCCATTCCTTAAATAAGGCACCCTAAAAATTGGACTGTCCATCTTCAGGGCATAGAAGAGATAAGCTGTGGTGGCTAACTGTGAAAGGGCAGAAAAATAAATGGGGTGTGAGCACATAATTCATTCTGTTTGTAGTTCCACTGGAATCAATGATGTTACCTAGGAATGAATTTAGCCTGATGCTAATAAAGCTATCAGCAGAGGTGGGAAAATTACTTTTTTCTTCTTGGCCGTGATTGACTGAAATCTTTCTCCTGTCATATAATCAGTAATTGTAAGAAGCTATGTACACCAGTGGTGCAATAGAAATAATAAATAACCTCTGTACAAAGGATATATGGTCAAAGACTTAGAGAACACAGCAGCTCATTTGAAATAACAATACATTATTAGTCTTTATATTAACAACATGAGAAAAATGAACTCCATTTATCATATAGCTTACCTATCTCAAGTATAATATGTACCAGGCCTTTGTATTATTCAGTGAGCATTATAAACAAAGCAAAGACGGTTTGTCAATGGTAATAAAGCAAGGAAAAATAGATTTTGAGGAAACTTAAATTTACAGTCCAAAGCCTTGTTTTCCATCACTTCAGAAGCCTGGTTGAACGGAATTGAGTGTCCAATATTCAAGCACAGTTGCTGTAATTTTATGTGCCTGTTAGACATTTATTCATGTAAATGGATGGGCAGTGTCCAATTAGTCTCTGCAAATCAATATTCTATTTCTGTGTTCAATTACAGTAAATTAATGTAACCCCATGCTTTTTAAAATATCAAAATAATTTTTAAAGAAAGAGAAAGTTTGGAAGAATAAGAAGCCAGAAATGGAGCTGTCTAGTAAGCATTCATATTCTAAGAAGCTTATCCTGACATTTGAGTTTTGGACTTGAGTAATCATAATGGCTTTTGCCGAGATCTCCTTGGTAGCTTAAGCAAGCCAAGGGGGTAGAGTATACCAAATTACCTGTATACAGAATAAACATTAAAGTCACCTATCAGGTTACATCTCTGAATTTTGCATTCTCCACTTGCTTTGGAAGATTCCAAATCCAATAGCAAATGTCTAGAAATGCTGGTCTTGAAAATAAAGTAGGTATAGTTATACCCAAAGCTACTCTAGAAAGGTCTGCTACTTAGAAATTAATCTTGAGACTTTTCTGCAACATTTCTCCAGTACATTGCCAACATTTCCTTACCTTAGTAACACAGGAATAGCATATACTGCTGATGATGAAAAGCATTCTTGCTATGTATGTTCCAAATTGTCTTGATTACCTGTAGAGGAATATACCAAGTGTGATTCAGGTGAGAAACAGCTGTCACTTCCTTTCAAAATAAAGCATATTCAGACTGTGACTTGTGACCAACAACTTCTGATCTCCAGGTTGGGTGCCAGAAGGTATATTTCATTGTAGGTCAAATAGGCGCACCTGGAATGAGACTGCTCATCAGGCATTTTAGAAAAAGAATTAACTTTTTTATTAATCAAGGCCAGATAAAAATCAGACTGCAGTGACTGAATGACCGGTGTCTACTTTCCTTAGGTCACTTTGCATGCAGAGATACTCTACTGTGCTGTATGCTTTTCATTTGTCGAGGCTTCTGCACCGGGATTATTTTACTAAACAACTGTCTTTGGTAGCTCTTACTAATTTTATCATACGTATGATTATATGCTTTTTTCTCACTGCCTTTTTTAATTTTTTTTTTACATCCTCTGAGAAGTCAGAGACATCTTAATTTATTCAAGAACTTATTTATTGAAAATAAACTGAAAAAGTATGCAAAAAAGAATGCTCTTCTGTAGTCTCTCCATTTGTTTTACATGCCTGTAATTTGACTTTGTAGGGAAAACAAGGACCCTTAGGTCTCAGCATTAGGCATAAGAGGAAACTGCAAAGGTTCTATGGGAAAATGAATCTACATCAAAACTGTAGAGAAAGGTTCTGTTTTAAAAGGGACTTAAATGAAATCCCAGATACAGATAGAATGGGACAGAGTGAAGGGGTGAGAATTCTTGTTTCTAACTGAAATCCTGGACCTAAATTAGAAAAGCCTTCTTAGAAGTGTAAAGGGTTTATATTTTTTCCTGTGCCCTTAGGTCTGCTACAAATTCATAATACAGCCTTTAAACATTGTTACACAGAATGAAATTCATTTTATTCTGGAATTCCTTTAAATTAATGCTTTGATAGTCTTATTTTACATCCCTGACATTACTTTCTGAACATGCACTAGCTACATTACAGTAGCTTTTCAGCCTGCCAGCTGTGACTTGTTAAGCAAATATCCAACAGGGTATAAATAGGAATGGTATTCAGTAATGGGGACATCCAAGCTCTTCACACACTCAAGACAGATTCTGGCTTTTCCCTTTTGTAAAAAGACAAAAGTCTATGAAACAGTGTCTTATATGCATATCTTTCTACACCAGAGGTGTTTCTCACTGGTCATAAAAGTTCAAAAAAAAACAACCCCAGAAACCCCATGAAGCTACCCATTGCTATGAACTTTTTGCCACCTCCTGTCTCCAGTTATATCCCTATGCTGCTTGATAAATTAAAAGAGTTTTCAGAAGATGTCCTGTGTTCTGTGTTACCAATGAATATTCTTGTGCACTTGAAGTCTAATTCTCAATTATACAGAGGAGATAACTAGTGTGGATTTTGTCCAAACCCTCCAAACATGAGAAATGTTTCAGGGGATCTGCATTTAAGAGAGCAAGACCAATGTAATCCAAGGAAATAATTATCTCTGAACATAATAGTTGATTCATTCTATCCAACTTCAAGAGTCCCAAAGCAGCACTCTGCAGAGGAACTGGCAAATGGTATATTACACTGATTCATCTGCTTGGAGCAAAACAACACTGTACCTATGTTTGTTGTTCTGTTGTGGTTTGTTGTTGGGTTTTTTTTTTTTTCGTAATGAGAGATGGCTACTGAAAACAGATAGGATAAAAATCTTCCTTTCTTGAAGGTTTTCATGCCCCACAGTCCTTACACGCAATTAATGGTAACTTTTAAAAATGCTCCAATTAGGAAAAACTCCAGAGGCAACAGATAACAATCACAGACAAATACACCTTTCTCCTGAGGACACAAGAAAAACCCCATTCATTACAGAGTTAGGAGAGCAGGATCTCCCTGGAATTCAATCCTTCCATGGTGTCCAGAATAGCAGCGTAGCTCACATACATCTCCTTGTATGCATTGTCTTGCAGTTGGAAGGTGAAGAACCACCTGCTAGTCACTGTAGTCCTTATGGGAAATAAATTAATTAGAAAAAATTAGGTTAGCTGCAGGCTACAATACAGATGCATAAGCAAAGTTTATTTTCTGAGCTATGCAGAAGGTCATCACTGCAACAAAATTTCATTTCTTTTTTTGGATAAAGATGAATACTAATTTTATTTTCTTTTTATTTTTTTCCCATGAAGTACTTCAGAGAGACAGAGTTTGAAATATTCTTTATATGGAATGCCCATAGAAGATCATGCCATCAATACAGATTTTGCAGAGCTTTTGAAGCTCCAGAAGGATTTTAGAGAAAAACTTCCAGAAAACCATGATGTTGATTTGTATGCTAATAAGCATGAAATTATTTACCTATCTTCTGCATAAGATTAATTACTTGGTTTCTCACGTCTTTATTTCTGGATCAGTTATAGATAAGCAAAGGGAAAGACAAATAAGAAAAATGTGGAATGCATTAGCAAGCCTCCAGTACTTTTTCCTTCTGTGTGTGCTTATCTATCACCATTCCACAGTGAATCTAGTGCAGTTAATTCTTCAAAGTACTTTGCAACTAACAAACTGAAAACTTCCATATGGGCAACTCTTACAGAGTAATTAAAGTGCTGTCAGTTTATGCCACTGGTCATCTACTGATAACATCACTGTTGTGTCTTGTGTGTTTTCTCTCTATCTCCCTGCTCAGGACTGTCATTTTATACAGTCTCAAGGTTTTTTGCTGTCTTGAATTGGGTCAAAACAACCTGAGAGAGTAATGGCAAGAGATTTCTCAAATGCATCCTTTCAGCTTTGGGGATTTGTACTGTTGAATCTGAAGTAATTGTTTCCTTCACCCACTGAGATGTAATTACAATCAGTAACCACCCATTAAAGGTGTATATATTTACGACATTAATACAATAGGTTTGAAATGTTATGTAAGTTAATTATCTTTGCAGCTTCCCCTTTCCAAGCTAAAACAGCAATTACATGTATTTTGAAAGTGCATTTTTGAGCTGGGTGGAACGTGTATTATTTCGTTTTTTCATTTCAAATTTCATTTTGTCAAATAAGTGTTTTGAAATTCCTCTCAGTCTGTATTGCTCATAATGCTGTACAGATTTCTTTGATAGTGGTCTTATTCTATCACCTGTCCACTGGCATCTGCGAATTAATAGCTTTTTTATCCTTACTTGTTTAACAGATTCTAATTAATGGCAGTATCCCTCTTGCTCACTTAAGAGGATGTTTAAGCTTTATGGCACAATGGGAAAAGGGGGATAAACTTTTTTCACTGCATTGTTGGGTTTTATCATTCAGGTATGTAACTGCTGAGGGATCCTAGCCCTGTGACAAGAACATTGCACTGATAGATATTGTGAATTAAGGTTTGTGGATACCTTTGGAGTTGCAGGAGTTTCTGATGGGAGACAGGAGCTGGAGCTCTCCTCTGCTGCACACATATTGAGTGCGATGCTTGTGGAACCATTGTTTCTCATGTACCAGGAGAAGGAAAGCAGTATTTGGGTGGGTTTGGTTTGTTGGGTGTTGGGGCTTTTCGCATTTTATTCAGTGCCGCTCTTTTTTTTACAGACCTTGAGATTTTTAGTGTATTTTTTTGCAATTACGTAAGTAGTCAGGGATTTTAAAATGTGTATTAGCACTTAGGGAAATGACATTTTGGGGATTGCTGAATGGAGACGAAAGTCCATTCAAATATAAAAACTTAAAAAATTTGGGCTTTTGGTTCTAGAAACACATAAAATTCTGTGCTTGGCGGTGCAAGTGACTGTGTCTCAAGTGTAATCTCTCAAATTTCAGTGTGGTGGCCTTCTTAGTGAGGACAGAAAAAATGGATCTAGATGCTAAAGTTCTCTGAATTTGGTGATTTTGGTTTGGTCACTTGAACTTTCGGGACCTGATGATTAAGTTCACAGGCAGATCCTGTTATGGGCACCTGAGATGTGCAGGGCTTATTCAGTTTGGCATGGAACTATTTTTAGTTCCTAGGTCTGGATTGAAGGAAGTTACTGTAATGCATTCTAAATTGCAGTGCTAAGTTTCTTGAGGAGTCACCAGTTCTGGAAATTCATCTCATAATTTATTTGCATAGGATAAACTAAGGTGTACATTGTGCCTGTGGTGATTATCTGACTTTTGATATTTTTGTGAATTTCAAAGATATAAACTTCAATGACCTAACTAAATCTCCACTAATTAGTTGAAGTTCAGTTATTATATGTATTCCTCTAGCAATTAGTAGATGTACATTGGTGCCAGTGTCAAAAACTGGATAGAAGCCAGTCCAGGACTCATTATCTCACCAGAAATCCTTGGTTGCTAATCAGCATTCGATAAAGATTAGACGGTTCCCTGCTGGCACTTGGCTATTAAATTCCATTTATACTGTTGCCCCATAAATACTATAAATTCTCTTTCATTAGCAGAGTGTTCACAAAATCCTTTGAAAACAGAAGTTTCATTTGAGGATGACTGAACAAAATGGAATCTAATTAGGCTAGAAGACCCCAAACCACCATAATTTCTCTCAGTGTAATAATGCCAAAGTAATGCTTTTGAAGCTGTTCTGTTACAGTATTTCCAAATAAATGTGTGTCATTAAATTAGGAGGGCTTAGCAAGCTGGGATGCATGATAGTTCTGGTCTAAAGGGCAGAGATTTATAGATGTTATGAAGAGAGCTGGGATTTTGTAAGTTAAATTGCACCTATGGTGCATTGCTGCATTTGAAACAACCATTTCACTTTACAGCAGTTTCAGAAGAAAATCAGTTTTCCAGCAGAAGAAGCTACTAGTGAGCTGTCACACAGAGAAACTGGAGGGACACAGTCCCTTTATGTAGGACCTGTAGGGTTCATTATTGTGAATGTATTGTATATAGATTGATAAGAACACCTGATACTTCTTCTGTCCTAGTTATAGTATAAGCTTGGGAAGGATGAAAATTTTAACTTTTCCTTTTTTGTGTGTGTGTAAGAATAAGCTTGCAGAAAAAGCTGCTAAAGGTGTTCATGTTTCTAAAGTGGTTAGACTCTGGGGTTAAATCAAATGCTATGCCACTGTGTCAGTCTTCGTGAGCATTGATCTGTAACCATAGTTTTCTATAGCGTTTGAAAGAATTTTTGGAGTTCACACATAACTGAGTATATTTCCTTGGTATTCACAACAGTGGCAATGCTGAATCTCATCAGCACTTTTTTGTCACTTGTAATTAGGCAAGTGGTGCCTGGCCTTAAAATCTTCTGCAGAACAAATAGATTTCTGCTAATGCCATTAATCTTTCATTTATTTTCTTCTTTTGCTTTTCTATTCTCTTGTCTGCTTACTCGCCAGTCCATCCTTGAGTCCCCTTTCCATAGGTTGGCCCTCAGGAGGTTTAAAATTGTTGGAAAAGTATCTGATCTTTGATCTCAGTGCAAGCCAGTTAGTGTGCAGATGAACATTTGGCAGCCATGCCACCGATATTTAATTTTAATTTTGCTGAGGGAAGTATTTGTTTGTTCTTCATGAAGACATTTGTTAATGTGCTGATAAATCTTTCTGTTTGCACTCACTGGGTGATGTGTGTAATGGCAGATCTGTCTTGGGAAATTATAGATACACACTGCAGGCCACAGAGGATGACTAGCCCGGTAAGCATAAATATTGCTAACTACACCCTGCGTCCAGGTGCTGCATTCCTTTACTAGTTCCTGTGCTGACCTACAGGATTGATACTGTTCCTTCTTAACAGCAACCTTGAAACAAACAACCACTATGCTTGCATCCATCTTTGGGAAGGCTGTGCAGTACTGCTGAAAGAAGAACTTAATTTAGGTGTGGAACTACAAGGATATTTAGGGAAGGGTTTTCTTTACTTAGACATAGAAATCTTATGGAAAATATGAGAAAACTTAAAATAAAATCTAACCTCTCACATAAATATGCTATAATTTTCTATCACTTGGATATTTAGAAAGATAAAAGGACTGCTAATTTAAAAGTGTGCAGTTGCAACATGCAAGAAGTTATAATCATGCATTTAAAAACATGTTTACATAATTAGATGAGCCACTGAAGATCTGATACACAACTGAGTTACTGTCACTTAATGAGTTATAATAAATTAATAATAGTAAAATACATGCATTCTTTTAGCCTGTTCTAAATATGGACTCAAAGTAATTAACTTAAATCTCTTTCATCAAGGTTTACTCTAATTTATCTCACATTTGTTATTGGTTAAGAGCATGCATCTGATAATTGTAGTGTAGATGCATGTAGTGTAGTATGTATTTGATGCTTAATGAATCCTTAAATCACAGAAAATGGATTCTGTATCTGAGTTCTGAGGATTGATTTATCTCCAGCATCTCTGGAGTGGATCGATTCGATCAGAATGACTTTGTCTTTATGACAAGGTTTGTAAAATCCGTGGAGATGCCATTCAATTTCTTCAGTAACTAAAACTACGTTCCTGAAACTTTCTGAGTATTTAGCTTTGTTTTGCTGTATTTAATTTTTTTCTTTAGGAAATACTCTTATCCAATCCCCACCCACCTATCTTGGTCCCTCATTTTTATATTTGTCACTGGAGACCAACAGAGAATTTTCAGATTCAGAAGACCAGCAATTATAGGAACAGGACTGATAAAATTATATGCTTTCGTTACTCCCCTTTTCACTAAGTCACATCCTTATGAGGAACATCCTTTGTTGGGATCTCTGTATGAGTAGATGCTGCCATCATCATTTGCAGGGAACAGGAAAGCAAAGAGAAAAGGAAATGTGCTGGTGCTTGGTTTTTTGGTACATAATGACTTCCCATCCTTCTGAAATGAGCTCTGGGCAAGCAGTTCAGCTGGAGGAGCTATTTTGCTGGTGGCATCTCAAATGTTTTGCATGTCATAAACTTTTAGCAAAACTTGTTTCAGGAAGAAACTGATCATTCCAAACAACTCAAACAAATTAGAGCTGTTCAAGTCTAAGCAGCATCTTAGATTTGAGCATTGCTAGATTACCAGCAATGCAGCTGAATTATTCAGGGTGTTCTATAATCATTGCAGGATGCAAGTCCTATATATAATTCACAGATTTCCTGTAAGGCTTAGAAGTACAAAATACTGCTATAAGAATGGTAAAGGCAGTCCTAAGCAGCTCCTGAGCACTTCAGATGCTTTTTCCCTTCTGGATGGGGTTACCTGAGGAGCTGACAGCTGTGCTGTTGGAATAAGGTCTGATAAGTATCCTGAACCCTTGTTGTTAGAGAAGGGGAGCAAGCAGAGCCTACTGAGACTGATGTTGCGTGGCCATACTGGGACCCAACTGCAGGTACCCCAAATGTCTTCTGCCATTTCATTTCCTTTCTGTGAACTCTCATGGAAGGTCCCTGTCTTCTTTGGCCCTCTGACCAAGTGTCTTGTGACCTTTGACAGTGAAGACCATTATATGCAGCTTATTGCATATAGAAGACTGATCACTGTTCTTTTGGATTGTCATTTCTCAGTCTGGCTTGATCTCAGCAGCATATTTCTAGGGTATGTTATACTGTAAGGCACACATATATAAGCAGGAAACCAGTCTGTACTATATCATTAATACTTTTATAATAAATCTGTAATCACCAGAAATTATGCTGCCCTGACAGCAGATTAAACTTCAGTGGTCAAAGGGGCAAAAAAAGGTCCATTAGCAATGGAAGGTCTCAGGCATCCCCTCGAGCAGTGATGAGCACACTTATTACTTCATTTCTTTATGTTAAAGTTCTCACGAGGGTGGCCACAAATGCTCTGAGTGCTAGTAACGAAGCACAGTCCTGGCCTGTTTAGAGTGTGGAAACTTCATTTTTTTAGCTATGCAGCAGTTCTTCCCACTGAAATGAAAGGGTTAATATTATTTTGTAATCTTGACAGCAGCCACATACGTAAATCAGAGGTATGCTTCTTGATCTGCAATAAAAGACTGTGGAACCAGTCAGGCTAGGGAAAAAAACAGCAGAAGCAAAGCTGAGGGTGATCCAGATCTTCATAAAAGAAAACAAAGGGGTGTCTGCACAGCACAAAGCAGATACCTGAATTACCACCAGGGAGCTGCCAAGCCTGACTTGAGAAGCCCTGCTCAGCAAAGTCCTTCTCAACGAGGCTATTTAGCCCCTGTGGAGAGCTGCACTAATACGATTATGTGACTTATGCTGCGCAGGATTTTTTGCTCAAAGGTACCTAAAATCTTTACACAGGATTAGATCATGTGGCATAGAAATACCGTTAGGAATTGCTTGACTGTATCTGAGGATATGAAAAGCAGGTCAGTGTCCTTGAGTGCTTTGTAGAGCTCAGAGGAGAGCAATGATGCAGCAACAAAAGAGTGTATGCAGTATAGGCATTCTGCTTTGTTTTGGATTCATCCAGTGAAATAACTATGAATTTCGACATCGAATTTGCTAGCAAACACCACCAAAAGAGACTCTCTTGCTCTATATGTTGTGGCATATCCTATAAAAATAAAGCCTGTTTTTATTATTGGAACTGACCATGGTAACACATCAACTGCTTTCAGAATCTTCAATGCTGTTGTATTTTGTAGGCTTGTGCCCATCTAGACTTGGGATTTTTATACCGAAGCACCTTCTGACTTTCATTTATCAGCTTTTGTGTTTTCACAAAAATGATTAATCATTCTTTCCTATACAAAAACCATAATCTGTAATGATAGTGTCAGAAATGAGTGGCAGTTTGCAAAAAGTAGAACATGCTGAAGGAATGTCTCTATTATTTACAATGAAGTATGTGGTGGGAGGTAAAAGTGGATCATCATGGTTTTGTGTATAGTAAATTATAGTTGATGTATATAACAATCAACTGCCAGGCCTAGAGATAAGTCCATGTCTTCTCCATTATCAGACAAAGCCTGTAATATCACTTCTTTCAAATTCTGTTGTCTGTCTCTCATTCTGTAGAGACAGAGGCCTCTGTTTCATTGAAATCCTTGAAAATCCAAAGTGACTTCTTTCATTAGGAATACCACAGTTCTGTTGCATAGCTGAATTCCCTGCCTTTCAATGTAGAGATATTGTTCTGTACCAGGTAATGAGCAGTACTCTGGTAATGACAGATAATGACTTGGATTCTGTGCAAGTGCGTTAATTGTATCCCTGGTTGAGATTTCCTCTTTATGTATGTCCAACTGACAGATTAAGACAGGATATAGTATTAATGTTTTTCCTTTTCAATGAAATGTGGATAATTTGTATTTCTATGTATATACCTTACTATAACATCAGTGCAGCATATCATATGGATCTATCCAAATTTAATGTAGAACTGTAACTGTAAAAGTATTCATCCAAGAAAAAAAATTATAAAACCTGGGATAGGTCCATACACTGGCAAACATATAGAGCATGTGAAATGGGCATAAGGGTGTGGATATTGACTTTGTGAGTGGGTATGTAAGCATCCAGGCTATTCAGTATATGCGGTTTCTAGAAGCCCTTAGGTGCTTATGGTCAGGACTGAGCATTTGAAGAAAACAGAATGGCAAATGAAGGCTTTATTGGTCTTTTAAAGCAGGTGGGCTTTTTTCTGTCTAGAAAAGATCTACACACAGATATTTTACATTAATCTTAAGATGATTTTTTAAGTACTGTCATATATCAAATGTTTGATACCATTGGTTTTCCACATGTTCTTGTGAATGATTTGACAAGGAAGATATGGTACTATCTCTGAGCTTTTTGTCTTGCCTTGTGGTAATGTCATTCTGGTTCTAGTTCTGCTCAGACTCATGTGCTAACTTTACTTCTGTTTACATCAGCAGGAATGTTAATGGTAATAATGCTAAGAACATATGTATGTCTTGACAGGATATTAGTCCATGTGTGCACAGGACGAACATAAGTCCAGGCTTTCAGCATGTTAATTTTACTTCGTGTTGTGCAGGCTAACAAATTCTGATTTCTGTTTCCACTTCTCAGACTTGCAAGCAATTAAAAGTGTGGCAGACATCACTTCACTATATGGGTAATGAGACCAAATCAGGCCATAAGTCATTTGAGACTGCAGTGATATATATGATTAGTCACGTGTGAACTAATGCTTCACAAATTTATGATGCAGTTTTGCAATACCTAGAGGGCAGCCACATCTAGCTCATTGACTCTTGTAGGGGACCTCTAATCAGTTACAAAGCCACAGCATCTCTTTTATCCAGCAATTAAAATTAGAATCCTCCAGATTAGATTGACACAAGGATTTAAAATCTGTACTCAACCTACAGATATAAGTGGTGTCCTTAGCTGGCTTGTTGACCACAGAATATAATAACAAATTATTTTTTTCTAATTTAGCAATTGTATTTTTTACTTTTTTGAGTTATCTGGAAATAGGCAGGGTTTTTTCTGCATTTTTTTATATTCAAATTTTGAATCTTGGAGGATTCTAGCAATTCTATATGAGTAATGTGGTCCCTTCTTCCCTTCCCAAATGTTCCTAATAATAGCATTAGCAAAAATAATTCATTGTTTTTCGAGAAAAATGCCCTTGCCTGGTTTAAATCATAATCTGTTCAGACACTGCCTTTCTCACAGCCTGGGAGATGTTGATAACTTTTGCATTGCACCATTACGATGTCATCCAAAGAGACAGCAAATATTGCAGATTAATGCTGCCAACATTGAAGTAATTACTCTTTGAAAGTGACAGGCATGTTATTAAGGCCATATGGCATTATACATAGTTGGTGTAATAACTAATCGGAAACAGCAGTATTTCTAGGCCAGAAATGTTTGGCAACATATACTTGAATAAGAGTCTTAGTATTGTAAATATATGCATTTCTTGCCAGGAAACCAAGGAAACCACCTATCCTAAGGAGGGAAATCGCATCTCCTTTCTTGCAACAGAAAATATTTGTGAGCTTGAGGTAGAAGTAACATTTGCCATCTCTTTTCTGGTCAGTTAGGAATCAGAATGGTCATCATAATCCATAAAGGCGGGCTAGCTAAATCTTTCTATAAGAATTCCTGTTTTGGTTGCAGTCTGAGAGTGTACAGTATATGTGAGTGATAGAAAATTACCTCTTAATGACCTTCAGGGAAACTGCAGAGCCCTCCACTGTCCCAGGCAGCCTGGTGAGCTAGGAGGACAGGACAAGTTTCTTGTGGAATCAGGGCAGCTTTGGATGCAGTACAGCTGTCTTTCTGATCTGGCTCTCTAGCACCTGTGGAATAAATAAAAGTAACAGTAGTGAGCTTTACTTTTTTCAGATGGGTCTGGTACTGCTCTAATTAGAGTGCTGGTTCTGAGAGAATTTGGTTAACACTGTAATGATGCTAATGCAGTGGGACTGCAATTTCCCCAGTCTCTGCAGCAAAACTGACCTTATAATGATAGACAAACTAAGCACAGGAAAGGAAAGCTGAGTTAAGTGCTGGTGAACAGACCAGCTTCACACATGGGGGCACAGCACACTGCTCCATGAGGTGTATCTCAAAATTAAATGACTCATCTCTTTCATCTTTTGCGAATAATGCAGCAGAAGGGTGGAAATCTAGATAGCTGACTAAAAAAGAATACCTATGCCTATGTCAGATTGGGCACCTGAGCGGACACTTTTCCACTTGTAAAAGTGAGCTAGTTATTTAACCTGGGAGCTGTGAGGATCATTTAACTACCATTTATAGAGTACAGAGGAGCTAATATGAGTTAGACATTTTAATTTGCAGTATCCATGACCTTGCTAACTTGTGTTCTTCTTCAGCCCTAGAAATTGGTTAGACTTGTGAAAAGAAGAGAAAAAAAATACATTCTTTTTCACTTGTGCTTGAATTCAACTTACTTAGCGGTCACATACCTGACTATGCTTTCTCAGTGCTTCAAGATATTTTATTGTTCCCTTAGAGGTGCCACAATGCCTTCTGATGATTTTTTGGTCAGTACCTCATGCCACTGATACTTCATGTGTTTCATTTATAGAATTTTTAATCATGCTTCTGACGTATTCTTTTTGGCATCCTTTCAACTCATTTGTAGGCACTTAAAAAGCCAAATGTTCTAATTTTTTTTTAAATGCAAGAAAATGGAAGCAAAATGTACTTTCCATACGAAAGAAATTACAGAAAGGCAAATTCATACCTGTCACTGCTCTGTAATTTTAATGTAGTTAGATCAGAAATGTAAATGTAACCCATGGTAGATCAGAAAGTAATGCTAGTGAGAGCAAATATACACAGATAGCTCAGTTTGGTTTTGTTGAACTTGCAGACAATGGATTATAATTTTACTCTCATTTGCGTATTCTGAGAAAGAACATTGTCCTTTATCTGGGTTGTTGTATACTGACTAGATCCACTTTGAATCCAGCATGGTAATGTGTTGTTCAGAACTGAGGAAGAGAATAGCAGTTCCTCTGTTCTTGGTAGGTCAGAGAGGGGAAGGAAAGCTTCCACTGGAAGTCTCTGCTCTGGTAGGACTTTCAGTCCAATAACACTGCTGTTCCACTTGAGCAAGCTGTCGAGTTAAATATGTTTCTGGAATGATGCTTCTGGCATAGCCTGCTTAATGCATATGCAATACATGTATTCAAGTAAAATAAAAATGAAATAAAATGTGCAGTGAATGTGTGAGATGGAAAACCTTATGCCATTTTTATGACTAATGTTGATGAGCTTGGGTGTGAAGCTGTCTTTCCCTAGAGCAGGAAGAGAAGCCTCTGGTGTTTAGAGTTGTAGCGCTACTACAGCCAGGGTTCCTGGAGACGTAAAACAGAAAATATAAGACTACATGCCTATCCCCTTGGGAATAAAAGGCAGAGTGACAGATGGACTGTAATTGTTCCAGCCTCAGGACAAAGGAAGGGCATATCATGGTCTTCTTGCTAACGCAGACATGTCTGTGGAAATAAATGGCAAAACCTACATTGTAAGCTGTATGACAAAGAGCCTGACTTTGAGATCCAGAAACACTCATGTGAAGTGAAAAATCCCCGCAGACATCTATGAGTATTGGACCTGTCTTTTCACAGGTGCATTGATGTTTATTCTAGTGTGTAGCAACTGGTGACCAGAAACCGATACAGGTGCTCTTTTACAACTGATATACAGGCCTTCCTCTAGTCGGGAACAGTTCCAGTTGACTGTCTAAGACCTTGCATGAGCTACAAATAAGGGAAAGCTCTTCCTGTGTAATGCTGTTTTGCCCTGTCTACATTAGAGGGTTTTACTGAGCACCTCCTATTGTTGAAATTGGGACTAATCCCTACGTGATATAAGATCCTGTATTTCGATTTTGCAGAGATAACAGTAACTGCTCAACAACCCTCTCTTCCATTTAGACAGGTATGAAAAATGCTTGTGTGAGGCAGCCCAGCTTCTGTTTACTGTTTAGCAGGTGAACACTTTGTGTGCTGGAGGGCATGATGAGGCAGGGAGGGAAAGAGCAAACAAGATTGGAGGAGCAAGGACATCTGCTGCTTAAAGACAAATCTGATGTAATTGAAGTAACTGAAATGTGGCCAGTTCAGGAAATAGGCTGTAATATTACATTACCCAGATACAGAGTTTAAGGACAGGCAATTCTCACTGAGAAAGGAGAAGGAGATATGACAGTATAAATGAGGAAGGATATTATGCTGAAAACAGAATAACGTTCACATGGATAGCAACTCAGAGACACCTTGAACTTGAGGCTAAAGACTGAAATGGTAAAACAATCATAATAGAAAACAATTACTGATCTCCCAGGGCTAGGTGAAAAGACAGATCAGGAAATATTTATGCAGATGGAGAACTGTACTTGGGCTAGGACACTGATCATATGAAACTGCAATTACTCTGACATTGACTGGAATGAGAATTACAGAGGGACTTAGGAAGCTGAAGCTATGTTTACTGACAGATATTTTTTTTGTCCTGCAGCTTGACAACCAACAAGATTAGAGGCCATTTGGGAAAAGTTGCAATGGTTAAGTGAGGGCACACATCTGCTAATGCCAGTGTTCAGGTTGGAATGATGTTAGCAGAAAATGAGGGTGGAAAGAAATTGATGTTGAGTCTGAGTGTGATTCTGATTTCCAGATGTGGGGAACTCTGCATTCTGTTGTACTCTTGGAGCCGTTAAGTTTTGGGTGAATCGAAGTGGGTATCATTTTATTGGATGACATACAAAGTAGTTTTCAAGGATGTCTGTTCTGACCTAGCTTTGAAACAGAATCATTGACCCTAATGGGGTGCCCTTTTCGTTGTCTTAAACTTTGAAGAATGTATAGTTGCTGTAAGTAAGATTTCTGACTAGGATCAAAGAAGTAAAAAGCAAGTATCTGGCCAAAATTGCAAAGGTTTAGCTTTTCTAAAGGACAACGGAAAAAGGAGAATTATGCTGGTTAATTGGGGAATAGATTACAAAATACTGGAAAATGACAGGCCTGGAGCACAATTTAAATCACAGTTTGTTTTGATTAGGCAAAAGGAAAGCACTTGGTGTTTTTAAAGAAAAACATGAGGAGGTAGTCTATATAAGACACTGTGAAGTTTCCTTCTAGATTCCTTCTAATGATCAAAGGCTGAGGTTAAATAAACAGGATTTACTGTGACTGTGACACATGATACTCCAGTTATAGTAATCACATCCAACAAACCCACAACTTCTCAAGCTTATAATCAGTAATGTATATATACCATATATATGCACAATTAATTGGCAGCAAACCAGCAATGAACAATGGCTTTTTGGATCTTTTCATTTTGTCTGCTAGTCATATTATTTCTGACATACATGAGTTGTGCTGTGGCACTTGTCTTTGTCAGAACGAACTGATTCTTTCACTAAAAACAGTTAACTCATAATTTTTTTGGTGTATTCAAGCAAATAGCCTTGTATTTGCTTTGGTAATTTTGTGACTATATGAGGGTAAACTCAACAAGCTGACACTGAAGAATTCAATCTTTTCAAAGTTCATCAGATGGTTACAATGTAAGTCTAAACCAATATATAATCAATAATATAATACTGTTATATATAATCAATATATAATACTGATAGTGAAGCTATAGGAGGAAAGTATACAAAGAATGTAAAAAGTGTTTAAAGAAACTTTAAGTTGTGGGAGTAAACACTGGCTAATGGGAGAAAAGTCTTCACTCTTTATCTTGATTAAATAATGGAGTAATGTTTAGCAGTAAGACCTTTTAATGTGCCATACGATAATACACTATAAAGGAAATAAATATTAATACACAGTCTGTCATTTCTGTCTGTGGATTGTTATAAGAAAGGATGATAAAAGTCTAATGCAGAGATAATGCTAACCTCTTCCATGTTGTTTTCATTTATGCCGTGGCAGTGTGCTTCCATCCAGGTAACACACTGAGGTAGCTAGTGTCAACATATATTTTCAATTCATTAAGAAACTAAAGGCTGCATTTAATTTACCTGTTTTGTGCCCCTCTGAAACAGAAGTTGCCACTCTTCTTAGTGACAAATTGCAATAGCTACCCAAAGGCAAGTGCAATCTCTTTAAAGTCAATGGAATAATTCAAAAGTTGGTTCCTCGAATAACCCTTAATCTCTAATTCATTTGAAGGCACTGGCAGTCTCTCCAGACAGGGCTGGACTGTGGCCATTACAAAGAACTTAATCGCCCTTTAAGATAAAGAGAGATCCTAAGTGGACACTGGTTGTATGCACAACTAGCTAAAACTGGACTGGCCTTTCTAGATGCACAAGAATTATTGCTGGAAAGGCAATAGCTGTCCTGCACCCTCTGGGGTGATGTGACTGTACTGCACAATGCTCCAGGCTATGCTAATGTGACTTCAGCTTCTTGGTTTGAAATAAAGTTTAGCCAGTTTGCTTGGAGCACACACACGGAGTATGCTCACATTTACTTGCAAAATACTTTCTTAACATAGCGTGATCCAGCATAAAGCTATTGAACTTAGGGTGTGCTATCTGCAGTGCTTCAGGGTAAGCGTGGAGGACACTATACCCTTGAAGGAACTGGAATTTATATGTTGGAGGATAGAGAATAGCGTGATATGGAGGTAGCTAATGCCAGCCTGCAAAAAGGTGAGTTGTTGTTCTGTCTGGGTAGTAGAAGGAATTCAGACTGGCAAGGCAGAGATAAATAGTTTTTCTGTGAGATGCAGATGGCAGCAGAATTACGTGGCTCAGACAGACCACAAAAATCATCACACATACCTATAGAAAGTAAAATGATAAAGATGCAGAGAAGGTCCCATTCCAACAGTCCTTAATTACATAATCTGTCCTGCAGAAGTCTTTTAAAATCCACAAGACAATTTACAGAAAGACCCTTGCCTTTTCTTACATTGACATACCATTGTTGACTAAACTGGTGGTGTATATTTGTAATGATGTAATGAATATTTGATGTAAAAAAATGTCTCTCATGGGAGCTTCTGTGAGCTGTTTGCCAGGAATGTTCATCATTCCTTTTGAAGTGTTAACTCTTTTGTATGGACAAAGGGGGACTGTTATATTTCTCCACTCATTCTGCCGGATTCTCAGTTGGTAAAAATCAGCATATATCTTTTGGATTGAGATTAATGGGGCAGCATCAATTATACCACACATGGATCTGTCATGGTAATTTAATAAATTTATAAGTCTTATATTTCCAGAATAAATATGATTTTGAAATGTGGTTATCATTAATACCTTTTAATAGGCACACCAGATTTACTATATCTTTCAGCAGTCCTGCCTGGATATTTCCTCTGTAGAATATTTATAGAACTTGAGTAAAATGAGGGAAATAAAATGTTTCAAAAGAATTTTTTGTGCTTATGCATTTTGCAGGCCAGAGAGTAAGGGTTTCATGCATCAGCACACAATTCCTACTGCTTCTTTCAGAAGTCCAGGAGTGATGTGAGTAGGGTGAACGGGTTGGCTGAGACTGAGGTAGAAGAGGATTTACATAACATACTCAGGATATGCTCTAAGGGTAGCCTAGTAATTGATGTGATCTATCTGTAAGTTGCAAGGGGGGAAGAGGGATACAACACAAAGGAGCAATAGCATGGAGGAGTGCTGCTGAGCTGCATGTTTAAGAGTCACAGCACTGGTACAAGAATACTGTACATTTCACTGTGGAGGTGCCTGGGGGGAAGGTGGTTTCTTCTGCGTATTCAAGTTATTTCTAATGTACAAGATTTTGGGCATATTTTCCACAAATAACATTAGCATACAGCTGCTGAATGCCAGCTAGTATTGTGTTGTTCTTTCTGCAGTATGCAGATGTGATTAGTGCTAAAAATAATACCTAACTGAAAGCTCTGGGAGCTGTATATCTTTCCAATAATTCATCTTTCTTCTCGACACCAAAGAAATAGTAAAAATAGTCACAGAAACAAGAAAAAGAGCGTAGCTATATTCCTTCTGCTGTCTGCAGTGCAATTTTATTCACTTAGCTCTAGCAGGCTGATTTCTGAATTTCTCCCCCCCCCCCCCCCCCCCCCCCCCTTCCCTAAAAACACCTTGTCTGCATTTCTGAATATCTTTTTGAGCTTTCTTATTTGTGTAAAGGGAATTACTGCCATCTCCTGGTCAAGCGACAGAGAATAGTAAAATACGTCCACCCCCTCGTAAACTGTACAAGCACCCCACTCCCCGGAAACAGGGATTTTCAATGGGAATCCCCATGGATTTGGTGTAGGCCATTCCGGTACAATTATTACACCAGTTATTTATCTGACCATTCAGAGAAAGGGAGCACTTGACTCATCGTATGTTGGCAACCTGGTCCAATGGGTCCTGGCTCATCTGAGATTTGTACGTGGTTCCATCATTGGTATAATACGTGAGTGGAGACAAGTCACTTATCTATGCTATAAAAGGAGGACAATCTAAGCATTCTTTCATTAGACAGTATCTTAGACTTCTTCAACAATAGCCCTTACAGATCAACAGTACCCCTCTGTGTTGCAGATCAACAAAAATCAACACAATGAAGTGACCATTGTGGCACAGGCCATTCATTCATGAGCTTAAGAATCAGTTGGGGTGAATGCTAAAGGCACAGCTGAATGTCGTCAGTTCCTCTCAGCTAGCCATATACTGCCAGTAAATGCATTATGTTTTCTTTACTGTTTAAGTAACATTCCTGTGGCCGCGTGAGAAAGGGGACAAAACAATTGCCTTTAATTTATTGGGAACATTCTTTTCTATAAGGCATTTATGTTTCCCTTAAGAATCTAATCTTTGGTGTGATTACAACTTCTGTGATACTTCTTCATCAGAAAATTCTGGCTTGTATGTAAGCCAGCTTAAATATTTATTTATCCAAATACCAGTTTGGAATGGCCATCTCCAGTTTTTGTCTTCCAACACTTTGCCTTTATTGTGACCTCTGAGATCATATGCAGAAGTAATTAAAAAAAATGCTTAAGTATAGCCACCTCCAGAGTGAATCTGCCAGCTACTGAAATATAAATTTTGAACTTCTAAATGCTAGTATGCATTGTATATCGTGGTGTTTGGAAAAGACTTTAAAAGTACGGAGGCAAATCTGGAAAGTACAATTACAGCATTTTGAAAGTTTGGCTTGTGTTTTATGAGAACAAGTTTGTCCTGGTTTCAGCTGAGATAGAGTTAATCTTCTTTTCAGTTAACTGGTACAGTGCTGTGTTTTGGATTTTGGGTGAGAATGATGTTGATAACACATGGGTGTTTTCTGTTGTTGCTAAGCGGTGTTTATACTAAGTCAAGGACTTTCCAGCTTTTCAGGCCCTGCAAGAGACTGCTGGAGGGGCACAAGAAATTGGGAGGGGACACAGGCAGGACAGCTAACCAAACTAGCCAAAGGGATGTTCTGTACCATAGACCATCATGCTCAGTATAGAAATGGGGGGAGTTGGCCTGGGCCTGCCAATCCCTGCCTGGGGACTGGGTGGGCATCAGTCAGCAGGGGGTGAGCAATTGCATTGTGCATCACTTGTTGGTTTGTGGGTTTTTTCCTTTTGGATTTTGTTCATCTCTCCCTTTCTCTTCTTTTCGTTACAATTATTGGGGTTTTAATCATAATTATTATTATATTTTATTTCAATTATTAAATTGTTCTTATCTCAACCTGTGATTTTTATCTTTTTCATGATTCTCCTCCCTGTCCCACCAGGGGACAGGGGGGTAGTGAGTGAATGGCTGTGTGGTGCTTAGTTGCTGGCTGGGGTTAAACCACAACAGGAATCCTTAAAGAATGAGACCAGAGGCCTGCAGCCATGCAGAACATTTGACTTATCATTTAGATTCATTGTGCTTGTTCACATTCTTTCTGTGCTGTAATTCTACAGCTCTCTCAATGGACTCCACATGCAAGAGATATTTTGGCCGGTAGTTGACACCTCTTCCCAACAACAAGACCAGGAGCAACATTTAATCTTATTTGTTGTTATTCATAATTCCATTCATATTTATGATGAAGTGCAATAGTCTATTATTACCCACTGTGTAGTCTGTGGGACTTTCAGGATAAAGGACTTTGTGTTTAATGGTTTTCATGTTCTTCCTTCTTAAAGAGCAGAGAGTAATTTATGGCAGTCTTTCTCACACTCAGTAGGCTTCTGCTCATCCCATTAACTGTTTCTAGTAAACAAATGATCTCAGAGCGTTTTGTTATGCCCTGAAGATGCACATGTTTGTATCATATGTATTAGCCAAATGTTCTGTAGTGCAGGAAAAAACAAATGCAGCAGAACAGATAATCGTAAAAAGCCTGTCGCCAGGAAATAGTTTAGAAGAAATCAAACCTGACCCCGGTAAGTTTTGGGGTTTTTTAATTATCTTCAACAGACATACAAGATGAATGCAGATTAAGATTTTTGACCTGTCTTTGATATAAAGCCTGACAACAGCAGCCAGCAAAGCAGAAATGGTACAGATTTAATCATGGATTTTGCCCACATTCAGCAGACCAGCAGGGCACTCATTTCAGAGACTCATAAGATTATTCTTTCTCCCCTGTGAAATCCTCTTGCTGCTTTCTGGTTCACTGACAACATCTGAAGATGCATTCTGATCTGATGTGGTGTCACTAAAAAGGAATTCTCTCTGGACCTCATCAATGATAGAAATTGCAGAAGATTTCCATTCCAACCTGGTAATTGATTTTTAAACTCACTTCAAAAAAATACTTGCCAACCTTGCTGAGCTGGGAGTCAGTGAAAGATTGCACTTGTTTTCCTGTTCTCTTCTATAGCACCCTGCTTTTCTGTTGCTCAAAGGATGAAAGCAGTGAAGACAGCAATGGTTTTCATCCTAACAGTTTTCATCCTTGAAGTTTACTCTCAAGACTATACTTTCCTAAATCTAAACAGTACAAGGCCATCATGCACTGTGTGCCTTTCTACTGAAAAATAAATCATTATTGTTATCATCTATTCACAAGGTCCTTCACCTAGCTGAACCTCCTCATCTCCCCTCATCTCCCTTCAGCTTCTCCCCTCTCCTGAGGTTTAAAACTGAAGGCCAGGATCACTATGCAGAAGATGATGGATGTTACCAGACAGTTTTCACTGTGCCTTTGGTGGAGGCACAAGTAGAGTTGACAGGGTAGGTTGGCCATCTGCTCATGGTGTGTTTTATCACAAAGTCAGCCCGAGTTTACTAAAGATCATTCAACAGTGGGATAAAGTGCACCCTCCAACTGCACTGAAGCAGATGAGGTGCTGGCATGAGCTGTTTGATCAGTCGGGCCCTGAGGTGCAGCAGGGGGGCAATATAAGCCCCTGGCAATGCCAACACCTTAGCTGCCAGCAGCCGCCTTCATTGTCATTTTAGTGCCTATGGCTGCAACCCTGAATGGGCCACCAGGAAAATCTTTTCTTAGGTACGTCTGTGTCCAGAGTTGCAGAAAGGTGAAGACCAGATTTCGCTGAAGTACCTCAGAGTGAAGTTACACAATGTGGAAGAGGCAGTACAGCAGCTCATCTCTGCTGAGAGGAGGACAGCCTGTTTCCCCCACTCCCCTACTCCATGCTTTCCTCCATCACCTTGTACTGATTCACTGAACCTTGCTGTGAGCTGATTCAGCTCGCTAGCTGAGCAGGAAACACCAACGAAAAAAATGAATAGATTTCTGCTGAGTTAGCGAGTTGAATCAGCTCGCAGAAAAGTCGGATGAGTGCCAAACCCGGCACAGGATGGGGCTAGAACCCTGCAGCTGGACCTCGTCTTTCTGGCTGCAGCAGTGGCTGGCTCTCCGTGGGCGCTGCATACCCTTGCTCTTAGGCAACCGGCCCATTTGACCTTACATTTAAGCATACATTAACTGCTTTGCTAAGCAGCATCTAGAATCAAAGGAAGGGAATTTTCAGGGTACTAAATTAAATTAATGGAAATCTGTTGGTTTCTGTAGGTGTTTTATCTAGGGAAAGGCTAAAGAGGAGCTAAGGATTTCAGTGTTGCAGGACATGTCAATCACATGGGTGGATGCCAGCCTGTCTCTTCTCACTGTTGTAGGTATAAAGTGATGATGTTTTGTGGTTCTGCAAAGACAGTTACTTATTAAGAATCTCTTCCACATAAGATAGAAGTTTGTGAAGAAACTATAAATAGGAAAAAAGAATTTATTATTTTACAATCTGGCATATTTTCATCTTTGTTCTACTGCATCCCATGTTAAATCATACTGTAGCACTTACTGCAGGACTGAAGCAGCTGTATATAAGGGATCTGAATGCAGGGAATCAGATCTTCCTTCCCTTTATACTGGCTGTTCCCTTTCACTGTTTTCAGTGGAGACATACTTGAAAAAGAATTAGTCAAAAGCTTTTTAGATACTGTTGATGGGATTCATCTGTAGGATTAGCTATTGATCCTGTAGCGGTGATCTTAGTTTTAATATCAAATGATCATTCTTCCTGTGAGGAAGCTGGCTTAAATGGGAAGAAATGCTTCCTGACATGGTTTTGTGAAGCAGTCATCTCTTATGGTATTTTCAATCAGGAAATGAAAGAATGTCTCGGTCTTCCCCTTGGCAGACCCATGGTCTTCACTGTTTTGTGGAAAAGGGAAAAGAAAATCAGGTGATTAAAATGTAGCATCTCCTTTTAACCCTGCTCTTTCTGAGACTTTTACTTTTCTCATTTTTTTTTGTTATTGCAAGAGCTGATGAACTGTAAGTGATTGGTAAGAGAGAGAATAGATTGCGCACTTAACCTTACCGTCTGACTTAGTTAATCTTCCAAAATGCAATTTATTCTGAGTGCTAACTGTAGTGTGTTTAATGGAACACAGAGGTTAAAGTGAGAAACTGGAAACAAATGCTCTCTATCTAAAGGCCAATCAATAACTGAATAGTTTGACAATCCCAAACCTCTGCCACTTTAATGTAATTGGAGTGTATGGAAAAAACATTACGTTTCAGCACCCACTAGCATCAACTTCCATTATTGGTAATACTACTAAGAATACATTCAAGTCATACTGTTGCAATAATGCGGAAGGAGTGGGAGCAAAGGGTTGTGCTGTCTTTTAAATCTATTTTGAGGGATATTGCTGTTTGCTGTGTATATTGGTTTGGGGACACACATGGAACCTCTCAGTATGTTTGAAGATTTTTATGGGCTGGTCTGTCTAAAACTGGTAATGCCAAACATGTTTGAAGCTAGTTATGGGGAGTCTCTATAGCAGTCCATCATCTGTGGTTTCTCCAGATGAGGAAGGGGGAAAAAGTAATATTTACTGGAGTGATATGTAGCAAATCAGGTGAATGGCATAATATGAAAAAATATATGAACAGTGGAATTTATTTTTAATGATCATCGTTAATAGTGATCATTTGGCTGTATTGATCAAACATTGCTTTTGGAAAACAATATGCTGTGACTGCTGGCATGTATGCTTCTTACGTTAGTAAGTGGGAAATTTCATTTGGAGAAAGAGCCTGGGAGAGATTCCCTTCATTTCCTCTGGCTTTCAGAGGTAAGAAACAGTTTTGCATCTGTTTGAGTGTCATTCAACTGCAGTAAAGAATATCACCGGGAGGACCAGTTTAAAGCAGCTAAAACTAACTTAACTGCTTTGTCATTACAGGATCTGATGAGTCTACATAGAAAAGCTAAGTTTTATACGTGTCTCTTTGGGAAAGCTCATTATTTTATGTGTGTGTGTATAGATACAGGGATTATTTTTTGAAATGTCCTACTGACAAAACCAGCCAATTTATCCCAGTGGAGCTAACTGAATATTTACTACTTTCATCTCCTTAGGGGTCCCAGGCAGCACTGAAAACCTAGCCTTTTGTATTCTCCTTTCAGCTTTAGATATAAACAGTGTAATTGTAAAGAGATACTGAAAATTTGTTTGCTTAACAGTTTTTTTTAGTTTTAATTCCACACCCCCCACCATTTTTCAAAATCTGACAATGTGAATTTCAGATTCACATCTAATACAGCATTAATTCAAAAGAATGCATGTGTCCTTTTATGACTTTCCCTGAACATGAATCCAAAAATAAAAACTTATAAAACTTTAATGGTTAATTAGTATTTGGCTATTTTGGGAGAAGAAAAAGCCTGCATGAACTCTGTGCTGATCAGCAGCAGCTTTCTGGAAGCTGTAAGCAAGATAGCTTGGCCCAGCAGAAAAAATTTCAGACTGAGGAAAAGATAAATCTTATTCTCTCCTTTGCTATCTTGACATGGTAATTTACCTCCTCTGTATTTGATTTCTCCACATGCAAAGAGGGATAAGGCTTATTTATCAGCCAGTAAATACTCAGCCTTTCTAGTCACTATGGATTGCTAATGCAGAGATATGCTGAAACTGTAGCTTTAATTCCACTACTAATTGGAAACTGGGAAGTTTCCTAGAACCTTTATCAAAAAGAGACATACTAAGTGGGACTGTGGTTTTGTAAGTCATGGCTATGTGTCAGAAAGTCTTTCCCCCTGCCTCCTTTGGTCTGAAAAAGGCTGTTGAAACCAGCAGGGTTCTTTCTTATGCTGCAAAATATGGACATTTCCATGAAATGTAATGTATTTTACAATTCTATGAGTATCCATGAGTAAAACTTACCTATAACGAGGAATGAGGGTAAAAATATGTGGTTTCCTTTGGCTTTTTTTCATTACTTTGAGTCTTAACTATCAAGTAAAGACAGATTCTAAATGTTATTTCTGACATTTTTTCATGGGCAAGAACCCCCAAACTAAAGGAAACTCACTTGATGGAAAGCGGAGTCCAGAACTTCTCAAGAAGCTTTCTGGGGTATATACAGAGATGAAGGGCAGGAGGAACAGTCACTGAATGCAAAGTAAGGATGGTTCAGTGGTCAGAGGAAGCCTAGGCAGCTATGAAACCAAGTTATTTCTATGCTGCAAAAGAAACTTCTTGTATGACACTGGCCATATTGCTTGCATCCAGATTCTCAAGGTTCTTCAAAAGTGTTTGGAGGCCTAAAGCATAAGAATAATTATTGTAGTGTTGAAGACTCAGGGGCACCATGGAATTAATAAAGTTTTCTGCAATGGTTTCTTTTCCTTTCCTAATAATTCTGTTCTAGTTTCTTTATGATTACCACAGAAGTCTGAACTACTGTTTCCAGGGATGGTCCACAAAAACAGAAAGATTTTTCAAGGCTTGGATATGAAATTTAAAACCTGACTTTGTACATCTAATGCCTAATTATTGATTTCACGTGAGCAATACTCTGCAGTTACCGATACTGAATTTTAGTTGCCATTTAATCACTTTAGCCGCTCATCACTGCAACATTCTTCTGTAGCTCTCTTCAATGGCCTTTGGATTTTGTTGTCTTAAATAACAGTTTATGATTTGAATTTTTTTCACAAGACATTCACTGTTTTTTTCAAATGACTGGTAAACAAATCCTGGCAGATTTCAAGACAGATCTGAGAAGTGAAGTGCTGATCACACCCAACCTGTGTGAAAACTACCATTTGTTTCTTGTCAGTCAACAATGTTAATGCAGTTGTTTTGGTTAGAATTATATCTCAGAGGCCTCGTTCTCATTTCCCATCTGTACGGTGGGGAAAAAGTGCTTCCTACCTTATAGGGATACTGCGGAGTTACGTCCATTGAAGTACATTTCAATATTGCTGCAAGCTAGTCAGAAACTGCAGTCGGAGGAGAAGCAGATAGAGCGAGTGCTCAACCTCAACACAGAGCTGGCAATCACTCAGACTGGGAGCTGGGAGGCCCTCCTAGGTCTGGTAATATAGATAATATCCTTAGTAAGCAAGGAAGGAAAATACTTATTTCACTGCAGCAGTATGTCAAAAGTAGGCATAACAGCAGCATCTTTGCAGAGAGCAGCATGGTTGAGAGGATGCATAACAGGAGATGAAATAAGAGATGACCAGTAAATATAGCCCTATGTTGACTAGCTGATGGCAAAGATTCCGCTGAGGCACTCACTGACTGCTAAAGCTAGAAGAATACGTTGGTAAATAAGGATTGCTTGTTTTAAGAAGTGTGAAAACCCCAAAGATCCCAAACAGTTGGCGAACTTCTGTTCTGAGCTTTGTAATTATCTGCTCTTTATAAAAATAAGCAAACCACAGCCATGATCTAGACTGCATCTCAAATCCCTAATGTAATTCTCTAATGAGAAATATTAATAAATGTGGTCCATAAAGCACTTCTGGCAAATGACATTATACTGGTTCCTTCTTTTTATCTCCATCTGTTAAACTACTTTGAAAGGCAATTAAATTGCCTTTTAGATTGCTTTAAAAGGTAAAAATACTTCAACTTTTTTCCTAATCTGTCTTTCCTGTTTAAGCAAAGTCTTTTAGACAGTTGAACTGGTGATATGATGTTAGTAAGAGAATGCATGGTAATTTGTGAAATAGTGTATAGATGGCAAGAATTAGGTGTATGTTTGGTTGGGTTTGAGTTTTATACTGTCAGTTGTTGCTGGGTTTGGGTTATATACACTCCTTATAGTTGTGATTCCACTGAATTTATGGAATCTACATTTTATTTACACCAGAGTAGGCATAAAAAATAAGGCCCAAGGTTTGTTATTTCTTACAGCAAGACACGCTATGTGTTGTGCTAGCTACAAAATTGCTTATTTCAGAAAACTTTAATAAAGCTCCTAAAAAATAAACCAGAGCTGAGTTCACGTGGGATCAGAGATAAATGATGCATCCTTTCCAAATTACTCCTTCCAAGCAATGCATTCATGTGACAGCTTCATTAACTTTCATGCAATAATTTGCAGATAAATTCCATCAAAAAAAGCAAGTATTCAAGCACCACTAATAATATTAATTTGATTTTTGCACATTAAACCTGTGATAAAGCCATACTAATTATTTTAATTATCTCAAGATGAAAATACGTCACTCATGTAAGTAATTATGTAAGTAATTTAAAACTGATTAAATAATAATGATTCTTTGCTCATTGCCTTCAAAGTGCTTATAACCAAATTTAATTTTAAGCAGGATCAAGAAAATAATCACTTGATTCAAACATTAATTACTAATTTTAATCCTAATTCATTAAAAACAGGCCTATTTTTTTGCAGACTGCAGGGCATTAATTGACATTTTACAAAATGAGCCGTTATTTTGGCACGGGGAAGTATTTTTCAAACGGTGAATCGTGACTACCAGAAGGAATTGTTAAAGAGCTCTGAGGGAGCTTTGACTTAGAAAAAGGAGCCCTATTGCCCTATTTAGAGGCAGTTCAGCTTCTCTAGGTTGACTGGAAAAGTAGTTGTAACTCTGCTATTCACACTAGCCAGGGAGCTGTTAATGACCTTTAATTACTGGCAGTAGGAGAGTAAGCTGAAGAAAAATTATCCTAAAGTAAACAAACAGCAGCTTTATTGAGATAAACTGAAACAGGACAGGGAACAGTTTAGGTCAGTTTAGAAGTGTAAGAATCAGAAGGTTTATTGCTTGCTTTCCAATCAAATTGGAAAATAGAGAATCTGAGCAATTTGTTCAGGATTTGGTCCAGGAATGTAGAGCCTTACAACTATAGGACTGGTTTTGTTGGGGTTTTTTGTCTAGCTTGTCTGTAATAGCTAGCCTCCTTTGTTAGGAACCGGGGGGAATATCAACACCCTCCAAAAACCTTAGGAACTTTTGGATTGTAAATTCCTTTGGAAAAGGACTAGCTTTTTGATATATAACTGTAAAGAGTTTAACCCAATGCTAAGGGATCCTATATGATATATTAAAAAAAATTACATTGATGTATCAGTAATTTTTCTAACAGTAGATTTTAAGCCCGGTGGGATTATTATAACCGTCATGCAACATACTGACTGGTAACTCATGGGTTTTAACCCTTGTCCCTGCTGCTAATTCAATATCTCAATTTTGCTCACCCAAATTGTGTGCTTTCTAAGTCCCAGGTGATTAGAACTCCACCTAAGGGGCTGTACTATCATTTTATTGATGATAGTTTTAGGAGTATTTCCTGTTCAGCCTGTATTTTTACACTTACCAGTTTAACCCTTCTCATCTCTTTGCTCCTCAGATAATCCATCTTAACCACAGGCAGAACTGGACACAGATTCCATGACTGAAAATCAACACAACTAGAGTTTCGACAAGGAATCATTTGAATTGTGAAGGAAAGCCAGTAAAAAGGTAATCTGTTCTTTTTGCTCCACAGAGAAGGTATTATTTTGTACTGTCATCAGCCACTCACTAGACTTTGGTATAAAGAGAACACAACTGAAAGTAGAAACCGAGATGTTCAATGCAGCTAATACACTGTCCAAACCACCTTTCTCTGCATAAATGTAATGACCTGAAACTGGGGCAGGGTAGGGTGGGTATTTTATTGAAGTGTAGATACCAGTGGATAAGCCTGAAGTAACTGTTATTTGCTGCTTGATGGGGGGAAATCATGATGTATTTTTTAAATTGTCAAACAGAACCCATACAAAACAGACAGGCATTTATTTTAATAGAAAGCTATCAGGAGATGAAAACAGTTAATCACTGAGAAATACTCCCCGTCTTTTAATGAGCACAGGACAACAACAAAAAAAAAAAAAAAAAGAAGAAATAACACTGAAGATTAAGGCTGTATGTCAGCTGTAGCAAAAAACTGCCTAGCATAATGCAGTGCCCAGTGGAGACTGGGCAGAGAGGACAAATAATGTCTTTTTCCCTGAACTTCCTCCTACATACGTGTGCCTGCAGGAGGTGGGCAGCCCCTGGCAGTTTTAAAGTCTAGGTCTCCCTATCGGGAAATTTTGGAAGTAGGTGGTCCCTGGGGTACCCTGGTCCTGGTCTGGTTGGGCTGCAGCTGTCTCCCTGCAGATGATCATGGCAGCTGGTGAGCTGAGAGCAGACAGCAAGCGTACTGCGCAGTTTGTCAGCAGGTCTTCAGCATTGCCCCTTGGTACTCTCAACAGCAGCAGCATGCCCCTGGGTGAGCCACCGTGACTGGCAACTGTACAAGGAAAAAGAGTTATCAGAGACCTTCTGAAATAGTTCCTATTGCTCTGAACACAGTTTACTTACTATAAACTTACTTTTGCTTCACATTACTTCTGTGTAAGCCATGGATGGGGTTAGTACTGGGTGTACTAGTACAAGTTCTTGTTGTGAAGATTCCCAGGAGCTATTTGTTCTTTGCTCAAAACAGCTTATGAGTCCGGGCTTTTGAACATGCTATTAAGGCTCTAAGGCAAAGAACTGGCAGTCACAGTCCCTGCCCCTCATCTCTCCTGAACAGTAAAATGAAAATGCAGACATCTCAACTGATTTCCAAAAAGCAAACAGTACATTCCTTTTCTAGCGACTAGCTGATTGCCCTGGTGAATAGGATCAAAGGAGAAAGCAGGCTAGAAAGCAAGCCAGTCAAATTCACCAGTGAAAAGGAACAGGAACTTTATAAAAAACAACACTGATAAAGGAAGCAGGAAATGTTGGGCTTATAGTGGGTTCAGAAACATTAGGCTAGGGATCTCACGACACTCTGTAAGACTTTCAGCGTCCCTTTCATGATCTGCATTACCCTCAGAAGCAGCTTACTAGGTGAGGTCTGTTTCTTGATTGGAATTCCTTATGCCTATTTTCTCCAGCATAAAACACTGCTTGGAGAGAAGCCCATTATTGCTGCTCTCTGTGGCATGTTTGTTTCTCTTTGGTTTCTGTCCCAGTGTCATACAGTCAACTTCTTTAAGGCTGAAACAGGTCTCTTGTTCAGGGGTTGCTGTACGAGTAGCACCTCTTTAAGTTTCTTCAAAACAAAGTGGAAATTAAACCACCAGTAGAAACTAGAGGCTTGTCCTTGTCTTATAGTAATGTTCAGGCTACTAAACTTTGAGGACTTAAGGAATTTGACAGGGTGATTTTGGTTAAGAACCAAAACCTAACATATTTCAACATGCAATAATGGGGCAAAAAAGAAGTTCAGTTTTCACCACACAGGAAGCCACAAACTAAACTGTTCTTGAATCTCTCCTTTGACATGTTTCCTCTCTATTACTAAGAAGAGAAGAAAACCCAAATCACAGTATCTTGATCAGAGGCATGGATGAAGGGATTTAAGTCTTATGTTATTCTCCTCTTTCTTGGAAACCTATGGAACCCTTTCAGGTGTGCAGATTTAATCTCTTCAGTTGATTCTTTCAGTGAATGGTAAGTGTCCTCATTCTAACTGCTGGATCGCATGCACTTGATGCAACACATACACTGTGGAAATAGTAGAAGTTGTAAGCAATTTAGGTATTCTGAATAAGTGTCAGAACATATAAAGCTGAGTTTAAAACTCTGAGGGAAAACCTGTCTCAGTTTCAGGGTGAAAGGAAATTTTAGATGCACGGTTGGGGGAATCAAAAGCAGCAATGCATTTTCCTGGCTTCAGTTTTTGTCTTTGTTTGCAGAGGGGTAAGAGATCTTGTTCTTTAATTCATGCCCTGTAAAGACAGAATGCAGTTTTCACACAGCAGGAAAGAGCTCTTTTAATTGTCCCTCAAAACGGAAAAGGATTTGACCATCAAATAGCTTTCTTTTTACTTTCTCAATCTTCTTGAAGTTCAAAAGGTTCTGCTTAAAGCAATAGCCCAAATATTTTTAATGACCCAATAGAAATGTCTCCTGTTCAGATACCTTCCAACCTTCCAAACCTAAGAGGAGCACTCTGAATCCCGTCTGATAAAAGACACATTGTTATGACCATCTGGGCAGTTTTTTCTGAATGGCTTGATTTCAACTGACAGACACAGAGCATACACATAGATCAGTAATGCTGAAATGACAACATGGATTAGACAATACAACACAAAAAGTTGAACAAATTATATTAAGACTTTTTTCTTAATGCAGGATACACATGCTTAGTTAAAAATACAGAAACACGAAGAAAAATATAACACTATTAATACATGGAAATCCCTCAAACTTAACTGGAAAAACCCTCTCAAACATTCTGTACATTTTTTCTTTTTACAAAACATTTGAAAATGCCAATTCTATAAACTGATATAAAACTATAATCTCTGGAACATTTTCCTAAACCCATGAAAAGTTTGGTTTCATGTAAAAACATAGTATACAACTCGTGTCATGTCAGAATAGCCCCCCCCCCCGCCCAGACGAGGTAATTGATCTTAAGTGCAAAATGAGCTGTAAATCTAGTAATGCTACAGCAATCTTACTTGAGCTGCTATGGCTGATCATCACTTAACGTTGAAAAGCCTTTTAAATTTGGCCTAACCTACAGTCAGACTGCAGTGGTCTCTCCTACCCTTTGTAAAAAGGGCAAAAATAAAGGCCCTTCAAAAGCTCTCTTCCTCTGCAATGAGTTGTTAGTGCACTGATTTTCATCTTGAGGTCTTAGCTCATTTAGAAACATCTGTGAAAGGTTAACTATAAAAAGCAAGCCTATTGTTCTAAGATAATCAGGTCCTTCATCTTTAATTCAGCACTGAAGCCAGTGGAGGTTTCAGAATACCAAGGTGTAACCCATTGAACTGGTTGGGGTCCAGGTACTGACAAATTTTCTTCCGGTATGCTTGATTGCAACACTGTATCAGAGCCTGATTCTCAGGGTATATATACTGATAATTAGAAGGATTTTAAATAAACAGTATTATCCTCGTGCCCAACTGTAGGATAAAACAATTATCAATTCTTTTACAAACTAAAATGTGCTACTCTGAAATCCAAATTGAATATCCTCTTGCCAAGGCCGTATTTTTAAAATATTATTCACCTAACATTTACTTATGTTCTGAATTCTGACATTCTTCGAATCAAGGAGTAGGATCCGCTGAAGATAAGGGAGTCTGAAGAAACTTCACATATAAATATGAGTTTATTATTTTTCACTAATGAAAAGCAGGTATGTTAAATTAGGTTCCTTTGATGGTATTAATGCCTAGTACTTCCAGGCCCTGAAATGGAGCAGAGCAAGTACGTAAGAAATACACTCAGTCTTTCCTTGTACCAAGTGCTATTAATTAATGGATTTATAGGAATTAGAAGCAGATATTTTTATATGTCTTTGTGGTGTTTATCCTTTTTTTCCATCTAGTTTCTTGTTTTTTATGTATTAGAACTGTATTATATATGTAAAGGACTGTCAGTTTTCAAAGCAGTTTACCATTTTTCTCCTTTGAATCTTTACAATACCGGTGTTAATAGTTCCCCAGTTCCCATCCCAAAGTGCAGCAGAAGTGAATTGCTCAGTATAGCAAAGCAAGTTGGGCATGGTGAGACTGAGCACTTGGAAATTCATATCTTAAGAACACCAGAATGTTTTCAGTCTGTGACAGTAAAACTGCTATTGCACGATGTTATTTAACAGAAACCAGGAAGGACTGTTGCTTAAGGAGGATCAGAAGCCAGTGGCACGACAACCATTCCTTGGTGCTAACCAAAGCCAGGACTCTGATTCTAAAAGGTGGGAAAAACATCTTTTGCTGTTTGAGGGCTTTTCTCCCCTGTTAAGATAAACAGCTATTGCAGACTTCTCTGAATTGCCAATTTGAACACTAGTGCTACACAAATACTAGTTTCAGATACAAATTGTACTGGGCAATTTGATTAATCAATGATATCAGTAAGTCTATGAGCTGTGTGCTGCTGGGAATACTCTGGTTTCATGAGCTGTTCGTTGGGTTGGGGGTGGTGGGTTTTTTGCCCTTTTACCAATAAGCAATGATTAGGTGCTTAGAAGCTGTGTCAGACGTTTATAATGCCAAGCGTTATGACAGATTTAATACTATATATGCTGTTTGGAAGTAGGAGTGTTTAAAATTATTTTTTCATTGAAATTCTGGTTAGGCCTTAGTGTTCTATACCTTCAAATCAGTTTAGAACCATGAAATAATTAGTGCTCAAAATATTCCCAAATTATCACTATTTACTGAGAAGAAAATATGACAGAGAAAAAGGATTTGCCAGAGCCCAGGTGGATTTTTCTTTTTAATGGTTTTTATTCCCAATAGAAGCGAGATGTGTATTTGTATAAATCTGTGCTTTCTCATCTAAAAATCCCAGTATTTCAGTCTGCAACTGAATACTGGAATATGAAAACGTCTAATGCTAACAGATAGGTGTGGCCTGGATTTGAAAAGCAGCTTACACCTCTGCAAATGCCACGGACAAAACCAGAGAAAGGAGGGGCCACCTTCTCCTGCTCAGAGAGGCTCTTCCATGGCTCCAGGCACTACTGACTGCTTCATTTTTCCAAGCCCCTTTGTAAAAGTTACTTCTTTTTTTTTTTTTTTTTTTCCCAATCAGGCTCTGACAAAAAAAAGTGTTTCTGGGGTCCAGAACAATGGATGGCTTGTGCTTTCAACTTGTGGCTGTATTTATGTTTAGATTGAACTGGCTTTACCTCCCTCATTATTACATTATTATCTTTATAAAAGGGCATCAGTTATACTTGTTTCTTAAGCTAAATCAAGCTCTCCTGGTCTTTTCTTGCAGAATTGTATCCACTTTATTGATACCATTTATAGTGTTTTTCTTCAACATCTAGCTACTGCAATTTCACTTAATTATTTGGCCTCTGCACAGTGGCTTGACTATTTCCCCATCCCAGCTGGAAATTTGTCTCCTAGTACAGGCTGAGCTTTCACGATTCTATCAAATTGCATCTGAGTCATCTTGTAGCAAACCATAACCAAGGTCCTTTTATTATCAATTAACAAGAAATATAGCAAAATACTTTGTTTATTCTTCAAGTGCATGAGCTAGTATTTGTAATGTAAAATTTCATCTCATTCATTTCATCCCCTTCAGTGTTCAATGTCTTCCAGGATGGTTTTTTTATGTGCACCCTGATCTAGATCACTGCCTCCCGCTTTAACATCACCCCTGGCCTCACAGTACCTGTGCTTCAGTGTTTAATGAAAACGCTAAGTAAATTCAGTTGCAAGACTGATGCATAAGATATTCCACTCGCAGCTGCCACCCGACCCCCACCTTCTTTTCAGCGTTGCCTTCTTTCCTTTAGCCAGCTGCTTACACACCTCATCGTCACGCTGCTAGTTTCCATTTTCTCCATCTCGACCGTTTTCCACATTTTCCATACTTCCACTATCAGGTGCTCCAAATCTATGAAATCTGCACTTGCTTGGTTGTGGGTTCTTACTTGGCTTTCAGCCATGGAAATTCTACAGCCCTAAGCCACTCTCCTTACTTGCAGGTTGGCTTGTGCGTTGCCCTCTTATTTTCCGCTTGAACCTGTTTTTTCCAGCACTGCGTTCAAACCCTGCAATTTTACAGCATCAGAACAGTTTTTCTTTTCTGCTTTTATAGGAAGCCTGCAGTGAAACACACCTGCAGCCGACACTGCACAAACAGGAAGGGTTTAGCTCTGCACTGCCAGTTTGAGCTGGTATCAAAACCAACTCTTCCCTTACAGTTTAAACTTCCGACTCCTCATCAGTCCATACAAATCTCAGAACTCAAACTGTTCAACAGAACTTTGAGCTAAGGAACTAAAGGCTGTAACAGAATAATAAGATCATACCTTCTTTCCTTATAATATAAACCAACTTTTAATAATAAAAACTTCTATCACGTTTTCAATGAGAATAACATACATTTCAATGTAAAACAGTGCACAGTGTAAATGCCCTTAGATACTCTTCTATGCATCTTTAATGTTTACAGTGACTGCGTAAGTGTGGGCCAGGATCCTCATCAGGCCGTGTAAATCGCTGCAGTTCCACTGAACAGAGCCGATGTAGACAAAGCGAGGATCTTGACCTATGTGTTCTTTTTATTTTTGGGTGTTCCTACAGTTCTTATAACACTAAGTACATTTTAAGTTGAGGATTCAGTAAAGAAACAACCATTTCTTCTTCAAACAGCAAGAATAACTCTTCTACAATTAACAAAAAGTGCATTGAAATAATGATCTACTGGTCTGGCTGCAGTACAAAATGGATACTCGGTAACAAGTCCCCGTATCCAACAGCTGGCGACTGACAGGTTGTCCTAGTTCCCTGCAACAGGTTACTGTAGGTCCGAGGAAACAGGTACAAGTAAGAGATTAAACAAAACATGTTCCTTCCCCAAAACTATATCAGTCTGTGAGTGAAGGAAAACAAATAATAATTAAACCATTAAGAAATAAGGTTCAGAACAATCTGCATCCCCAAACTTGCAACAAGCCGTTTTGTATTGAAGTGCAGATTAAAAAAAAAATAAAAATAAAAATCAAGAGACCTTCATATCCAAATAGAAAAAGTCTAATTTTAGTTTTTGAGTTGGTTTGGGCAGTAATAAAATAAAATTAAGCCAGCTAAAAAACAAACAACATCACAAATAAAACCCCCAAACTTTTATTTTCTAGAATATACATCACTGCAAAGCGCTTCTGGATTTCCTAACTGTGAACTGTTTTAAACGAGGCTGTGGAGAAGCAGAGGAATGGTAACTTTCCTATACACCCTCGTACTGAGACTTGCTACAACTGAAACTCGTTAGGGAGGGATGGTCATATTAAGGCACTCACTCCAAAAGAACATTATTTCTGTCCTGAGACTGCTGACATGTTTCAATTAGTTTCAGCCAGTAATTTGGAAAAAATTACCGTGCTTAGGATAATACTGACAGAATGGAGAACAATTTTTGAAACAAGAGAAAATAAAGTACATTATATACATGATTCCTTTTTTTCTTTTAACTTAAAAGCATCCCTAATACATCTTAATAACTGTATTAAAGACTACTTAAATATCGAAAGATTTTAAATAATGTAGATTTTTTTTCAGTAAACTGGGAGTAGCTGTGTAAATTGCCAGCATATTGGTCCCATTTTAAACAATATAATTTTTATTTAAATCTTGTATATATAATAACATGATCGAAAACACATATTCCACTCCACATAAATAAGTATAGTTCTTCTGACCTGTTTTCAAAACTACATCTGTTCAAATAATCAGATTATAAGACTGTATTTTTCCTTTGTAAAGTTTCCTTTAAACTCCTCCACTCCCAATCTCTCCTCTTAAATAGTACTGTATTTCCAGAGTACATAATAGGGCATTAGTAAAAAGAGTTAATCAAAAACCTGAAAGCTACAGTAAGTAAAATGAAGTAATGTTAAGAAGTATTATGGAATGTATACTCTGCAGCATAGAGAGATTGGTTCTCACTGGGCTGAATGGGAAAATTACTCCAGAAGAAATTCTTTATGTTCATATTTGACTGAACCATAGATTGTGCTATTCGTTGTTCAAAAGTGCAGGTCAGTTAATGGAAAAGCGGTGTTTATGAAGCTACTGCTCAAGGATGCTGACCAAAATTATGCTGGCAATTAAATGGGTGCCAGATGCAGTACAGGGAGAGAGAGATGCGTCATTCTGGATTTTCTTAAGCAATCTGTATCCTGAAGTCCACAACTTTTAGGTGGCAGCACAAACAAGTCACCAGTGAAACTGCACTTTCTTGCAATATAACTGTCACTTTTCCAGGCAAACGGCAGTAACATCCACATCCACCTTAGCTCTGTGGTGTTTGTTTCAAGAATTTCTTCAAGAAGTCAAAGAAACACAAGAATCCCTGCACGTGCCGCAGGAGTTCAAAGGCAGGTTCTTGGTGCCTTGGTCCAGCAGGTTCATCCGCTACTCAACCAGAGCAGCGCCTCTTGGTTCAGCACCATCAGTGTCAGTTAGCGTGGGTCCTCAGCCAGGGCGGCTCAGCTGAATGCTTCAGTGATGCTGCAATGTAGGTGCCTCTCACTTCTATAAATCCCCATCTGTAGGTGGCTGGCACAACCTATAGAGTCTTTAAGGCAGAATAAGAGTATGGTATTAAATAGCATAAGCATGATAACCAAGTTCCTGACATAGAATATGGCAGTCAACTTCTTTTATCATTCTGCAAGCTTTAATCTGATATCAAAAGTACCACCATTTCTGCAAATTTAGAAGTGCCACTGGTGATTTATTAACTAAAGTATTTACAATCATTGTTTAAATACTCTACGAGACTTTCCATCACTCCCTTTTAACTTTTGCCCAGTTTGGGTCTTCAACAGTCCCCTTTTCTATTTCTTCAGCTTTAAGCCCTGTTCAGTATTTTTCCTGAACAAGACAGTTCACCCCTCACGCGGCTTGGGCTACCAAACGGAGAAAGGAATGTACTGGCTTATTGACATGGCTGAACAAACTTTAAAATTGGTAATCATATTTTCAGAGAACCATTTTGAGCCACAAGATTAGCAAATTGAGATCACTGGTTAAAACTCTAAGTATATCTTGACTCTCATTCATATATGACTCTGGTAGCTTTTTCTTGCTTTTTCTATTTTTCATTTGAATAGACTCAAGTCTTTTATAACTTCCCTTTCAAGGCCGCTACTACAGAGTTTGACAAACGTCAATGCTCTGAAATATAATCCTGAGAATTAACATTAATTCACCAGATCACCTTTTAACTTCGCTCAGTTTTATTTCACATTATGATGATGGAACCCAGTAGGAACACATGTATCTGAGCTTTATTGCCATGAAATAATCCACGTAAATAGTCCTGGAATCTGGCATTGTGATGTAGAGTGCATACAAAAGGAGTACCTCATCTTCTGATTTGTTTGTAAAGCTGTTTCTTTTTGAACACAGCATGCTGTTACAGTCATAAAAACGGAACCAAAGTAATGTACAGACATTAATAAGGCGAAATAGCCATGCTGCTAGAACACTGCTATATGACACCGGGGACATGGTACAGGAGCCAACACTGACTATTATTTTATTCCTTTTTGAAATAGTAATTACAATCCAACAGAAGGACAAGGTTCTAAATGCAAAACATTGTTCTTTTTAAGGTCTTAGAAAATAAACGAAGGCCAGACTGTTATAATGGAGCATCATTACAGTCCGCAAAGTTTAAAATAATTACCTATAAATGCTTTGAGGAGCAGATAGGAAAAATACTAAAAAGAGGCCAGGCTTGTTTAGACTAACTCAGAAGTCTTAATGGGTGAACGAGAGAGCAATGTTTGAAAGAAGTCTTCCTGACACTGAGCTACTGTGTTCCTTGGAGGACTCCAGCATTAGCAAATACACTCACTCTGGCTGAAGGGAGGGCACAGACTTTACTGGATCTTTTCTGGTGCCGATTCCTGCATGCCAGAGCTGGTTTGCCTTCATATAAACAACACCATTGATGAAGGTAAATCAGAAGTTTTTCTGATATTTGTACAGACTGATCCTGTATATATTGTCATCTAAATCGTGACAATTTGTTACTACCTTTGTGGTAAAATGCTATGTTACAGTTTACAAAAGAATATTCTCTTCGCTCTGGTATGTGAAATTGGAGGAGTATTAACCAGAAAGAGATACTTTTCTTAAAAATAAAGCTACTCTTATCCTGGAGAGAGAGAGATGATGAACATCTTTAGCTCCTGTTAGGTGCAGTAGGATTCACAAATGTACAGTGCTTTTCAAAGTTGTCTTCCAGACAAGAACATGTATCACTCACCCTGGGCAACCGATCTTCCTTAGAGCTGCATTACTGTATGGTTACTCTGACTTGAAGCGCTCACTCTTAAACCTGCTCTGCCAAAACTAAACAGTAAAGCTCTTCTAAGCACACAATAGCATTAGCCTATGAATTGTCTTTGCGTATCTGCAGTCCGATTTGCCATTCAGTTTTTCTTTCTGAGCATGCCACAGATGGCTGCCAATCACTAGCTTTGCCAACTCACAGCAACAGTCCAAAAATACCCTTCTCTCTGATCAGTTACATTTTATTCAGAAAATGCAGAAACCTTTGAAGTTAATGATCTGCAAATTGTAAGCAGCAAAGCTGATTAATTTACAGTGCACTTAGTTTAGTACAGTGAGAAAGAACAGGATTTTTTAAAATTTTTTCCACTATTGCTGCTAAGGCGATCCTTGGTTATAACAGGAACTCCACAACTGTTACAGAAACATAAAACCAGCACTCAGATAAAACGCATAATACGTAATAACCTACCGAGGTGCACACTGTGGCATTTGGTCCATCACTTTCAGATTCTTGGCAGAGATTTCAACCCTTGGTCCCTAAGGAAACAGACAATTTATGGTACTGACAGTATCAATACAGCATCTGATCCTTAGGGGAAAATATTATAATGGGAGTATGGTTTCTATTTGAGAATCCATTAACTACTTTTAGAACAGTTGGAATCCATTGGGTGGATACATTAGTCATCTGTGTTTACTTAAAAGATGGAATTAGTCCCAAAGCACTTTACAAGCACTGCTGTCTAGCACTAGGGAATTTCTACTATTTAACACTATGACTGAGACTTGGGGTTTTTTTATGTACAGAAAATGTCTTAAATATACTGCACAGTCTCTACTTTCTAACGATCAAGACACGCACTTTAAATAATGTACACTGAGGCATATATTTAAATTGTTGTTATGGCTATACACGCAAAAGTTAAATTTGTTCCTGTCAAATATATGCGTAGCTATTCAGATACTAATAGACGTTTGGCTGTGTGGGTGTGTAGTGCACAAAATACAGTGCCACACTGAAACAAAGTGGTGTTTGTACAATGATGTTACTGGAATGAATATGGTGGCAGGCAGCAGACACACTCAAATACTTACTTGCTTTCGCATGATATCTGTAGCTTGCATGATACACTTGGGCAAAAGTCCATGACTTCGAGCCAGGATGGCTGCTTGCTCCAGGGACACACTCAGTGTACTTCTGAACATGGGAACAAGAGACATGAAATCACCGATCGTACTTACAAATGTATTAATAGGTATGTACAGGGCACTTAACTGTTATGTATGATTTCTGTTAGCTAGCATTCTTATATTTACTTTTTTAGTTGTTTTACTTACAAAACTATAAAATTACCTCAGTCCTGCATGTCCAGTCTTGTTACCTAGAAACTGCAATTGTTTGAGTCTCTGGCATCATTATTACAAGACTATGTGTCACTGCTCTTCTGCATTGATTCCTATAAAGTCATTCACAAATTAATCTTTTCTCTACTCAATGGTTTTAAGGTGCTGGAAAAACAGTGGTGTGTTTAGAATCAATGCTTGCATACACCAAGATTCTAAAGCTATTTTTGAGCAACTTCCTATTTTTCCAGCCTGTGATTGAAGACAATGTTGACTGAAAGTTACATGCAATGAGATCACTCGGTTGCATTGGTTGATGCACTGAAATATAAAAAATTGTGTCTCAATAATTATTAACAAAAGTATTAAAAGTCACAACCTACCCTTAAATAAAGATGGCAGTAGATTGGGGTCCTTATTACATTCCGTTACAATCTACCTTCTATTGCTTTGAACAGACTCAAATATATTGCTCAGATCTCTAGAAAGGACAAACGTTCTCATCGCACCGGTAACACATAGGCTTCTTAAACCTACCTCTGCATCCCAGTGCCGCACATAGTGATCTGACAGGCTCCAAGTCGGTAACAGAGCTCAGAGGATATAGGCAGCAGCCCAGCTCCTGATGTGTTACTGCTAGAACACCCTGACTGGGTTGGTTTTGTATTAATGAACGACTTCATCAGCCTGCAAAGCTCATCCATTGCATTAATGGGGCGAATAAGCTAAACAAAGCAATGAAAAAAATCCATCAGTGGCATACTTAGACCTTCAGTTATAAAAATGTTTGCAATTCTTCATCCTATACCTAAGCACAAGAATCTACGCAAGAGTAATTGCCACACAGAAACAACTATTTAGAATATATATGAACTTTGGAAGTAGAAAAATACAATTATTTAGACTTGGGACAAAGTTTTGCAATTATCACAAATCACATAGATTACTTACAATGTATATTACAATTGCAAGGATACTCTCTGATTTTGTCTTCCCTGCAGTAGTATTTAATGCCTTACATGCATATATTCACGTGTATCACCTGCCCTAGTTAGACAGACTGCCTTTACGTGAGATGCCGGGAAGTTTTTCCTATTGTTTTTTTCTATAACACTGAACAAAATGTAACTTGCAAACTGAACATTTGTTCGTTTTCATGTGTCTGTGGGAAAGGAAAATTGATTCATTCTGTCCAATATCAGGTACCATATTTAGCAGGGGCAGTCAGTCTTAATATTGCCTAGATTAAAGGTTCTGCACATTTTTTTCCAAACAAAAGAACAATAGCCAAGCTTCAGAGAAATTCAGATCACTTCTTTAGGGCAGGGAACATTTTTTTAAATGATGTTTGGGTTTGTACACGTCTGCCATCGGGATATCCCACAACTGGGACAATAGAGATGTAGAAATAATATTTCTGTGAGACAGTTTATTGTAGAAATAAACACCATAACAATACCTGATCAATCTTCACTGCAGTAGTATTGGAATCAGTGGGCAAGTTTGATCTCTCCAGGTAAAATGTCCTGCAAAAAGGCCAGCAAGGACAACATTTGTTAGTGAATCTCCTTTCAAGCACACAGATATACACTAGTTTGTCTAAAACATCTGAGAAGGCTATGCTAAAAATCTTGTACTTCAAGATCTGCTTTCTTATGGAACCATTTTGCTTGCAGTTATTTACAGAGTCTGTATTTAAATGTTCCAAGTCCTGGTTTTTAAGTAATTTTTGCTCTGCACAAAATCCTGAAGTCAAAGTACTTGGGAGTTTCCTTCCGTACAGTGCACTACTTCAGAATGAGTTTAACTATGGGAAGAAAATTAACAAGTTTCCCACACAATGAGGTTCTCCAAAAATCCATCTGTGCAAGAAACCATCAGGAAAGGAATCTCTTTTTCTAATTTTAAGGTCCATAGCAAGGAGCACTCTTTGCAATGTCTTTTAAGGCAAGGGAGAAGCATGAAATACCTGAGTTTACGGTAGTATTGCTGCACTTTTTCAAGTGAAACACCATTAATTTGCTGTGGAAGTTCTTCTAGAGATGAGCCGGCTGGTTGTGATTGCCCCTCCATACTCTCCAGAGCTGAAGAAGAAAACATTTTACTAAACCTATGTTACTAGTTTTCTTTTTATTCATTTACTTATTTATCGCTATACCATCTCACTGCTCAACACATGACTGTTGGGTTATGTCAAGGCTGATACTGTTACTGTCTAAATTGAATGCATTTCCCAGTACAGAAATAGAGTGCTAGTATCATAAAGGTGAGCTCCACAGAAAGCAGCTCTGTCTAACAGCAATTACTCCCCATTAATAGCCCCTTGAAGGGAATTTCCTGCATTGCATTTTGGTGTGAATATTTGCTTATCAAGTCAATTTCCAGCCCAGACGATTCGATCACGGTGTACGCTTTTAAAAACAATTCTCTCTAGCCTGGGAACATCTCCTATCTTACATGTAGTGTAATATAATGGTTCTACGGCCTTTACAGGAAGATGTAAAAAAGCCCCAAACAGGCATATCTTGTTCTCATGACTTTCTTATTCTAAGATGTAGCACTCCCCAGGCCCTCCTAGAACAGAAACATCTGCTTCTTAAATATGCCTGTAGTTCTCAGTTATGTTCTGAGCTTCATGGTCATTCTTTGTTTTGCATCTTTTCAACACAGTCAGTTAGCTCATTCTTCTCAAGAAAGCTTTTTATAGACACCTTTTGTAAAGAGCACCGTGTGCAGTTTCAAGCTTCCCCCATTCTGAAACCGAGAAGGCAGTTTGGAGAAGTAGTAGCTGTCAAGATAAAAGATAACCTTCAAGGCCTGACGGCTTCCTTCGATGTGGTAGAAGACATGGGTATCTGGAGAAATAAAGATAAAACACTTGCTGCTTTACCACAGCAGGAGAAATGTGAAACCACTGCTATCCGAGTTTGTTAGACCATCTAATGACATTTCACATCGCCGCCATAGATGAATAAGGGAGACCCTTTACTGAGAGCATGCAGGCTCTGACATATTATACTTAAAAAGATACAGAGCATGACCTAGCATGATGTTTGATGCTATACAATAAACATGGTTAATAATTAAAATCACATCTTGTTTCATGGCATGTCATAGTTAGTAAACACGGAGAGAGATGTGGCAGGGTGGGACACAGGACACAGAAGAGCTGGGGAGGGACAGTCCTTAGGTAATGTGGTGAATTACAAACACCTGTCACGAGCCGCTCATCATCTGCCATATCCCCCGTGTGCAGAATCACACAGGTAAGGTAGGCTGGCACCGACCACAGTTACAAATCACAGAACATGCCACCAGCATCCCACGATCTCAGTCCTGCTTTTTATGCTGTGTGTTTGCAGTGGAAGCTGAGGGAATGCAACAGCGCTTCGGAGAAGCTGCTCAGTGCTCTCCAGGTCTGACACGGTCTGTTAGATTTAGAATCACGGAGGATATTAACCCATAAAACAAAACAAGAAAAAAGCGCTTCAAAGAAACAGAGAATACTCTCACTTGCTACAAGACTTTCATCCAGCTGCTTGAAATAGAAGGCGACTTTGTCCAGTTCAGTCAGTGTGACCTGGATGTCTTCCAGCATGGTACGCTCCTCCTTCTGCAGGGCAAAGAAACAGACATAAATAGGTTGTAACCTGCCAGAAGGAGGCCGGGGGCAGGAAGGTGCAGTTGTTACGGGCAGGCTTTGGTTCAGGAGACATAGAGCTTCCCACTAACTCCATGCCAGCCCAGTAATTACTAAGGGCTCTTTCACTTTCTGACACAAGTTGAGCTACCCTTTGCTTAGATGTCATTTGATGTGACTCACAAAAGAGTACAGAGATTTAAGGACTGAGTAAATTTGAAGGGATCTCTTTCTCCAAACTTTATACCTACAAATGTAATAGCCTGCCAGTTGCTGCGAAATACATGTCCATGCATTCCATGCAATGTAAAGAAATAGTAGTTACATACACATATAGTTAGGATTGTATAAAAAAAATAAACAACACACACATGCAATCTGCAATGTTTACAAAGTCAAAAAAAAGTTGCTTGTCTTTTTTATGCTCCTTTTTTCTTAACATTTTCATAGTATCTTATCTACTGTAGCTGTGGCTTATCTATTCATTACCTGCTCCTCTCCTCCATATACATGGTGCCTCAAATACCAGCACCATGGAAGTGACAAAGACAGACTGCAACCTATTCTACAAGTATCCAGGGTGTAAACAAAAGCCTAGATTTTCATGTCGCCCAAACTCGGAACTTTTTTACGCATTTGTTGAAATGTGTGCTTTCACCAGAAGATGGCAGGCCACACATGCATCACCAACAACCGAGTAGTGAAACCTCCTTAAATGCAGCAGCAAATACAAAGGCAGACAGATTCCTACAGTGTTCTGGTGTGACAGTAGGTCCGGTATTTGTAAGGAGATGAAAATGATGGGATATAGGCTATTGGCGCATGGTTGTCAGCAGCAGGAATCTCCAGAGGTTGCTGTAGTGAAGAGTCTAAACATGCTGCTAGAATTGAAGGGCTCTGGCTGTGCTGTGAGTGGCAGAGAAGCACACAGGGCAGTGTGAGCAGACCCAAGGGTGCCACAGCTCTTCATCTTACCACAGTGGGGGACAGAAGAGACTGGTAGTTTAGTAAAACACCAGTGGCTGCTATCTGTTCCAGCCACTTTCTGCTGGCGTCTCTGCTGCTCTCTTCATATTCCCCGTTGTTGTTGTATCGATAGTTGAGAGCAGCCAGTAACTGCTCTGAAAAGGTGCAAATAGCAGCCACAAGAGACTGACAGAAGATGGAATCACGTCTCAGCTGTAGCTCGGTATCTGCCAGAGAAGGGGAGAGAAACGAAGAAACATGAGCATACTTGTCTAATCTCACTGTCAAAGCAGCAGTTTACATGTGTGTGTGCATGACATTTGGCTTCTGCTGTAGCTTTGCACAGACTTAACAGATAACCTCTTCGTGCTGTGTGACCTGGGTGTTTAGATAAAGACAATACAGCTGGAGTACACGCATGTTTGAAAATTTTCTAGTCCACTTGACTGTTTATTACTACCTCTGCCACGTGCACGCTCATTCTTGTGACTGGGAAGAGCTGTAACTCCTAAGGGCATATCTGGACCGATTCCCTTCTTTTTATGTTTATAGAAGCAAGAGAATTCTTGAAAGAAGGTCTCTGCCAGTACTTCTCTCCTGGGCTATTAGAGATTCATCTTCCCCCATCCATCTGTATTTTGTGGGCTTCCCATATGCTTAATGCATTAACTGGGCCTGCCCATACGGTACCGATTGGTTTACGTTTCCTGGGAGAATTTCCCCTGTGTTAACTTTGCTTCCAGTCTGCCTGCCAGGCAGCCACATGCTGGTCAAATCAACCTCGTCACACTTAAGGGGATTGCAGGCCAAAGAGACACATGAATAAGTGAAGAGCTACTTCCCAGATACCCTGGGCTCTCCCAGCAGCACAGCAGCCTCTCATTGTCAAGACAGTGTTCCCCAGGGAAAGAAGCTGAAGACATCACCCAGAGGCTCTGAAGATCTGGATCATTTTTACAAAGCACTGAACACAATAGACCAACTAATACACGTCAGGCCCTGGGCCATGTTCTCAACGTAAGGGCCACCGATCCTTCTAGCAGTACACTTCTGTACTACGGGAAGTAAGGCAAAGAGGGCTTAGGACTGCCCTTCGGGCAAGGGAATCCCTGGTGCCATAGCCAGTTCAGTGCCATCTGCTCCTCCATTCTCTCCAGGGAATGTTCAAGGAGGAGCAGGAGATGGGGCAAAAGTAAAGACCTTTGGGAACCACTGTATCAGTAAAAACCACCTTTAAGGACACTGGACTGATGCCACAGGCTGGCTGGGACAGACTTACGGACCAGCCCTGGCGGGTGCTGAGAGATGACTTGGAGCCATACAAACCCCTCATCTTCATTCCATGAAGACTTGAGAATCAAGTCTGGCACAGTGAAATAACAATGTCCTATTCCAGTTATTTATCAACCCATTTTGAAAAGCAGTACACCGAGTCGGTGTCCCAATGACAAGAAGACTGCACGTTCCCTCCTGGGAAAGGCCTGTCCCTTCACCTGTGCACACGATGTTTTGCACATGGTAACAGGTTGATGATGTACTAGGTGCTGCCTGCACATTTAGGTTCTTAGTCTGCTTCCATCTATAACTTCAGTATATACAATCCTAATTCCTAACACGCCTGCTCTGTGGTAAAGATGACAGTTTGTGGTCTCACAGAAAGTTGCGCAATAGGTCTCATTTTTGCTGCATGTTCTTACCACGGCAGGAAACAGTAAAGGCCATCTGGGAAGGAGCTTTGTACAAAGAAAAAACGAAGACAGTAAAAAGAAAAACAGAGCTTGTGAAACATCAGTGACCAGCCAGGTAACACAAGCAGCCAACCAGTGAAATCATGTAACTGAAGAACAGGTGTCAGATGCACGAAAGGTTGCTGTAGATGCAGAGCATGAGAAACGTTAGCATAAAATGCCAGGGAAAAAACCCCTAAATGCTAAGGAAAAACACAACATTCTGATCTATGCACACGCACACACATCAGACTTTGTATTGGGGACTTCTGTGTCCCCAATATATATCAAACCCCCTTACCTGTGCATTTTAACAAGGCCAGAAGCAGCTGATTCTTCCCATCTAAAAGAGTGGAGAAAAGGAATCCTCTAGTCAACATGACACCAAGGTAGATTTTGATTGCATTTGGTTAACAGCCTCCTCATTCCCCACAACCCCTGGCCCCTGTGTGGCCATTTCTATTTACTGTAGTAGTCCCTACTTGCACAGACGCGCTAATGACTGAAAAAGAAACAAGGTGTAAATCAAAGAATTTTACAGGCTAAATGCTCTAACTACCACGTGTTATTGGAAAGAAACTGCACTTGTGGATGAATCCCTAAAAAGAGGTGATTTCTGCCTAGTGCTTCGCAGCAGACTGTAAACATCAGACTCGGCTCCTGTTCCAGTTCAACTGGATGGCAATGGTTTAGAATGTGGTAGTATCTGATTAGCATTCATTTCATTTTGGAATATACCAAGCATCTCTCTCTCAATTTTCTAAAAGGGTTAAAAAAAAGCACAGAGCAATAGATGAGCCCAATAGCATTCTGTCTGAATGGGCTGGTGAAAAAAAAATAAGGGAGAGAGTTTTCTTTGGAAACCATACATAGCATACAACACTGGGACTCTGCAAACAATAACCTGGTTTACCTGTTCTTCTCTAGAGCCCAGTACAGCCTTATTATAAATTGAAATAAAATGATAAAAAGAACTGCTTGACTTGACTAGATCAAGATCTTTTCTCCCTGAATCCAATAACAAACCTTTCCTTATTTACAGACCTTCCACATGTTTTTGTATGATTTCAACAAGGTTCTTGATGCGCTGTGGAAGGTTCCACGGATCTTCTTGAATGCTGGCTTGAATATTATTCCGGCACCTAACTGTGGTTTCTTCCTTCTGTTTAAATTCTAGAAAAAACAAACTTTGTTAGCCATTAAGGAAATGCTGCATAGCGGAGAGTGGCTTGCAGATGAAAGCAGAGATACAGTATCAATTGCATCAACTATGAACGAAAAACATTCTTAAATAGATCTAATACAGAAGGAAAAAAAGACTATTCGTATAATCTCACGATCAGCAGTCTCCTAGCATTATTTTTAGGACTGTGGACGTGGGTGACACGCACAGTGAAGGGAGCTCTGCACCACTCACAAAGCACAGAACTCCCTCCTGTTTTCTCTGCCCTTAATAACGTGCAGGCAGCTGCATCGGGTAGATGTAGAGTCTCTGGCTGGGCAAAACCAGACTGACTCTCTAGCTGCAGCTGTCACTCCCATAGTACTGATGAGAAGTTATGAAATATTCTGCTTTCTTTCACCTGATGGAAACTAATTACAGAGTACAAGATTTATTCTCCATGACGTAGCTATGTAGCTAAGTCAAATACCCCACTGTTGGGGATAAAATGCATAAGCAAAGAAACCCAGAAAAACTGTGCCAAGTGCGTGCTCGTGAACAGAAATGGGACAGAATTCAAATTTACATCCATCACCAAAAGGTGTCTATGGCAGCTATTAAACAGACACATCGGTCCAGTGTTCCCGCTGGATGTAAGCAGGGCTTGTCTGCCCCTCAGTGTGCTGAACGTGGGACCATCGGCTAACTTCAGTTAACTAAAAGACTCTCTCAGTGTAATCAATCTAGTTTTAATAAGTGAGACTCTGTTTAAGAAAAATAAAATAAAGGAAGTCTCTGTTATTTCTTCACTCAAATGGTGCATGGAAAGACTAACATATTCTACATAAATGTGAATGTGCTGGTAGAGATGAGTTCATGTAACAGAACTTCATAGGAGTTATTTCTGGAATTAGGAAAAAAAAAGGCAGAAAAAGCTCTCTTGTAGAGTATGCCACTGTAACTTAAAAATAGAGCTTGTCAAAGGTTGGAGCGTGACTACAGCACCTGAAGTATAGCAGGAATAGTAGGAAACATTTCAGATTTCAAGTGGGAAAGGAAATGCAGCAAATGTTCAGAAAATAAAATCCTGTGTATTTCAGTAAGAGAAGAAACCACATCCTGGGCCCCAAAACCATTAAGACCAAAGTCTCATCATGCTCCCTGAGGAAAAAGAAAACACGGTATCATTTGTTTGCTCTCTATGGGAATCAGTTTTCAAAATCACTGTCATGTGAGGATGAGTTTACTCTGGCAATTACCCATCTGAAGAAAAGCAGAATAAGTCATTAAGCAAACTCAGGCAGAACCTTTTGGTGCCTCAGATCTACTACAGTGGTCAGCCCCTCATCAGCTTATCAGAGCGCTCATTTACCTTGTATGTGACCTATCTCCGACTTGTACCTTTTGAGATACGCATCTGTGTTCACATCAAAGGACAGATTCAGAGACTTGTGAAAGAGCTCTGAGGATTCAGCGGCATAAAACAGAAAAGTGTTCTGTGTGTTTCAGAAGGAATTAATATGAAAAAGACCTTTTTAAGAATGCAAAACGTCAATTATCAGACACAGCACCTGCCATTAATGTATGATGGTGTAGACTGCATGAGTAAGTAACTCCGTGTGGCCTTACAGCACATACGCATTCATGTTAAGCTCTTAAGTCCTAGCAAATCACATTTATTAAATACAATCAGCCTTCTTCTTTACCTTGCAAACTGTGGTCCATTGGAAAGTGCTTGGTTTCTTCAAAGGCCTTAGTTATTACCGGTCCTTTTAGAAGTGCATTGATTGCATCAACCTACAATTGGAATGTTTTCAATCAGTGTTACTAAGACTTGCAGAAGAAAGTCTTAACAGAACTCTTGTCAGAAAATGCCAAAGCTATTAAGCTACCTGTATTTTGGAACGATTTCTTGTTGACAAATAGCATTAAGACTTTCTAACCATGAACTAGCCTCAAGAGGCTCTCACACTGAATACAGCATTTTGCACAATGATGATCTACATGCTGATGAGATAAAACATAATACAAAACTCCGGTGCTATACATCTATAAAGACATCTGTAGGCTAAACCTGAAGGACTCTCCTGGGATCTGTAAATGTGATCCATTTAGATCATACAAGGTATTAGAATTTTGTTCACCTTTTCCTTTTATTTCATGAAAGCTTTTTTTCTCTTAGTCTAATACCTGAGATAAGGCAGGTCAACCTTGCTTAAATCACACGAGCCAACTGGGATGTTGACAAAATCGATTCCTCAAACTGTCTTATAATACACTTGCTTACACTGTACCCCAAGATCTTCATAGCTTGCTTTCCCTCAAAATATAATTTCATTAAACAATCTGATACTTCCAATTTCTTGTATCGACATTGATAAAGATAAAGCAGTTCTGTGTAAGTAATGCTTTACATACCTGGTTAAAAAGATGCTCCAGACAGCCATGAAGTTTGTCTTGCTTGTCTAAAGGAATCCTCATATCATTGGGAAGCTCATCCCCTAATAAAGGAAAGATGAAAAGCTTTTAACTGTCTCACAAACAAAACCTGTGACGAGGCCACAGGCACACCTTCACACTGAAGTGGGTGAAAAATGATTTCTGCTTTATCTAGCTGAAAGATCGAAATACTCATGATTTTTCATATAATGCAAATGTCCAAAAACTAAAGCAGCTTACCCCTGCCTAATACCTCTTCTGTATTTTAAATTTACTGTGGTTCATTAGAAAAAAAATAAATCTCTATTTTTATGTTCTTCTGAGTCATTTGCAACTTAAACATGCAAGTGCTTATAACCAGCAAAGACTTACACCAGCTCTGCTAAGGGTCTGGTATGAGAAATAATGCATGTAACCTATGCATATACTCACCTGATCCCATCTCATCACTGCCCAGGTAAGAGCTATTACTCCGTACACTGGTGTACGACAACACTGAGTCCCGGTTACTGTTACATTCACTACAAAGAAAGGCAAAGAAGGTGATTGAAAAAAAGCCGTCCTTATACCCGGCCTCTGCTATACTATCATTCTGGTTTTATTTACACTGCAATGCCCCATACTAATTGTTACACATATACAAAAGAAAGATTATTTACATTCAGAATGACCATTAAGCACGGCCTCTGGGGCTGGCACTGTAAGAGGATGTTTTTTTCCATTTGTAGTAACCACTCAATGCTTAGTATATTGCCTAGATCCTATAAACGATGAAAGTGGACTTCCCACCACAGCCCTCATCTGGCTGACATCATTAATATGCTCTATGAGCACTGAGTAGGGGAATAAAATCTGTGGGACTGAATCTCCACTAAGCTCAGCATGCCACCCATTTTGAGGATATTACAGCACCCAACCCCAGCATATATTGAAACTGCAGAGCACAAGTATTGGAGACAGGAGGGGGAATTTAAGGAATCTACACTGCTGGAGAATCAGGCACCGCAGATCCTAGAACTACCTCAGCAAGCAGGGGAGTCAATACAGTTGGCTTCGCACCAATGTTGGCTCATGCACATGTGGACAACTCTAGTATCAATCTCCTCTGTTTAAAGTTCACTTTAGACTACCACTTAATAAAAGTAATCAAAAAGGCGATGGATCTCAGTCTCCAGCTGATGGATCTCCCTCCAACTAAGTGACACAGTATTTTTAATGGTAGAAGCCCAAAACAAAGATTACAAAATTCTCCATATTATTTTTCCTCTGTTTTTATTTTAGAGTGAGATGGAAGTGTAAGAGCAATTGGAAGAACCTGTCCTTTGTTAAACCTAGTATCAAAAGAAATCTGTTTTTTCTGAAAAAGATTAATACTTACGGTACTACTCTGCAGTACAAACCCTTGTGGAATTTCAATTACAACCCCAAACAATCCCAGAGAAAGTATCATGGCTAATGCAAACAAGGTATTTTCTTATCTGTAACTTCTTTATTTTTGTAGATCCTCAGTAGTTTTTCAGATCAAAACCCATCAAAATACATTTTATTCCCCCTTGAGTAACTATTACCTAATATATGCTTAATTCTCCGCCTCTGTCTAAGATAAGACAGAATAATCTTTCTTATCTTACATTTATGTGTAGAATTTTGGAACAAGTGACAGACCCACAGAGACTGTTTGTGATGTCACTTTGTTCTGCAGAGTAGATTAGCCTCAATTACAGAAACCATTTAAACTAAACAGTGTTCATAAATGGGACCCCTATTAGCAATGAAAGAAATACAGCGCACTTCAGTGAAAACGCTGCAGAGCACATGTGCCCATTTAAATCTAGCACAATAAATAGGTGCCACAGATCTCAATGCTGTAAGCGCTGCTTCTGTTTCTTCACTGGCTTCATATTTGCTGTCCTTGGAGATGTTCAGTATTCAGCTGGACAAGACCCTGAGCAACCAGCGTTGGTGGACCTGTTCTGAGCAAGAGATTGGACCACGGGGGCTCTAAAGACCCCTTCCAATGTGGACTGTTCCGATTCTGTCATTCCCACAGTCCTGCATGAATGTAACGTATCACTACTTGTGCTAGTAGAAAACCAACAGCAAGTAAAGAATCAGGCTCATAGTGTGGAAGTTTCAAAGACACAGCTCACTGTAAAGTGTCTACTCCTTCGTATAGGCAAAGTCCTACGACCTTGCTACAAATGTAAAAACAACCCATTAAGGATGTAAAATTCCAGGTCAGACATGACTGCAACTTGTTGTTCCATTTCTTCTGAAGCTGAGTTTCCAAACCTGTCCTCCCAAGAAAGACATATTTGGAGTGTGTGAGATTTCCTTTGGTAGCAAATATTCCTGGAGAAGCAGCAGTCAATCATGACCCAAACCCAAGATTTTGAGACACCTGAATAAACATTTGCTTTTGTGGTTTCAAAGGCCCATTAAAAATAAGAAACTCCATGTCCATTTCTGTTTCTCAGTGTCTTAGACTTTTGGGGAAATTGTTTGCAGAACTGAACGGAAACATCACCTTACAACAGCGGCTGTTATAAGACCAAGCAGTCTGCAAACTCTGCTGAGCTTCTGCAGTTTCCAGCTATAAGATATAGAAAGGGAAAGTCACACTAGACCTAGTTATTTCATTTTACTCAGTTTTCTAGAAGCATTAGTATTTTGGCATTGTTATGAGGAAAGGTTTTGTGCTATGTATGTCTCCATGGTAATAACTGTAATGGGATAACTATAGCTAGTGAATACTTTACTATGTGAATACAGAATAATTGACTGACTGGAAAATAACCTGCTTGTTGAATCCATACCCGGATTAGAACTTTGAAACATTCTATTAATAAGGTAAAAGCGGCGTAATCTTCAGACTAACCTGTAGGAATCTCTGAAACTCATTGTGTCATGTCCAGAGTCTTCCTGGTCCTCCTCAGAAACTTTGAAACAGACCTTCTTGATTCCACCATGCTCAGCTTTGTCAGGATCACTCTCTTCTGTTCCCAGGGAAGGTGGAGATGTCTCCTCAGTAGACGGTGGCTCACACGCACCACCTTCTGTTGGTTCTGTTATGGTGGACAGAAGTCTGCAAAAGCAGAACATACAGCTCTCAGGGACTGGTGGGGAGTCTCACAAATGAGGTGTAATTGTAATGACTAAGGCTGGAATGCAGCTATGCAAAATCAAAAGCGACCTTGCCAGCATTTTACATAGACTACAGCTACGTAAAATCCTGAATTCTGAGAGGGGTTTGTTGAAGTCCCTGAATCTCAGTTCACAAAAGGTCTTGTTTTCGTAGTACCCTGCCTCGGTCAGGTATACCTTAATCGCTAACCATGGTGGCCTGAAAGGGCTCTGGTTTTAATTTGCCAAAGTCCTCACGTTCTCCACCAAAGGCACCAGGCTTCCCTGGGGCAGCGCCTCAGCTCGCTGGCTCTACCCACCAGTTCTGCCCCTTCTTAAATACGTCTGAGCCAAGGCTCCACGTGCTTTCCAGTCAGTTGATGCTTTGGTGCATGATGGGCTGTCCTTTTTGTCACTGGGAGTCCTGAAAGTGGCTGTGAGCGGCTTAGGGCATCTCATGGCCTCCTTCCACACCGATAGCCCCTGCAGTCCCTGCTACCAAAACCCTACCAGTTCTGCACAACGCACATATGCACTACTCAAATCTTTCATTACTACTACTACTACTAGGAGACCCATTATGAGAAAAAGACAAAGAGAGGAATGGAAAACATAGGCGCCATAGAGAAAGCTGACGGAAACTGCAAGTTTTGCAGTCTGCCTTATGACAGACAAAATCTGAAGGGGAGGGACTACGTCTATGTGGAATTTCAAAACTGCTGTTGGCACCAAATTGGTTCTGATATTGGAATATATAGTATGGAAAACAGTGGCTGTTGAATTCAGGTAGACTTTTAGGAGCAAAGGACAATAATAAATACATTGGTGGATCTTCCCAGGAGTAGGTTTGACACAACCAGCAAGGAGCTGTGATGCAACTGTATGTGTGAACAGGCCAGTGTAAGCGCATGACAGCTGGGGCCAAGAGGCACCGTGTGTTTCCAGAGGTTAACGCCTCCCTGTTAGCAGAACGGCTCTCTGCAGTGTGTGCAGCAGTCTTTACTCACTTATTTATCTGAATGACGTATTGCTTCATTTCCTTCACTGCAACGTCAAGTTTGTTAAAAAGGTGCAAGTATGAGTCCTGTATCTCCCGATATTCCTGCTTCAACAGAAAACTGAGTCCCCTTTCTTCGGGAATTGTTCCTCCATTCTGCTGGCCAAAGCTACCATCAAGATCTCCATCTTCTGGGGTCAGACATCTCCAGGACGGTGCAGCCATGGTGGTGATACAATGTTGAGTATACGAGACTGGATTTAAGGTACCTACTAAACATGGAAGGATCTAGTTAGCATGGCTCTCATGACTTTCCCTGCTCCATCCCTGTAATGATAGTTTAGGGTAGGTGGAATTTTAACAGGACATAATAAAACTTCACATAATTGTGTTATATAATTACATTCTATGATGAAAACATTCTTTAAAAAAAAATTAAAAAAACAAAACAGAAAGGAGTTTTTTGGGGTTTTTTCCTGGCATACCAGATGTTTTGAATTTACTGCAGTCCAGAAACAAATTATGGAAGTAAAGACAGCAACTGTCCACACATACATATAGACAACATGGACAGTATCTAAAAGCATTTGTTGATATGTTAATGAATTCAGGTTCTCAGGAGTTGGTCTCAGTAATTATTCCAGCTTTACAAGCATTTACAGACACACACACACACACACACACATATATAAAAATAGGATTATGTCCTTACAGAAGATAAATAACATTCCTTTTCATTTAAAAACGCTGACAGTTTTGGTATGGTACTCTGTGAAACTACCTTCACTCACATTAAAATTACTATGAGATTTTAGTATCTTCAAGCAAGCAGTGCTCTTTATCAACCTCATTTTGAATATTCAATGCCATTCTTCAGAACATCGGTTAGTCTACACTTCCCCATGTCTCTTCCAAACATTCCTGCACTCTGAACTTCACAAGGCAATGAATTAGAAGCATATTAGGTGAGATCATGGTGAAAAAATGTTGAAACTCAAACATCAGGTTGTAGGACAAATGCTATATTGCAGCTATTTATCAGAAAATAGATCTCCTTGACAGAGCAGAGACATTCAGCTCCAATGCATGGAATTTATTTAGTAATGACAGAAGAAAACAGCACTACAATCCGATTAACTGTTTTCCCCCTGAAGGTAACCTTTCTTCACAGCACTAACACAGCCATCAGCCCCCATTCAATTTTCTTTTTAGTCAGTATGTCACCTCTACTAAGTGCAAACAGTACTCCAGGACACCAATTATCATGAGACGACCACACCGCTTAGCTAGCGAAAAAGGAATTGCTATTTCACAACACAAGGAGGTTGTCATTTTACTATAAAATTTTAAGGAGGACAAAAGGGTACTGGCAAGACTGTGTTTCTTTGGAACTTATTTTGACCTTGCTGTGGAGTGGAAAGACACAACTTTTTATGCAGATAAAATCGGTATGATTTGGAAGTTAATTATCACCTTGTTCTGGATCAAGACCAATAATAGAGGGTTTCCGTCCAATGCGAATGCTGAACGACCTCCCTGCTGAGGTAGTGTTTTTGGGGTATGATACCTCCATGAGGTTAATATGGCAGTTGGTGGGGCAGAAATCCATGCTGTTGAGGGAATGTGGTTCCATGATGGCTTGTTTGAAGGCTGGGCTCACCTTTGTTTTCAATTCATCTGCAAACTGGGAGAAAAAAAGGAAGCATGTGCTACTTCACTTGCAAAAAATTATGATGTAATACAGGCAATCCTTTTCTCTTTCTGCCTGCTATTCCACAATCATATGATTTCTGCTTTAGCTGGAATTACGTATGGAAAAAACAACAACTCACAAAGCAACAAATGAAAGCAATTAGCTAGACCTTCTAGGACTCTCTTTTCAAACAGCTCAGGTAATGCACAAAAAAGCACACAGATTGCTCACATGATACACTGTACTTATGTCCGTGGTAAATCAGACACTGATAGTTCTGTTGTCATATTTATTTACTGATATGGTGGAAACGAACCTGCAATCATATGTTATAATCCACAGCTCTGACAAGCTGAAAAAAATGATTTACAGATAGGGTTTTTTTTTCCTCAAAACTTGCAATTTCAATAACTTGCAGAGCTGTTTCCGTGCCTCTAGGACATCTGCCTCTAAAGCAGTTTCGATTCATTAATAAAGAAAACTAAGACCCAGTTATCACAATGAAGTGTTGTCTTGAGTCTTCACCAGTAACTAGTAGTGTTGTACCTCTTGGTAGTTTGTGAGCCTTCTGCTAATGCTTTCCAGCTTAGTGTCACAGATTTGCCGGAACTCATACTGGGGCATGGTGGCCACAGCACTGCTTAGGGATATAAGTCTTTTGCAATTCCTTACAAAGTGATTGTCCTCTGCAGCAAAGGCCTCTAAAATCTAAACAAAAAGACAGGATGTCAATGATACGAGATTTGACAGTGAGGGAAAGAACAGTTTTCTTCCACACCAAGGAAGGGGCAAAGCCCCCATGCTGTCATGGTTGACTAAAGCTGCGTTCAGAACAACTTGCCTTTATTACTGCCTGAGAACTGCTATCATGTCTAACCCCCAGAGACATAAAACACTCCTTAGAAATTTTTAGAATAATTGAAGTGTATCAAAACATTCACTGTGCACTGTTGAAGTCACCCACTCTGGCGTACTTTCATGGGACATAACAATAATGTTACTGGGATAGGACAGAAACAATTACTATTAGCTGATGGCCATAGCTGACCAAAATCCGGTGCATTGCCGCTTTCTGATAGCAGCAGTTCTATCCGTTCCTTTAGTGACCCATCCAGCCTGTCAGATGGGGAAAAGCTGCTTGATTTTCTTCCGAGCTAAAGCAAATTCTTGCCCAAAAAGATCTGGAGTATCAGCAGAGTACCTTACCAGACAGATAAAAGTGAGAATCCCACAGCTGGGGGCTCCCCTCCCTCTGCCTCCACAGGTGAAATCCCGGGAGCGTTTGCTGACCTGCCCATACCAAACGGGCTGTTATAACTTGGTGCATTCTAATGAAGAAAACTCCAAGCAGGGCTGAGAAGACCATGTGCTACCTCATCCAAAGAGCCAGGCCACCAGAGAAATTCCTATATTATTCACTTCCCTGACCTGTTTAGGAATGAAGCTGGCCACGTATGTTTTTCGGTACCTTTGCAGTGAGATTGAAGCAACCTTTTGGTTCCACAATTTTCTCCAGGACAAAGGATTTGATTCCTGCGCTGCTGACATACTCATACACCACCCCATGCTCCAGGTGGGTGTTATCCACAGTCAGGCTAATGAGAGGTATTTCTTCACCAATGACCAGTGGAGAGCTGATGGTCTGCGGTGTCTGAGCTGGAACCAAAACAAGTCATTAGAGGGGTCTGGCAGCACGCGAGTACAGGCATGCACAGGGAGGAGAAACCTGTTGAGAGGTATTGTGAAATGCGAAGACGCAAAGATGTGACCTTTGGCTCAAGGAGTCTCTGAATGCCGTGCTGCTAGAGGCTGGGAGAGTGTTCTGAGGAAGACTTTGCGGTTGGCCACTGCTGGAGGCAGTGACAGAGGTTTAGACAATCCATATGCTCCAACCCACATTCTGATTTCTTCCATGTGTGCGTGCACACATCCATGCACAGGACACTACTTTTAGTCTTATTCAGCATCCAGACACACAGACCCCAGCAGAAGCTTTCAAAGGGAAGTGAAGTACGTTGATGACCCTCTGTAAGACTGTCACTTTTCTATCCAATTTTGGGAAATGCTCCAGATGCATTTTTTGCATATTAGCTATAAGGTTGAGATAGCAGTGCAGGGGTGGGGTGAAGAGGTTACTTTTTTTTTTTTTTTCCACAGCAATGCCATTGTCACCAGAGAACAGATTTAAGTTATCGTCAGACTGAGATTTGCCAGAGGATTGCTCACATGCCTCTACCAGGGCACTGCTCCAGCCATTCCACCATGGAGCTGCACTGTTTGACCATTAGATTACCAGACTTGCCAGACTTTAGATGGGATCCACACAGATGTGCATCTGTTCCTGGAGAAGTTGCCAATGGCATTCAGAGAGTCCGAGCTCAGCCTTTGGATTGAATCTGGCTTCAGATTCCATCCAAATCTCCCCTAATATCTGCTTTTCCAAATAAGCTCTCAACGTGAAGGTAAAGCAGTGTTCTTTATGAGTTACACTTTTCTAAGTTGGAAGAAATACACTCACACCATTTGCTGACACTGGTAACATGCTCTGAAAAGTTGCTCCAGATCAAACTAACTTAAAATCTAAATCTATGATCTTAAATCACAGAAAACATAGATTATTTAGGTGGAGTTACTTGCAGACCTGCCCTCTCCAGCTGCTACCTGCCCATAAATTCCTGGTTTGCAGGGGCTACCAAAGGATTCTAAAAACACTGAGCCTTTTCATTCCAGAAACTAGCTCTCTTGTAAAGATCAGAGTGTCACAAGGGTATGATTTATACATGCATCTCCATTTTTTTCTTCTCCTGAATAAACTGCAGCATAAGAGTACTTCCTCTGGGAGACCTCATTCTATTACAAAGCTTTACTGAGAAAAGTGATACTCAATAATAATTTCACTTCATATTTCTACTGCAGTTTTCCTTCCTGAAGCCCCTGAATTTTCCCTAGGTTTCCTTCCCCCATGAGAATCTTTACCTGATTCCTGTGGGCTATTTTGAAGGGGATCCAATTCCGCACCTCCTTCCAGGGAAGGGTCATCTTTGCTGGAGCCAGGATGACTGCCGTTCAGATATGCAGTGGACGCTGCTTGCTGAACTCTGTCCTCTTCAGCATCTTCATGTGTTCTGTACACCCACTGGTACAATCCCTTTCGAGAGATACAGGCTTCAGCTATGATCTCAATAAAAATGCCCAGTCTCTGTTTGGACTGCACGGGTGAATCTAGCTATCAATTTTAGATCTTCTAAGTTGGCTGAAATATGAACATCCCCCCAGCTTTCCTCTGAACTTCAGAGAATATAAAATCTAGATCAGTATCTGGGTGCACTTCTAGTTTTAGCAATAGTTAATAATATTCAGTACCATATACAGTGTGTGAATTGGCACAACATATTTGTAGATGTTTTGCAACTACAGACAACTGTAATCAGCTCCCTCAGTTATACTAGGACCTTGGCATGGGATTAAATAAGTCAAAAGAGACACGTATACATTATTTTTCTGACCATTTAGTTAGCATAAAAGCACAGAAGAAAGGGAGGAGAGAAGAAGGGCAGGAATTAATGTACTTTCTTTAAGGCTTTGTATTCATACCAGTGCTTCCTGTTGTCTGGTCCTGTAGGCTGTAAAGTGCTCCAGAACTTCCATATAATTTCCATGTATTGCATTATTGCCATTAACTTTCAAAATACACTGCCCTGGATGAAGGCCTGCAGCTGCAGCCTCAGAACCTGAAAAAACAACAGAAGAGGAGTTAGCCACTAAAGCCATCAGACGATGGAGGAGAATACTGGAAAGTTTGCAAAGGGTTTCTGCTTAAGAAGAGTAAGAAGAGCTAGCAGCAAAATCATGACAGCGTTCAATTAAGTACTTTGAGAGCTCTACTGTACGAGGGTAATATCATGCATCTATCCTTCATATTGTCAGTAGTGCTGGGAAGAAGAGAGACCTCCTAGATCTAAATGCATTCATGCTAGAAATTGAAGTTCTTGTGTGAAATCATTTGGGATTCTTATATGGCTCTTCTAGCCTTATGATTACTTTAGCTGAGGTCTTGCTTAAATGCTAACAGTTGAATTTGTTTCAGCGTATTGCACTTGAAAGATACAGAACACTAACACATTATGCAATTTGACATGGTCTAAGAAAAACACTATGATTTACTTAAAACTAGACTAAGTCTAGAGTGCAATAACCAACTTCAATAGATTTATTCCAGAGTCACATGAACAAGACTCAGACCCAAATCCAGCTCCTAGAAATCTACAGTTAGGGTGATTAACTTCTTTTAAGGCACCATCATTTAAAATTCATACTGTTTTATTCCAAATGTAATCTGTCTTTTGCTAGCAAAATCCTGAGAAAGGTCAATCTTTCTAGCTGGCACTTCCAGTCTGCACTCTTCACACTGTTAAAAAGCGGTTACACTTGCTGTTATGGAAGGGTGTAAACGCCTCTCCCTGGAACACTGTTGCGTTTGGGCGCTGCCTGTTGTCTGTACACTAACTGCACATATCTGGATACATGTATTTGTTCTGAAGGAAGGAAGTGGTACATGTCTGAAAGGTTCTATTTTCTGCATCTGCTGAAAATAAAGGTTAGAGCTGTGCTTTATTTGTAGCTCAGTTCACATTTCGGTTACAGAAGTAGTAAATATCTCTGTCAAACTGTGTTTTCTCCTTTTAAAAAAGACCAAGGAAAGCAGTTTGCTTCTATTTTATATTGGTAATTTATAGCAGTATAAGCCAATGTAAAGGGAGAAGTAGTCTTCAAGTCTCATACTTTGTGATGTCTGTTAGGAAACATGATCTGTCCACCAACCTGCTGATCCCACAGCACATTCAGAACTGCAGTGATCCAAATGTGGCTGACCACAGGCAAAACTACTGAGGAAACAACAAATATTACACCTCAACTTTTCCTCAGCCACCTCAGTTTTAGATTTTTATTCCCTGTAGCTCTAAAGCTGTGTCTTATTAGTCTTAGAAGAAACCAGGTTAGGCTCACCAAGCAAGTGCATTTCTAGTTTGCAGGAGCTCAAGTTGTAATGCTTCCTCAAGAGTCTTTCCACAGTACTGTGGACTGCACTATCGCCAAGCTTCTTCTGCTGTAGAATTAAGTTATTCCTTGTTTTGTGCTGACGGAATCAGTGACCCAACACTCAGTTCATAATAATGATACCACTTTCTTAGACTGTATTTTGATTATAAGCACTTTGAGGCAGGAACTATCTCATCGTTCTATGTTTTTATATATGAGTGTAATCCTTCACTGTGACAGGGGTTCCTAATCATGATGGTCATTAAAGTAATATTGATTGATACACACACACTTTATATACACACGTATATATACTTCACCGTACTCCAAGCTTAACTGTACCACAGCCTTTCTACTTACCTCTTCCTACTGCATGAACATATGGTGGTGCTGCTCCTCGTATCTGAAAGCAAAGTGCTTCAGGACAATCTGGGATTTTAATAATCCTGCAGGTAAATCAAGGAGAAGAGAAAGCAGCATTTTAAGTTCCACTGCCAGAGCTCTGGGCAGTTCCAGTGTCTGGTATTCACAACTGTGTTTTGGATTAAAGAAAGTACCCACATAGTTTACAAATAAATTGTAAAGGCTGATACCATCAAAGTCATCCAAAAAGCCAAAAGTTCACTGCAGTATAAAAAGAATACATCCTAACCTGTTCTAGAAGCACAAAGCTCATCACTAAAACCAACTTGTGACTCTTGTATCTTTCATTTATGTAATCTGTTTCCCTATTTAACAGCTTCTGCATAGCAAAGTGTTTACACAGTTTTTACTACAAACTGTAAAAGAAATGTTCAATAATTGAAATGTCTAGATAATCGTCTCTGTCCGCCCATTTTTGTGCTTACTCTTTTGATTTGGTGGCTACCAGAAGCCTAAGCGGCCTTCGTGAGCAGAAGGACTGGTTTAAGATGGTTTCCACTTCTGAAAACGGGCGTAGGAATATTAAGTCCTCATTGATGGAATAGATTTTTCTTCCTGTCTGCAGGCCAGCCATCTGCAAATGAAACAAACACCACAGAAAACTTTGGATCACTGGCAGCATCTCTGAAAGTTCAGGCTCCAAGGTTCAACTGTTTCCTACTTAGAGACATTGTCATATGGAATGGTGTATATACAGGGTTGCTTCATCGAATGCTTTGTCAGTCACCCTTAAGGGTGTCTGCATTTACAGAAAACAAAGAGATTTCACCAATACCTGTATAGCTGTGGCACTCCACAGATATATCTTACTTTGCAATGAATATATCTTTGTACTTTTCTGCTACTTTTTTTTTTAATAGGGGACTATTAAAAAAGGAGACTATAAAAAAAAGGCAGAGGGATGACACACACTAAATAAAATATAGGGGACTATAACAGACTGGCTGTGATACCCAGGCAGATACAGAAGTGTGACTTCCCACAACTTACTGCTCAGGCACAGGGAGCCAAGAAAGTAGTTTTCATCCACTAGCCATGCCAAACCAATCTATACCTAGTCACGTAAGTAAATGTAAGCTGGTTTTAAGTGGTGGTAAAAACCTGTCTCTGCTTTAAGTGAAGCACTGGCTCTTTGTCAGCCTAAAAGCCACAAGATTTTCATTTTATTCCCAGCTTTTGCACCTAACTTCAGTTATTTGGCAGTGGTCACACAGGAAGCCAGAGACAGATCTGATGACAGAATCAAGATGCACTATTCTGCTCTCTGGACAATAACCCTAAACATACCTCTTGAGGATCTATACCAGTTACTGTGCCACAGCAGCACCTAGACCTGCTGTTAAGATACCAAGGAAATATAAAATTCCCTTTAATGGAGTAAAAAGAAAATAAATAAATTATTAACCCTTCCCAGATTTGAATGACTTCCTATCACTTCAAGGTCCAGCAGTTGCACTTCCTTCTAAATGTGACAAACACTTTGCCTATTCTGCCTGGAATCCATTGACAAATTTTTTGAGTTGGCAAAAAGAGGTCTAAACAGTACTGCTACTGCCACATATAAATCTGATCTGTTGCAAAATTAATCTGGTGATGTAGGACTGGAAAACCCTGCTGAATACGTCCATACATGGCTTAGCTTTTCTGAAATACATGTTGTGGTCTGAAAGTCAGAGATCAGCTTACCTACAAAAATCTATACTTTTTTTCCTCAAATCAAAGCTGTTAAAAGGAAAAACTACAAAGTGCTTTCCTTGATTTAATTCTCAAGCTCTCTACAGTTTGCAACATCCTCTTGTGTACCTGGAAATAACGTTTTTAAATAAATAATCTCTAAAATGGATAATAGGAATAAATAGCAGTAGAGATTTTAACTTGATAGAATTTGAAACAACTTTGGTCTATAATTCAATGGAAATGTTTCTGCTATTTGCATTTACTTATATCGAGTTTATTGTAAAGTAGTAACACAATTTTCTAAAGTCATTATGGTTTAGGCTTGATTTTCCCAAGGTAGTTCATGCACTTAACGTATGTGCAATTAGCTAAACTCTATGCATACCTGGAATCATTCTACCTCTTCATATTCCTAACTTACTGCTTGTGCATACGGGACACACATCTGCACACATAATAACAGCAAATCCATGAATGTATGGGGTACAAAGCCACATATTAAACCCTACAAACTAGCAACTTTCAAATAAAAATCTGCTACTCTGCTGAGATAAAACTAACCAGGCTAAGGAAGATTAGACTGTATGTCTCTAAGATTAAAAACCGTACAGTGCCATAGAGCTTCTGAATAACGGATGCTCCTTATGACAACTCAATGCAGTTGTCTGGATCCGGGCCACTGTTTTTTCCCAAACACCAGCAGCTTGGATTTGCTATTCATCCACATGGCCACTGGCCAACTGGCTGCTTGTTGAACACCCTCTGTTCAAGCACTAGACATCTGCTTGTCAGTTGGCTGTTCAGAGTAAGGCAGCAACCACACCTCCCAAAAGGATATTTTTTTTTTTCACTGTTGCTTCCTTCTGAAAAAGTATCATTCAAAAATCAGCTCCGTTATTAAAACCTGTGGGAATAAGCCCAGCTCCAGTTAACCTGCAAGTGAGCTGGCTTAGAAAGGAAGGTAAGGTACAAACTGAGGAGCCGTGACCTTTCTGAAGACACATAAACTTGGGATAGGGGTGGGATGTGCTACACATTAACCAACCACTGCTATATAATTTTTTGTGACCCTCCATCTAGGTGAGCTGAGTATTAATATCCACAGGCAGCTGCTGCCCAGGAGGTGACAGGACAATTCCCACAGGTGAGGGTCCTGGGCTGAGAGCTGCTTGTCACTCAGGATCAGGAGAAAGTGCGTGCGTCGTGCCCGCTGCGGCGCTTTTCTAAGGGCCAAAGCCGAACCTGAGCACACACATCATGTGAGGGGTTCCCGAAGAGTTCAAGCACCCTATCAGTACAGGAATTTGATGTTCCAGCAATTCTTGTCTTAACAACTTCTACACAGTGTGGGAGCTGCTTCTGGCATATGCAAATCTAACAGCTCATAAAACTTTCTAAAAAATTTTGAGAAGAAATAAAAAGACACTAATAATAGAAAGGACAATGCTTGGCAACTCTTAAATTTGAATAAAAACCCCAAAGACCTTGTTGCACATGCATGAAGTTCAATGCTGTGTGCCACCACATGTAATCCATGCATGTAATAGATTTGTTCCCATTTAATTGGTGAACCTGGAATCTTATTCTGGCCTAACGTCTGACAGTCCTAATGTATGCACGGCACAGGGATGGGCACTGTGAAGCAAAGCTGCATGTCTTAATTTTTCTCCCTAAAGAGTGTGACAGCAGGCACAGGGTCTCTAAATGGCCTACAGCTGCTGAACCACACAGAACTACATGCTGGATATCTTTCTACTATCACAAAGCAATTAAATAAGCCTGAGAATGTAATGAAATGCATTACTGTTGGACCTCAGCTCTTTCCAGAATGAGCTGACAGCCCTCTGGTTCAGGGAGATGCAGATTTAGTTCTTTTCTGGAGCAATACATTAAGATGACAGGCCCATGGTCACAGATAGTTTGTCTTGGAAGATAAAGAAAAGGATTCCTTAGAAAATTGCGTGCTTCTGTTGTCTTAAAACACAACAGATTTGCAGGATATTCTTCAGGCATCCAGCCAAAGAAAGGGCAGAAGGATTATCTGTCAGGCAATGGTTTACAGCAGAGGTTTAGATTAATAAAATTTTTGGCCAACCTATGTTGATTTTGAGCACACGTTAGAACATAGGATTGGTTTCTTTGGTGACTATAAAACAAACGAGAATAAGGAATACTGAAATAATTTAATTCTAATATTAAACTTCAGTTCAAACTTCCTTCCTCTTTGACATTCTCAATTTGCGAAAATCAGTCTGTCCACTTCAGCTGTTTGCATTGGGCAAGTCATCCAGGAGTTAGCTGTAGCCTGAAGCAGCGACTAACAAATGAATGCAGACGTTAAAAAATTTGTAATGGTTGTCCTGGACTTTAATTAGAAGTACTTACTGTCTGTGCGCTGCCACAATTTACTGTCAAACCCTGGACAAGTCATTTAGTCCTCTCTTATCTTCATAGGTGCTAAAAGGTACTCAAGTAGTTTGTAAAAAATAGACTTTCAGTCTGTCTTGTGCCTTATTTTGGTAAATGGAGGATCACCCTGTGTTATCCACTCATGGTTTTGTATGGAAAAACAAGTAATTACGAAATACTCAGACCCCATGACATTTGGGCCATCTATGTGCCTCAAAGAAACAACGCAAATATATCCTGTAGAGCAATTTAAAAGTACCGGGGAGAGAAAAGAGTGCATGCTTTTGAAGGAAGAAACAAATGTAAAAATATAGCTTTCACTCAAATTTTTACTCACTGTTCTCACTGAACACCTTCGCTATCCCAAAACAATGTTACTTTCCCTCCCTTGTCAAATTTAAGTTGCTAATGAACCTGAGGTACACTATCATCATGCAGACATAATGCTGTTGTCCTATCACTTATCAAAAATATTCAGCAAGTCACCCAAAGATGCCAAACTTAGCAATTTACAGAAACAGTTCACAATTACTGTAGGAATTGTAAAAGATATCCAATTTTCTATTAGCTGACTTTAAATTGAAACAGCCTTTCAAACGATGGTTTTGTACCTTTCCAATCAAAGCACTGAAATATTCTTGGGTACCAAACCCAAAATATTTATAAATGTCAGGTCTTACCTCTGCAGAAGACCCTCGTCGAACTGACTTCACCACAATTGCTTTGTTCTTTTCTTCTATGTCAAATCCATAGTCATCCTCTTCTGGTGAAATCTTAAAAAGAGCACAAAGTAATGCTTCATAAATATGGAGTTAGCTGAAAAGCTTAAGGATGGAGATGAGAAATTGGACTTTTAACTGCAAGCCACAACTGACATGGTTTTGTACGTCATATAACTGAAAGGGACTAGTAAGTGGTCATTTGGTCTGATTGCCTACATAACGTAAGCCATAAATTCTAATCTACTTATTTCTGCATTGAGGCCTGCTAAAGCAGAATTTCCAGAGAGTTATCCAATTATGATCTGCAGTCTTTAAGAAGTGATGAATCTATTCCCACCATTGAGAGTTTGTTCCAATGGTTAATCAGCTCTTCTCCTAGAAACTGCAGTTGGTTTTATAAGTTGCTAACTTCTAGCCCTTAATTCTTCATTACATCTTTCACTTTTAGATTATGGAATTCATCAATATTCAGTATTTTCCATTGGTGAATTTAGTTACAGACCAAAGTGAAGTCACTTGTTTTTTAAAATTCATCCCACATACCCAACAATGAACGATCTACAAGTCCCTCTTAGCCATCAGTTTCTGAGAAATTGGGGATCTTGGGCCTAATTTTTATAGATAATACTACAGATTACATAAATCTACACCATAACAGTCAGTCTGCCGGCTAAATTTCTGGATGTCCAGTGAGAGAACAATTTCTGACCTCTATACATGCTTCCTCTACGGAACAGGCACATAAGCTTTGTGTTAGGGAAAAAATACAAGACTCATGGCATGTGCTCAGTTTGGACCTTTCATGGCTGACAAAAGACTTGGCAATTCTTCCTACTGAGAATCCGCTCCCTCTGATTTGCACCGAGGTCACACAGACCTGCCTTATAAATATTTTTTAAAATCTTATCAATCATGGCAAATATATGATGTTTTGCTCATGGTTTTCTAGTGGTTTATTAGCAATGGAAAAAAAATCTTCTCCCTGTTTAAAAACAATAAAGCAAGCCTGGCTACTGGTAAATGGACAAGTGGAAATTCTACCAGATAAACATCCTGTATTTGAGCAAACACTACACATTTAAGAATTGTTCTGATTTATCAGAACAAAAAATCAAGCTATGATCTAGCATGCCACTGGGGGAAAAAATTACTGAGAATTACATCCTTGATTCTGATAATTCCTGCACCATTTTAAAATACTGTCCTTTTACTATTGAAGTCAATACCGCCAGGTTGTAAGTTTTGTCCTTTTACAGGAATTCAAAGAAACAGAAACATCTCTTCCTGCAAGGAATTACACATGCATGACATAATATATCTGAAGGGAAAAAAATCCTCATCAGATGACATTCAGATTAAATGATGGACAGGAAAGTAAAAAGACTGAAAGGGTAAGTCTGTCATTCTTGGGTATTTCTAACAAAATATTTTCAGAAGCAATGCTATTTAAGCATGTTTAATAAAAGGACAGCTTAGAAAATCAGGTATATCACTGGTTAGATTTTGTGTTGCAAGTGTAATGCGCTTCAGCCCAACACAATATGTACTTTTATCACTTCACATTTGGGATTAAATAAAAAATTTCTAGGATAGCTGTCCCCTCCAATTCTCGCTTTACATTTGAAGGGACTGTTCAGTTTCTTTGGTTGGATTTTGAAAGCATATATGAAAAAGTTATTTAAAATTTGGATGCTTTGATTTGCCAACCTTAATAAGCCATCACCTACCCAAACTTACGTATCTCTTGGGTGCATCTACCATTACTGTGCAGGCCGGCATTTTTAATAACCTACCTTTCTCTGTTCATTAGTACTGCAAAAATGTATTGTTTGAAAGCAAAGAACCAAACTACTTTTAAGAAAACCCAAACACATCAACGTCAGGAACTTCGTCATGACGTTGTAAAGAAAGAAATCTCGCTTTCTGTATACTGATGCCCCTGTACCAGAAGACACTCTCTTATGAAAAGGCAGACTATGGGTAATATTCCATATGCAATACTTGGAGAAGGGTATGATTCATTCTTTATTATAAAGTAGCAATACCTTGCAATTCCACAGCCAAACACCATTCATCCCTAAGGAGTCCAAAGCAATTAACTAACTTGCCATCTACAAGAATTATTTCTGTGCCCCTGAAATCCTATCAGTTTTTGAACGTAAGGCAGCAGCTGTTTAATCTTGAAAGACAACCACGTTAAAAAATGAGACCATATGAGAAATAAGCATGTTTAATCAAAACCAGAGGGCAAATGTAGTCAGAACATATTCAAAGAGAATTTCGGGGGGGTGTGCAGGGATGAAAAGCTATGCAAAGAATGGTCTATTACACCTGTCTCATGCAGAAGCAGGAACTCAGCCTAAACTCTTGCGGACATCAACAGCAGAAGAGGTAGCACAGGCCTATCAACCACCATTTCCTAAACTAGGGTCCAGGATGCACATCATCTCCCACCGCCTTCCCTACAGCTCTCCCGCATAAACTCTTCTCTGTTGGACACACTTGAACAGTCTGAGTTGGTTAAGAATTTCTTAAGGAGCAGTGACTTATCAGATAATGTCAAGTCTGAATGCTTCACAACACTGACGAGGTTTCTGCGGCCCTCGGCATTCATTTGAAGAGAGTGATTTTCCTGCCACCTCATCTCCCAGGTTGTTCCAGACTCCCCAGCCTTTGAAAAGTCCACAGCTCTGGGGCACCAAAATAAAATTTGAAAAGACAAAATTTATTTCCAATGAGAAGCTCCGGAATCTAAGTCCCCCCTACTGCTATTATCTTCAAAGTTATGTTTTGTCACATTAGCAAAATAGGCTTAATATATACAAAATGACTCAAAGTTTCTTATGGTTTGTGAGCTTTGAAATTCAGCACTGAAACCGAACTGTTCATTCTGAACAGTGAAAGATTTACAGCCAAAAGGATGTTTTTCACTTCAGAGTTCACTGTAATGTTTAGTATCTGAATCCACTCAAACAAAGTCCTTATCTGGCCACATACACCTGGATGATGGATGCCTCTTGTTACTGACTTGCCAGCCTGTCTCCTTGGGAGATCACAGACCCCTAGAGGATGGGCTCTTATTAGTGGCTCTCTTCCCAGGGGTGTTTTAAATCAATGACTGGAACTGTCAAGCCACAATAGACCGTGGTACACTAGTATAACAAACAAAGGGAAATCTCTTTTTGCTCTCTGCTGAAATTTTGCAGTTAGGTCATTTTATATTAGCGCAACACACAAAAATAATTCTCCTGAAATGATTAAAAGTGGAAGAGACTTTTATTAAGGACCAAGTATGGCCTTTTTAAGTAATAGAAATTACTATTATTTATTCATTATTAGACTAGGAGAAATGCATTCTATGCTTTTGTAAGAATTTTAAGGTGAATGCTACATTTATTGGATTAGCTGGTTTCAAATGGAAAAGACATGAACTCAAATGATATTACTACCTATCAGCTAAAAACATGGTATCTGAAGTGCTGAATTATGAGGACACTTTCATTTTCAAAGCTGATTCTAGATGTAATAGCAGTGGCAAAGCCCTATGGATAGATGAGATTTAGCATCCTAATTTTCAGATGGTAAACTGAGGCATGCAGTGACTTAAGGTCTTGCTCAGCCCACACAGTGTGTCGATGCAAGAAGTTAAATTAAATCCAGGTAACCCTGACTTCTGTTCTCAAACCGTTGGCTTTCATCGAATAAGCTACAGTACTCAGGCTCCTGCATGAGTTAATTCCAGGATGTGCTACAGTCCTGGCTGGGAACTGCAGTGGAAGAAGCAGCTACTCTCTCCTGCAACTACTGTCACACGCTACTGAGGATAAGAAAAATGGGATACCCTGGAGGAATGTAGGAGGTATCACAGGTCTGGGAAGTTGATGAGGTTTAGAGTTACAGCCCAGACCTCCAATCCAGCATGACAGTTTTGAGAATGCTACGTAAAAGATACACAGGCATCATCTTCAGAAGTCACTGAAAATGCTTTTCTTTTGAGATAAGTGATACACTGGGGTCTTCTGGGGACTCTGGCATTGTCTGTGCATGAGACCTCTCGGGCAGCTTTGACGGAGGCCGATCTCTACAGCCAGCTACCCTTGTCTCATACTCAGCTCCAAGCTACTGGCTTTAACTCGCGTTGTGGTTGGGCTTGGCCTGACAAGCAGAGGTGCTGGTCACAAGTTAACAGCACGCTGCAGCACCCAAGTCACAATGCTTGGAGTCAATCCAAAAGCCAAATTCTCTTCAGCTATGCAAAGAATGTTGTATATTTTTTCAGTCTGTCAAGATTTATGTCCATCAATGAGAAACAATTGCACAAATAAATGAGTATTAAGTTTTGTTTGAAGTGCATTTTTTCATACTGAAAGCACTTTTTCCTTGGCATTTCTAATGATATATTTGCCAAGGTTTCCATTGTTTTCTGTTTTCAAGGGCAAGTTCTCCTGTGATAAAGCAAACTTAGATGAAGGGGCTGGGGGAAGCTGTCCATTAAACAGCTTCGATTTCATGGTAGTACAAAAGCATGTTTCAAAAGCCAGTGCTGAAGAAATTCCATTAAACTTTCTATGGTGAGATCAGGGCATGGGAAGGATCAATGCCCCATCATACGTGTAAAGAGGCAAGCAGTGATGTTCCACAGACAGCAAAGCCTCAGGATTCCAGCTGCTCATAACTCCTAAACACAGAACAAAACAGAATTCTGGCAAATGCTTTTGTGGATAAGTGTAATGCTTTTACTGTACTGTTGTTTGTGGGGTCTTCTACACAAATAGTCAGGGGACTGCCAATTTATTTGTGAAAATGAGGGCAACTCATAACTTTAGCATGACTACTACTCATGGGACAAAAGCCTGTGCCCTGTAAGTAGGAAACTTCTTACCCACAGTGTGCTGTTCATTTCAGATTGTTTACTTTTTGAGATGGGACTGTATTTTAACAGTCTGACTGAAGCACTTCAGAACTACCATAGTAGCAGTATTAAAATTATTCCTGTTGCAGATATTTCAGTTACCAAGTTACGGAGTGACTGGAAGGACCAATTAGGGCTTACAATTAATCACTAGTAAATAGTGTATGTGCACAGTTTGCTTGTTTGTTCTGTCTCTTTAGTGAATACTAACAAACTATTATCACATTAACGGAAAACAGAATCAAAGAACTTGAAATGCCTCATTCCACAGCCAACACGTTACTGTTGGGTTTTGGCATTTTAAGAGAAGGGTGTTGAACTGACAGAAGAACGCAGAAGAGACATACTATCAACCTGCCTTCCCAAACTGTCTTGTCTCAGTAAGGTGGAAAATTGAAAGTAACTGGACAACGGCAGCTCCCACCAACTTACACAAAACTGATTTCTGAGTCCCTTGCAAATCACAATAAAAAAATGGCACACAGTGTATCATCTTTTAACTGCTTCCCAATAACTCTCCATGAGAATAATCATATTAACCCATCACCCCAGTCTCTGGCACTGGTGCATAGAGGAATAATTTTGAGGGACCATAGTGCTTTAAATATTACTTCTGGCCATTGAGACAGACACAGATTGGTCTCCTGGGAGACAAGACAGAGTGAGACAGTGAAGTTTGTGTGAACCACAGGAAAATTTTTCCCATATAATGGACCTCTGGATCTTTTCCAGCAATCTGCTTTTGTAGTTTCAACCCAAGTTTTTATCCTGCTCCTGCATTCTGCCAGTGTTCAAAGACAGAAAAAGATGGGCCTGGAGCCACTGGCAGCAAACAAGAATCTTGGAACAAAGAGTGCACCAATGCGACTACCAAGTCCAAACAGCGTTAAAATAATCCCAGTACAGTAATGACGACGATGGCTTTTAGTGAGCTGAGAATCTGGAGATAAGAGTAACGTTGCAAAAGCATGAACAGAAAGATCAGCATTTTTTTTCTAAATGGCTTCCATAAACAAAGTAAAGCCGGTACTTGATCCAGTAATGCAGGGCATATTCATACCACTTATAAAAAGATGTCCTGAAATACATGTGTTCTTATCAGTCTTTTAACTTGCATCTGAATCTGTCACATATAAGGGTGTTTAAACTGTGTTTAAATTTAAACTGTATTTAAACTCAATGGCAGCCCTCTCCCAAGATAGTAGTACCCATCACTTTCTCCTCCACCACACCACCACTGTGGTGCCTGCTCAGCAAACTCAAGAAACATACGGTGCCTGCTAAGACAACATCTCCAGCTCCCAGCTCACTTCCAGAGTCTCTCAAGGGTTTCATGGGAATAGAAAGGAGTTGGGCTGTGAACTGGATGAAATCATCTTATCTCCGAGTCTCTGCTTTTCTTGAGACTTATCACAGGCAAGAATGTACACGTATTTGCACGTGTGTGTGAGCTGCAAATCCAAAGCTCCCAGGTAGTGCAGCAGGATGGTCACAGGCTAGAGAAGGGAGCCTGCAGTTTACAGATTTCCCTTGCTGCAGAATAAGCTATGCAGTCTGCCCAGCTAGAAAAGTCAGAGCTACAGAAGCTTGAGCTCTACAGCAAAGTTGCTCAAGAATTAGAATTTATACAGTGAATAAAAGTCTAGCTACAGGTACAATTTCCCATTTTAATTCTATTCCATCATAATTTTCCTTTCCATTCTCCTTTAGTATAAAACAATACCAGTTTCACAGAAATGTCAAGGTTTACATTAACATATTTCTTACCAGAAGACTCTTTCCCAAGATGTTTTCCACAAGCTTGAAGTCATTACGTAATAGTTTGCTTTTGGAACTGGTGCCTTCCATCTCCTCATCAGCATAGAAGCGGAAATATAAGGATTCATCCTTAAATTCGCTTTTCTCCAGGACTGGAAACAATATATATGAAACACGCACATGCATTTACAGAGAGAAAGAAAGAGAAACAAAAAAGAAAGTTACAGGAAATCCTAAATATTTCCCCAGTCTTTACAGAACAAAGACCACATGCATCCCTATCAGTCACCTATTCAGCTCTATATTTTTAAACTACTACTGTATTTTCAGGGTATACTTTTCTTTGCAGCGCACAGTAGGTCATGATATGATGTCTCTGGCATGTGGAATGCATAAAACATACAAAAGATCCTCTTGAATGAAAGATGCTACTCAAAATGTTACACTCCTTTCCCAATTTAAAACTATAAAAGGAGCAAAGAGGGGTAAAATGGCTGCTTAAAGGTGAGGTGGCTAAGTAGTCTAATGCTTTTCAGCCTAAGAAGGAATTGAGAGGGAAATAAGATCCATACAATTCTGAAAGGTGTGACTTTACCAAGGAGTTCTTTACCAAGTTTTCAAATATGAGACCTGGGGGCTTCAAACAAAAGCAGCAAGTGACAGTTTTAAAACCCGAGGAAAAAGTTCTTCATTCAACAGGTGCTTATGCAAAGGAACCCCTTGCCAACGTATGTTATGAACGCCAAAAGTTTACATGGGCTCAAAACAGATCAAATTGTTTAAAGACAAACAACTATTCTTACATTCTTATCAAGTACTATGCAAATTCTCTATTATTTACGATAATCTGCTCTCAAACCCACTCCAATATATGGTTGAATGTTATCTATGACCAAACAGATACTATTTAGCAAATGTTATCTATGACTAAAACTGGATGTTTCATAGGACAAACCATGTTTTACTCTTACTACTTTGTATGTGTGATTTGATACTGATGCAGATGGGGTTGTTTACTTTCCCAGTTCAGCAGCATCACCACTGAGGACGGGTGACATTTAACTTGGCCATTTGGCACTTCAGATACGGAAGCTTCAGAGATTCAGCACTGAGCACTGTGCTTGTTGTCGACGTGGCAAGAACTAGGCAATTTTACTTTGTACCTGACATTTCTTGGTGGTATTTCAGAGCAGTACTTGGCTTCTGCATTGGTCTGATGGCTGTGCAAGAGACGCACTGAAAAAACATGCGCCTTCTGGCTTGTCTAATCACTTCAGGGCTCAACGCAACTACTAGCAAGGGGATTCCCTTGGGAAGGCACTAGGCTTCCACATTCTGTATAAACTTAAAGGCTGCTTTTCAGAAGGACCTGCTGTGATGCCTGCAATTGTATATATGTCAGCATGTATGGCAGAGCCTACAGAAAAGGGATTTTCAGACAGTCAGCTCATCTGACTGAAGTAAGAGCTCCTTTAATTGGTTGTGGGAAGTAATATTGATGCATTACCATGATGCATGAAGCCGTTATTGCAGAGTCCAACACCCAGTGCGACAGCTTCCTCCCGAGTCTGACAGTCTCCCTAGAAACAAGAGGATAAATATTACATCTCAGACTACTTCCTAAGCTAAATTATTCCACTTCCCCACTGCATAGCTTGGGGCTCTGAAATTAGCAGGATGCTCTTTGTAGGGAACAATAGCAAGAAATTAAAATTGCTACCCGCTGCCCAAATCCCATTTATTCCTATATATAGCATCTCTTGCCTCCTACAGGAACCAGGACGACAAAGACCAGAATTCTGGAAAGTAGCTGTTTAACCCACAAAGGGACACAATAGCATCTCAATGTAGACGTTTCATTTGCAATCAAAGTGTTGGACTTTAGGACCCATTAGCCACAGACAATAAAACTCATTCTTAAGAGAAAGAAGTTGAGAGATCTTATCTATATTCAACCAAAGGACAAAACCCCTGAGTAAACCCAGTGTATGTGAACTCCAAAGGTCAGGCTGGTTAAAGCTGCAGTGGCATTCTTTTCTCACACAGACCTGTGAACAAAGACTTCGGTTTCTCACTACCTGAAGCCTTGAGTGTAGTATTTCAAAACACGTACCAAAGGTGACTTGCAAATTTAGCAATTTACCTGAAATGGCAGCATTAACTTTTGCATCTATAATTCAATTAAATACAAGAAATGCTTTGTTTTCTCTACATAGCTGCTAATTTGCAGTCACAAGTGAAGACTTTACAAACATGCTGCTTGTACTTCTTAGGCAGACATGTAAGTTCTAAATAGCGCTCGTAAAAATCAGCAGGCACTAATTGATTGGTCTTACTCAGATGAAAAACACTGTCAACACTGGTCACCTGATGCAGGATTACCTGCTTCCCAGCCCCCAGACAAGAGAACCTGGGACCTGCTATCTCACCCAGAGCAGTTGGTCAGCTCATTTCAGCAGGCAGGGGACCTGCTGCTCTGGCAGAGGAGCATTTCGGCATATTACTTTCAGGCCTGCTAAATTAGAGTCTGTATCCTATGCAAGTGTCACACCTCCTTTTTCCCCCTCCATCTGGAGAACTAGATATCCTGAAGCTCTAGCAGCAACTGCAGAGTAGCGTACTGACCTTGTTTTAAGCAAACCAGCCTGCAGGCCAAGAGCCCTCTGATCTTGTCAGCAGAACATCAGCCCTACTTCAAGTCCTACTAAGGAGAGCCGTAGCTATTTGCCAGGCAAATACTGGCAAAGAACAATCATTATGGTGTGAAGATACTATTTAAATACAGGATAAACCGGGATCAGCACGTGCCAATCAGCAGCACTACTGGCTCTTGTTGAAGAGACTTTCTGAGAGCAAAAAAAAAGGCATGACATTTACAAATGAAGAACTAAAGACTGCTGTCTTAGCAGGAAAAAGACCAAAGCAGTTCTGGAGGGACTGTATGATTATGTAACCACGGAAAGAAAGACAAGAAAAGGGGTTTAATAAACCTGAAGTTTAACTTTTACTATAAACTAATTTCAAGTCTTTCCTCATTTTCAACATCCAGTCATGCGACAACTCTCAACACTCACTTTGTGTTACTTTAAAATAAACTACCCATTTATCCTCTAAAGAGGCTGGGACTTAAAAATGTGATTTATTCTTTCAACTGTAAATAAACTGGAGTAGAAATGCCTTCTAATGTTACTCTCTTAACCTTTAGGAATCCACTTTTTTGTAGGCAGCAAAATCTTCGCGTACGAAAGCTCTGAACCAGACTTGACTACTTCCGATGATGTTAACTTGGCCTCAAAAGATTTCATTAGCAAAACAGCATTCTCTAATTATAAAATGTAACTTAAAAATAGGTCATTTCAGCTCACCTGCAAGTACTAAATGTTATGTAGTAGTTTGTCCAAATACAATGAAAGCAGTAACAAAAATCTTAACAAAGAACCACTAACAATTTTGACAAAATGGCTTTCTCATAACTTTTTCATGTAGAAATTGGATGGGAAACTAGATACACTAGTTTTGACAAGATAATTTAGGTTTATTCAAATATAATCACTGAATGTGAATCAGCAGAATTTTAGCAAGTTTACAGACAGTACCATAGTCAAGAATCATGCCCAGAGCACACTATTACTATTATTACTCATAATATAATAATATAATACAACATTGCGTTATGTATTTATAGTATCATAATTATTGTATTATAATTGTTAATCTTATATTATTATATGACTATAATTATTGTAGATAATTAATAAATAATTACTTCCACCATTACTATTATTGTTGTTGTCTAGTTCAGCTAATGCCATGATGTCTAAAGCCCTAATAATGGTCTGTGTTTTATCACAGATAAGTTCTGGAGGTCTGGATATAAATCTTCAGCCAGATGACAGAAGTACTGGTTTAGTGGCCGTTCAGCCTTTTAGTGCACCCCCAGCACCACCTGAGATTCTGTGAAGTACAAGAGCTCTGACATTGGTAAGTGAGGTCTGTGTTACTCTTTGTCCGCAGCCTATCAGTAGTCAGAGAAATACTAGGTTGTAAAATGAAGTTGAGAGGGTCCAGACTCAATGGAAGAATGAGCCCCCTCCCCTCAAGGATTACCTCTAAATATATATAGAGACTATAATATAATTCACAGACACTTTCAGTGTAAATCCATGGATAAGGATCAGATAGTTCTCCTCTCAGACTCTACTGCTGTAACCATTTCTCTGTTACATTCAAAGGGTCACTAAAGTAATGCCTACAGGAAACTGATACAGCGTTATGGTTTCCAGGATTTGACCCTGTGCCTCTAGAAGAGGCATGAACACTTCCATCTCCGACCGGCACATGCTCAGACGTGCTTCTCTCCACCATCATCCCTCATGCTTTATTTTAGTCTCATGCACAACTTCCCTGAGACATACTGCGTGGATAACTGCAATAGGATCCAGCTATTGTGAAGAGCTACAAACAATAAAAAGACATCAAGCAAATTCAGCACTAAATCTCCAAGTTGTTAGGAAATTGCTTGACCACCCACTCTCACGTGCAAAAACTCCCTTACAGTGAATGACCTGTGCTAGCATATCACAGGGCACTTTATTAATAAATCCGACAGTCAGTGATGCTCAGCTCCTGCAGACCCCTGATGTCTACAGAGCCACAAATGCACTGCACATGCAACAATAAGGCTCTGAATGCATACAATACATAGGGGATAACAACATATATCACATTTGAATACAACTGTTGAATTGTACACAAGATTTAGCCTCATTGCCAACTTATCTCTTGCCAGAGTATAATAGCCAACAATTTCCAGATGGGAGGATGAGGGTACAAAGTACAACTGACACCATTTCTTTGATTATAAAAAACATTCTCACTCTTTTGCTCTGTTCAGTCTTATGAATATTGTAAAGGTCAAGAAAATTAAAAACAGTTTTCTTATTGGCAAGGGCTCCCACTTGCATTTATAGCCTAAATTGCAAACAGAAATGAGAGAAACTATCCTTCAAGACAGTCATCCCTACATCACTAAATCGAACAGAAACAACAGTCCTCACTTTTTCTGTGTGCCATTTCTAAACAAAAATCACAATGTAAACTGGTTGTCAGAAGCAGAAACAAATACATCCCAGCATTTTTGTGTAACAGGTAGTTATCAGATCAGATACCATAAGCAAGATTTTCAAGAAGAGAAGCCTAAAGTTAAACCGAAAGATAGATATTTGAGCAGTTAAATAAATTAACTACTCTGCAAACAGCTGAGTATTTGTTAGCTCCCACTAAAAGCTGTTGTTGGCTAGTATGGCCAAGTATTAATGGTTGCTAGAAGACAGCTCAATGTAGTATGAAAACACCAAGCAAACCTCCATGAAAATTACTATTTGTAAGGATCTATGAGCAAAGATTGATTTAGCCACACAGACAGGAATTCATCTAAGTCATAGATGGTGATTTAAATGTTTAACAATGTTCTCCTTTAACTGAGCTCAGATGATGTTTCCCTCATCTATGCATCTGTAATACACGTACATATGCACACATATACACAACATAAATTAAAAAGACTTCTGTATCTGCCTTTAGTACAGTCTGGTTCAATCTTAACGTAAAGTTCAGTAAACAGGAGAACTAACAGCCACATTAACCTACCAGAATGAAGAAAAACGGGGAAGAAAATGAGCGACCTTTTCCAGACCAAGAGCTGATACTTTACTTTGCTATCTGAGTCTTTCTACTGCCTACAGCTCTATGATTAACTATTATATTGGCCTGATTACATCGCTCCTCTTTGGCAAAAGCAGACTTCTTTTTCCCCCCTCAGCTTTCCATGAAGAAGACCCAGTTAAATCACGTGTAACTGGTATGACAGCCTCACTACTAATATCCTTGCTCTCCTCTATGCTCTTAACAGGAAAACAATTGACTACTCCATTCTCATTCAGTTATTTGGCACAGAACAACCTTCAATCATATCAATCTTATTAATGTAAGAGGACGTCAAATGCAATTGCAGGAAACGTTTCTGAAACACAACATCCCTGGTTGTCAGAGGCCAGATTCTCATTCAAACCAGCTTCCCTTTATGTCATTTTGGCAGTATAGGACTTAATGCGATTGTGAATCAGACCATCATTTAAGACAAAACCAGAACGTACAGTTGACTCTATGACAGTGAGCAACATGGCACACTCTCCCTTTAGATTGCTTTACACCATCAAAGCTAAATTTTTCATTTCCCAAGCTACAGGTGCTTCTCTGTAAATTACAAGGTAAATGTGGGGATACTACACTTTCTAAAGACATTGGTGTAGTTGGTGTTAAACTCTGATTCCTTTTTTAATAAAACTGTACCACACCTACACTAGATTAAACGAGACCAACACTGCTTTAAACATCTTCCAAAAATCCCAAGAAATAGAAAAGGTCCCCAAGAACCATCAGTTCACCACTCCTAGGGCTAGGAAAGAACTTTATTCCAAAGATCTTTATTCCTCTTTATGCTGCCAAATAACAAGATTTCACCAAATGAACAATAAAGTGTAAGATTATAAATTCAAAGAATCAGAATATGTTTAATTATGTTGAAATATTCTCTAAATAACTGCATTTTATTTACTTTTAAATGGAACTGAAAAATTAAGCTCCTTGTCAAAGACAGCAGTATCGTAACGTTTCTTACCTGTGCAATAAGCCAATCCACTAGTTTACTTGCAGGGATTACTGATTTGTAGGTCTTCAGGTGGTAGTCGCGGTCTCTAATTAAGAAAGAGAATAGAGGGAAAATCGGGACAAAAAGGTAAACACTTCTTTTACACTACAGATGTACATATACTATTGGGACCTACTATTAACAAGTTGAGGAAAGAAAAAGAATTACAGACAGGTAAAAAAATTATAGACTCCCAATCACAAATAAATAAAACCTAAGAAGCAGATATCCTTGCTCTCTAGAAGAAAGGACTAGTTTTTAAACTTTTCTAACAACTTGAATTAGGAAGATATTTCAGATCAATACAGAGCAGTATTATTTCAAATTTCTCTAGATGTTGTTTCAAGCCATCTTCAGTGAGCTCACATTCTTGCCAGAGGCAACCAGGGCATTCTTTTTGCAAATGTACTGAGCTGCTGCTTTAACTCATGTTAGAATATTGCCACCATCCATTCACCTGAAAATCACATTCTTCTGGCTGGAAGTCATCTTCTAGTTTCCATCCTAATCCATTCACGCCCAGTTTACTGTCACTGGCTCTGTGGCAGCCCCATCTATAAGCTTAAATAATACTTCTCTAGTATTTACCCATCAACGTATTCATCAACAGTGACCCTACATACTCCCTCTCTGCCCCTTCCTTGTTAGGCTCACTGAATTAAGCACCTTCTAGCCTACTCTGTCAAGACAGATTTTCCTGATTCTCTGCACCTGCTCAGATTTTACTTCCTTTAGCAAAATATCACAGAGTAGCCAGATACAAATAGAGCACACAGTGTTCTTTTATGGCATTAGATAATTTCAGCCATTGTAAATAAAAAAAGAAGTGTTGTATTTAGGTCTTGTAACACAACTTGCACCATCGCACACACAGTCCTTGTAGACAGCAGCACTGTTCCTGAAATTAGGAAAAGAAACCCTATTGTAACTTGCTGCTTTTTGCAGTTTTCTTCCATTCCTCTTCTCAGAGCCATGGAGATAATTGATGTTTTTAGTCCTTCATAAAATACTTCTAAAGAATTTTGATACAAATATAAGAGGACTGTGTGGCTTAGGACATTGGGCTCAAACACCTTTCACCTCCAGGTCACTGGATTTAATCCAGCTCAAGAGAGAATGAAAAGCTCTTTCCATTTTAAGGCTGTTTACTGGCCTGTGTGAATAAAGTTTCATGGTCTCGATCCAGTTCCTAGCTCCACATCACAAAAGCCATTACCACAATTAATTTGCATTAATTGGCTCGCTCTTGTTGAGAGTCTCAGTAGAGAGGCCAAACGCTGAATGGGCTATGAAGAATTAATTCCTCTCTCACCCTCGGAGGTGGTCCTTCTATTTCAAGCTTGAGGTCCACTGGCATGACTGTGGAAGCAAACTTTCACAGCCACTGTGACTGTTTCACTGTCCGGATGTATCTATACGGCAGCTCAAGAGAACACTTTTCTTCAGTTCTGTCAAATCAGCCTCTTTCATTAGCACCACACTATTTGACATTTATTTTTTTCAAAAAATCTAACATCAAACCACCATCTAAAATTCATCGTGCTCATGTTCCTTTCACTAATCATCTACAGATACAAACACGTTGTGACTGGCTTTTGTAAGTAAATGCAGCAGAAATGCCTGTGTGTTTGCAGAACGCAGGGTGTGAGAAATTATAAAGGAAAGCAGGACTTTCAGATCTTGGGAGAAAAAAACCCCAAAATAAAACAAGCAAAAAAACCCCCACCAGCATTTCCAGAAACATGTCCTCAGAACAAGAGCTTTCCTCATAGTGCTTACACACATTTTTCAATTTGTCTTCCAGTAATGTGCTAAATCCAGCACAAAGCTGTGGGAGTATTCTGGGCAGTTTTTTCCCCTCTCACAGTCTTATCTTGAGAAAATGTGCTTTTGAAATGTCAAACAATAAAGGAAAGCATTAAAATATTGAGTACGAATGAGTAGGGGTTTCCAGACTGTGAGAAGCAACTCCCAACGTTTTCATACAGATGCTGACATTGAGCTAGAGTTTTGACTGAGCTGGCATCAGCATCTTGGTCCAAGGCCTAGTCTTTCACTGCTTGTACTTAAATGCTTGTCAGGTATTAATATTTCAACATTAGTTCACTGACTTTTCCCCCCCATTTCAATCTAGCCTGAACAGGAGTAGAGAATGAATCATAGAAAGTTATCCAGAACCATGAGCTGCAGGTGAATAGTCAAATATGAATGTGGGAACCATTGAAATTTTGGCAGAATCTTGCTGCCTCACAGGAGTTAGAGGAATAAAACGTTCTTCACTGGGTCTAGCCTATCTATGTACTGAAGTACCGTCCATCACACATGTAAGTGGGAGCAAGTACTCCCACCCTCACAACTTCCCCAAAGTAGATCACGGATGTATTCAGAACCTTCTCCACATCTAAGATTTTTTTCCAAAATGTTTTACTTTTTATATATCAACCCCCAAAGCAGCATGCTTTATTTCCAGCAGGGTATACCATCTTGCCCTCAAAGTACATCAGTGTAAGAGTTTACTTAAAGAAAATTATAAAGGCAAAGGCTACATGGAAACTCCCAGGTTTCCAGGGAAGATGACTAAGCAAAATTATGTCCCAAGGTTGTCAACCAAGTAACTGAATTTTGAATTTTATAATTCCTCCAGATCCTCTTGGCACATGAACCTGCTACTCCAAGCAGTTTTCCCGATTTTCTAGAAGGAAGATTGCACCAGAAAAAGTAGGCTTCATCACCTTGCTAGCATGATTGCAGGGATCAGCAGTCTGAAAATGCCAGATAAAGCAGCAGGCCAAAGGCACAGCACAAAGTAATAAGTTTTGCACAACTAACTTGGCTAAAAGCTAGTTCATTTAGGCTAACATTAGGCTTGTCAGAAGCAAAAAGACATGACAAGAAGCGGATGACAGCCTAGGAGATACCAGTTTTCTAACAGGGACATAAAAGGAAGAGTAAGTAGGAAAGAGAATGGTGGGAAGAAGAACCTAAACATACTGAGAATGTTAAGTCTATACAGAAGGATCCTAAAACTTCTGACAGTCTGCTATTTTTCACTGGTCATACACAGTTTGGATTCATGCAGTCACTAACACAGATGAATCCTGATTCTATTACAAAAATAGCACACTGATAAAACACCACAAGACAGGCCTATGGTAGTTATTTTGTCCTTGCTGATTCCCTAAACTGTAAGACTACACCCCTTTCAGTTTGTGGGTACCCTGAGGTCAGTGAAAATTTTTAAGCCTCACTTACCTGTTCTGCATGTGAATTGCCATCTTAAGGGCTGAAATGTGTATGTGCAAATACACGCATGCATATACATAACCATTCTGCCTACCAACAGCTGCATCATGCTTTCCTGCTCTCTCCATACCCTTTAGGCAGGTTAACTGAAATCCGTACTACTGTACAACAGTTGTTCTGGAGAAAAAACCCTAGAGATCTAATTAGGCAAATTTATGTCTGATTAACTGTAACTGTCTTTGCAGCTCCTTTTAGAATGACAACGGCATCTCAGTGAAACATCAGCTGTACAAGCTGGGGACAAAAGGTCAGTTTTGTCGAATTTGGGACTCCAGCCATGCCCACCAAAGGCTTGTTTTTCTTCTTCATCAGTTTTTTGTATGTAAAAATTAAGTACTCCTAAGTGAAAATGCCTGATTTTCAACCACAAACACCTAAACAGAACACCTACATGGTTCAGGGTGGTTTCCATTATAGGCCAGAAATGTTCATCTGATGTCACAGTAAGGCAACAACATCTGAAAATCATCTCCTGGGATCTGGGAAGAGAGTTAACTAGCACTTGCAGATTATCTCAGGTCTTTAGTATTTATTTATACAGATCCAAGTACTGAAGATTTTGCCCAAAATTGTCAGGGTTTTTTCAAATTACAGCTTCAGGTTTTATTCTACTTCAGATTAGGTTTTTTTTGTTTAGGGTGCTTTGAATTAAAGAATCCTAGCATCACATTGGAATATGTTTACATTATTTTAGCATCTGTTTACGTTTTCTATAATCCAAATAATAGAGCAGCTACAATCACGTCACACAATCTGCCCTGAATCAGTAGTCTCTTATTAATCACACCCACTTTAACTCACATAAAATGCCAAAGTAAACAAACAAACTTTTGTCATGCTAACAGCTCTCATGAACTAATAGAGGAAGCAAATGTCAGGAAGACTATAACACTAGCCTTTCACTCTCCCAGAACCCAGTTCCAACATCCTCCAGCAAAAGTACAACTGAAGATCTAAACTGTGGAAATAGAAGGGTAGTGAAAGAGACAAGAAGATGCAGAAAATTACTGTTCATAATAAGAAAGAATACAGATTTCAATAGTAATGTGTCATCCTTTTAACAAAGCCAGAAAATATATACAAGGGGATCATGAAGGGGAACTTACTTTACCACTGGAGTATAAAGGCAGTGTAGTCGGCAGTAGAGCCTCACACCCTGAAAAAGGAAAGATGCATGGTATTATCAGCTTTTTCCTTTTCAAAAGAACACTGACTAGCTAAGGCTGGCAAAACCTGGACACTGATGTCTCTACTTAACTGGAATTATCTATTGATTAACTGTTTTTCAAAACAGTTCCCTTGTCCTCTTTGTCAAACAAATCTTTCTTCTTTCCCTGCCTCCAGAAGCCAAAAATCTGTACTTTTATCTCTAATCACCTCCATTCCAACATTTTCTCCATTAATCCTTCCTCACAATTAACCCATGAACTTTTGTCCATAAGAAGAAATCCAATTTATTAAAAGGTATGTGGGCAGATACGGGATCAACAGAACTCATTCGACATATAATTATCAGGAACAGCAGTTAAATATTGATCTCTTCTATCTCCCTGAACCATAATGCCCAGATTTTCAGCAGACATGCAGTATTACGGCTTGCTGTTTTCTTTTAAGATCTTTTGTTACTATATTAGCATTGTAATCAGCAGTCTTGGGTGCAGTCACAACTGCATTGTTATTTATTGCTAAGCTCTGCTTCCTCTCTCTGGGGTGAATGTATGTCTTCTATGGCATTAGAATGGATAGCTTAATACAACAAAGTTTAACAGCATTAGAGATCTCCTATATGACAGGTCAATGACATTCAGAGGTAGAGCAAACTCTTTTAATGCAAATCACAAGGTTCCAACTAAGAATGATAATACAAACCTTGGACATGATGTCTTCCAATTCACTTCTTGGCTTGTACGTTCCATCATCATAGCGAAATCTGTACATCACCTGCTCATTCTTAAACTGGTGTTTATCTGAAACTAAAACACCAGTATGATAAATAAAATCAGTCTTTTCTCCCCTGTCATGTTCTTCATAGGCCAGTTGGCATGTCTACACCTAAGTATTTGCTGGTATCTATCACCTCCTGAAGAGAGGACTCAGCTCTTCAAATTTCCCCTGTGTACAAACATGGTTACGCGCATTTCTGAATAGCCCCACCAACAAAAGCAGTTTTCTAAAACACTGCAGCTCCAATAAAAATGGAATTTCTTCCTTTTGCACCAGATTCAATTTGCATAAGGCTCTGGAAACAGTCCTAGTGAAGGTAATTGGAACCGTCTGACTTTTTTCAATAGCTTTTGAAGGAAGTGCTTGCAAATTCCCACAACAGTTACTGCAGCACTGAAGTAATTTCTGCAGTGGCCTGAAGTTCTGCAACTCCAAAAGGAGAAGCATGCTGGTGGGAGGAACTACAGCTGTTAGAGGTATTCTAGGGGTGAGTTCCCTCTAGAAATTAAGTAGTATTATTGAGAGATTGCTTTTTCATCCAGAATAGCCATTCCACAGCAGGGCAGTTAAAGTCTTATTAGGTACTGTATATACTGATGGGCTTTGAAGACAAGGACACGAAAGATGTTTCAGTGTGTTAAGGAACCATTTCAAAAGAAGCATTGGCCAAAAGCAGAAAAGAGTTAAAAAGCATATCCAGTGTCAAACAGATTTATCCAATGCACCAGACTGGAAGAGGGTTGAAGTCTATATCCAATTATACGTAGGTTTACCTGTCTCTGTTCTAAGGTAAATACTTTCAATAGAGCATGGAGGTGGGAAATCCTCACACCAAAGATAGTAGTTTAGTAACTAGTAGAAATCATGTTTCACTGATTCATAAGGAAGTGGTAATTTTAAGTAAAAAGCGCCAACAACTGTTCAAATTCAAAATAAGTAATAAAAAAATTTCAAAGTAATAAGATTTTAGTGTGTAGTACAGAAACACCATTGTTCACAGCCTAGTTTAATGGAGACTAGTTACAACTGTGTAAAGAAGGAGAAAATCTAGAGAAGAGCAACCAAAGCAGACAGCAGATAAGGTGCTGTAGCTTAGCCACTGTCATCTTTCCTGCCTTTGCCAACATAACAAAATCATGGCCAGATCTTTGTGCTGGAGCGGCCCTGAATACTTTGGATGCAGTATTTCATAGTGTAGGCACAGCATTTGATGAACTGAGAAAAAATATGGATTTATGCTGTTTAAGATGCATCTTAGCCTGAGTTTCATTAACCTGAGAAAACTCATTGCAGTGGATGGCTAAAGATAATTAAACTGTATTAAGCAGATGCAGAAGTACTAGGACTCGGTTGGAGAATTAGTCTGCCCCTTGCAGAGCGGGCACGGTAACAATTTAGAAGCCAGAGACCAGAAATTCTTAAGACCTTCCCTCATTACATAGGGCATCCTGGTCTTTAATTAAGATTCCTGCTTTTGGTGATATTTTTCCTTAATTTCACAGAATAAAAATTTGCAGGATCTGGTGTATATCCTTTTGTATACAGTGGAATCTCTATATTGACTTCTTTCAGTGTCTGCATGCTCTGGATTTTGTATTTCGAAATCCAATTTAGGATTGAGTCTGCAGAAAGCATCTTTTGTATCTGGCACACAGCAGATCAGGTTCTGATCATTTCTGCTCTCTGTGACAGCTACCAGAACTTCCACATCAGCAGTCCCAGTGTCCTGGTTTTAGCTGGGATAGAGTTAATTTTCTTCCTAGTAGCTGGTACAGTGCTGTGTTTTGGATTTTGGATGAGAGTAATGTTGATAACGCACTGATATTTTTAGTTGTTGCTAAGCAGTGTTTATACTAAGTCAAGGATTTTTCAGCTTCTCGTGCCCTGCCAGCGAGGAGGCTGGGGGGCACAAGAAGCTGGGAGGGGACACAGCCAGGACAGCTGACCCAAACTGGCCAAAGGGATGTTCCGTACCACATGACGTCATGGTCAGTATATAAACTGGGGGGGAAAGCTGGCCGGGGGCCACTGCTCAGGAACTGGCTGGGCATCAGTTGGCGAGCTGTGAGCACCTGCATTGTGCATTGCTTGTTCTGTATATTCTTTTATCATTATTATCTTCATCATTATTTTTTTCTTCTTCTGCCCCATTAAACTGCTTTTATCTCAACCGACGAGTTTTCTTACTTTCACTCTTCCAATCATCTCCCCCCTCCTGCTGGGGCAGGGGAAAGTGGGTGAGCAGTTATGTGGTGCTTAGTTGACAGCTGGGGTTAAACCACAACACCCAGATAAAATAGCCAGAATTAAAGGAGATACAGAGGAAACGGAGTGATAAAACACAAGAGCTCAGCATTTAGCAATTTTCTATGGCCCTGCTTCTCAAGCAGGCTGAGAGATCAGCAGTTTTCACCTGATAGTAATGTAATGCCAAGTGAAAACAAAAGATAAAAAATATTGCCTAACATAGAACCGAGGTAAGGCCTGCATTATGGTGCCAAAGTTCCATGTTCTTGCTGTGTTACAAGATACATAATGGGATACTTTCATGTTTAATGATTTATCAAAATCTCAAGGGATATTTCCTTAAGTAAATGCAGCACTGCAAATACTTTCCAAAGTCTGGCAATAATGGTCATTGAAGATACTAACATCAGGAACTCTAACTAAAGGTAACATTAAAACCAAACCAGATGCACCTCACTCAGGGTATTTGAATAAGGGGAGCAGTAGATACAACAGCACAAATTTCTTTAAGCTGTAAAGCTGTGTTTAGAGAAAAAGGACATTGCTGAAAGTGTCAAGTATGAAGATATGGCAGAGTGAACACTTGTCATAAAGTAACAAGTCTCAAGACAGCTATTTGCACCAACAGTACAAGTGTACATGTTCAGAACACAGGCAAGTAAGGGCGTGAGCACAAAAGAGCATTCCCTCATCTAAAGGCGCATCCCTACATGTTGGAGCCAGAGTGTTCCAGTTGTCCAAAGCCACCGTTAGGGCCAAGTACTCAAAAGCGTTCAGTGCTGCTAAGCTCACGCTCAAACCCCTTCAAAGTCTGAACGTGCCTGAAAGTATGTCTTGGTACCTGGGGGTGGAAGTGTACATGCAGGAAGGACTAGATTATTAGGTTTAGATTATATTAGATTTCTCTGTGTTAAAAAGAAGACATCATTTCTTAACAGTGGTATTGTTACCTGAAAGACAAGTTTGTGGAGCTGAGTTATCAAGAGATTAAAGCACGACTAGCCTAATTAAATGGCTTCCCTATTTAAATTGGTTTCCAAGAGATTGTATGGAAATGTAGACCACTGGTGACTTAAGACCTATATACCATATTCCTTTGATGTGCATTTTGCAGCTAAACTCATCTGAATGTTGAAATTGGGGCATCTGCTGTTTAACTAGAATAGGACTATGTTGCTCTGCCTGCATAACATAATATGAAAACAATAGGAAACAGCAGGACAAATCTGAATTTAAAAGAACATAATCCGGAGAAAGACCTTAGTTTAGCAGAAACGCAGACAGGACAGGTAATTTTCAGACAAGCTTTGGTCATACACTTGTATGCACTGTCCCACTCCTCTAAAATACCCCTCATCACAACACTTCAAGGTCATCTGCTGGGCATGATGAAGAAACATGGGGCATCACTATTTCAAAGAGAGACATTCTTGCCAAATGAGCTGGAAAGAACAAATCCCACAACAAATCCTCCATCATCTCTTTTTCTTATGACAAGCAGTCTCATTAGAAAGAATGATCCATCGTCTGTAGCCCCTCACTGTACCTGTGCCCCATTCTAAAAGAGCCCTGCTCAACTCTCCTCTGTATTGCTCATGTCTCATATGGAAAACTATATTTACTGATCATTACAGATTTTCAAACACATGTAGTACAAAGGAATACATACCTGATATAGTCTGCAACAGAGATATTGCAGAGAAATCAAGTAACTACAGGCATAAACATTTCCAGGATACCCAACAAGTCCTGTTTTCATGACAAATTTGCCCACTCCTTAGTCCCTGGAGTCATTAAGTATTTTGAGGATTTGATGGGTATGGTACAGGGAAGTATTTGAACGTCATGTGAACAGCTGCAGTCAGTTTTCCACCCTCATTTCCAGGGCATTACTGAAATCTGACACTTCTTTATGGCGTGGAGCACTCACCATGATGAATGATTCCATTTTCCAGTAGTGCCTGTCCCAGGTTGACCCCTTCCTCTGGTTTGCTTATCTCTCCAATCTCTGTGAGCCATGATACAAACTCACTGCAAAGGGAAGCAGAACAGAAACAATTAGCTTTTTTGCTCTGAATATAAGCAGACACATGCCTCTGAAAGTTGTCAGCCAACCACAGGAGACTTTCTCCTTGAACCAAGTGTGAAAACTGTTGTACGTGATGATACCTCTACTAGGTGGCTCAATTTCCTACATTTCTTGAGGAAATGCTCTGCAGAAGATCCAGACATCCTACCTGTGACTTTTCCCACCATTTCCCCTTAGCTCATCATAATTAGCACACACACAAAAGGAAAGAGGATCTGGCTGGATCTATAAAGATGCTGCAAATCCTTGTTTTATTGAGCAACCCAGACATCCAAGGGGAAAAGGAAACCAAGGTTAACTGATGAACTTAAAAACAACAAGCTGGAGAGTAGGGAAAACGGCTACTTCTATCCAAGCTATCCTTCAAGCAGTGTTCGCAGTCTTAGTTATATATGCTCACCTTTCTTCACTGGGTCTGATTTCTGCCCCTCCTGCCTCCCTCTCTAGACAGTGTAATTGCATTGGCTTTAATGGAATCACAGTAGGACTTGGGAAAGAAGATTCAACACACTGAATTCAAGCACAGAGCAGTAAAAGAGAGCACAAGCCCCACAGGTTAATTTAAGGTCACTTATTGGAGTCGGTGCCTGGCAGATACATAAACGATGCTTCTAATTTATAGACAAAAGGTGCTAAGTCTGTGTGCTCGTGCAGCACAGAACAAAACCTCTCTCTGGTGATGGGCAGAGCTGCACATACGGGAAGAATAAAAGCCAAAAATGGATAGATATGTAGGATGTTACTCAATTAGAAACAGTAAGTACAGAAAAACAGACATTGCAAGCCTGATGAATACAGCACTGCCAAAGCCCTAGGGGGCTGAGATGTTTGCCAGGTTAATTAGCGATTATACTAGTAATGTGTTAAATTCATAGAGAAGAACAAAAGGAATATGTGAAAGCAGAGCAACATATGGCCAATCTGAGTTCAATAAACCACTTGGGTGCTTGCCAATGTGCAGAGGGTTGCTGCTTATCACAACCAGTATCCATGCCTCCACTTGTGGGCTCTAAATGAAGTATTTTTAGACTGTTCATATTTGTCAGAGCTGACTCATCTAAGCTGTAGGTAGTATTTGCATTTTGCCTTTAGGATAACAACAACTCCAATACTGAAAACTTTGGTTTTCTGAGGGGCTACCCTGTAACTGTCATAGCGTAGAAAAAGCAGCAGAATCTATTCAGCTGTGCCAGGGGAACCCCATGGAAACCAGTGGAGTTTTGTAAAACTCCTAAAGCTGGAGTACTGTAGCGATGAGTCAGACTATCTCCTAAGGAAAGCTCCTTCTCAGTTTTCCAGTGATTCTGAAATGTTTCTGGAGGCATTTAAAACCTGAAATAGAACATAAACTGCAGAGGGAGGAAAAGTAAGAATGATCCTCCACACTCATTACCGAGAATACAAGACACACTCTGTGGAGTGTCCCATGACAGACATGCTGGCCAATGACCGTAACCATGTTAAGTACCCAGTTGCTATACATTTTTCCATCAAGCGCAATGGGTCTACGGCAGTTTACAGCACTTCCCAAAGCTTCAGTGGAACTGTTACCCTGTTAGCTTTCCTCTTCTTTTATTTGGAACCATACCCCTGGAGTTTATTTGGATTGTAAATATAAAGCGATCTTATTAAAATTTGAAATTGTGAGCTGAAAAAGGGAAACACTACTCTCATAGCCCTGAAGCCTCAGAAACGTGGGATGGTATTTTTAAGAGCTACTTTAAGACTTCTGTGGTATTTGATTCATAAGCAAAATCAGTAACTGCTCTGAAAGCTTTATAAATACTGAAAGTGCACCAAGAGGTTTTTTAGCTATATGCTGGACTGTTGCTAAAAAAGCATCAACTCAAAAAATGGATGGCAACGCTTGACTTGTTTCCTCATCTTGTCCTAAGCAGTACTCCAGTATAACTGGGAGTAACCTCACTTCCCAGTGGTGCCATGCCCAGTTCTCATCTGGCATGCAAGTCAGGACACCATCTCCCAACTATACCTCTGAAATTAAGGGACTTAGAACAGCTGGGTTTCTACTCCAGAAACACACAGGAAAATCCAACCCATCCAAGTTTGTGCAAACTGATCAGGTATGTTTGGAATCTCCTGAGGTTAACAGATCCTCTCTATTACAAGCTCAATACAGTTTCAAGGTTTTGCAATCAATTTAGCGCAGTGCTGAAAAGAAGCATGGCAAGCATATCATTTACACATACTGGCACCAACACACGTCCCCCACTGTACACTACTCACGTGCCTAAATTCCACTACGGCTAAGAGTGGCTAGGAAGATGGAATTGCACTCATGCAAGTCAGCTGCTGAAGTTAAGTTCAATAACAGCCTTATAAATAAATGAATGTGGCATTTCTGAAGATACTAGGATTAGTTTATGCTTTTTTTCCTGCAAACACATTATATCTCTTGAATTATTAGATGCTATCTGATATCCAAAGGCCAAGAGAAAGATTATTGTTTGCAGCCTTAGTGTTACTCTCAGCTGCATGTAGCAGAAAACCACTAAGTACATCTCAGCACAGTTATCAGTGACTCCCTTAGGCAGGAATACCTGAAAAAAAGAACAGGTCACAGCCAAGATGCATTGTTCAGGGGAATCTCCAGGAATGATACAAAAAGTGTGCAAATCATGACTGGATTGTACTGATTGAGTGGCACTCAGCTGAGTTGCCCGGGACTGTACCCACAAGTGACTGTTGGAAAGGTATCAGCAGAGTTATTTTCTGTGGGGAAGGATGGAACATCAGCAGAAATAATGCTTTTGTCAGCGACCAGGATACCTATAGGTATCTCACTTTGGGCTCAGTTACCCACTGACAACATTAGGTCAGGTCCTCACTACTGGAGTGTCAGGTGAGTCTCAGGTGGCTGTCAAGCAAACTGAGGGCAATGAGCAGGACAGATCACAGAGCATGCAGGAAGACAGACATTTTAAAATAAAAAGGAATAGCAGGAAATCCCAGATAAGACCTCACACTAAGCACAATATTAGAGAATCCACAATAGGCTCATATAGATCAGCCTGAAAGAACCTAAGTTTCTTACCTGGTGCTTCTTGTTGCACGGAAAATAGGAAATGCTGTATCAAGCCTCCAAAAATCAGAGCTTAAAGGTTTCAATTTAAATCCAGCAGGATCAACTGGGGGTGTGTAGGGTGTCTGTGTGTGTGTGAAGAAGAAAGCAACCAAATCTCCAAGAATCAAGAATTTTTTTACAGCTCAAATATCCCCAGCCTGTGTTACCACACCGCCTTCCGTCAGACAGAAAGACAATGCACCATTTCCACACCCTGTACCCAAGGAATGCTGCCTGCAAACTCCCATTACAGAGACCGGGGAGGGAAGGGATATGAATGAATAATCTATCTCTCAGAACTTTTTTTCCTCCCACAGTTGATCACTTCAATCATAAACAGCTGAGGCAGAAAAGTCTCATGTCAACTAATGTGTCTCCCTGTGTGCCATGCAGGACATTTTCCTGCAACAGCTCCACTGCTACCGTACCTGATCTCTGATCTGATTCACCCACAGGGTCTCTCTTCTACTGCCTCATATATGTCATTCTTCAGAATTATTTTGTAATACCTAGACTAAGTGAAAAAGAGGTTTTCCAGCCAATAAAGCCCTATACTTTATTACATGCACCAGGACTCCTGATGCACAAAATTTCATTTGTGTCTGTTACCCTGACAAACAAGAAACTTCTAAATTCAACCCTGAGACTTGGACAGTTCTGCTGGATTTAAACATCACCTGATAAGCATTTGCTCGTATACAAAAGAGGATACGGGTTGTGCCACCAACAGCCCTGAGCTTGTGGGAGTTAAGGTATTTTTTCTTGTTCCTTTTGCTGATTTGCAACAGCTGTTATGAGTTACTGTACAATAGATTGAGCTGTCACTATACAGCCTGTGTATGGCATAAATAGAAATCAATGATTAATTTTAATAAATCAGCCTTTTCAATTAAGCTGCATCAAAGCACATCTGATCTGATCTCACAATGCCAGCCCCAGAAAATCCAGTCTGTTCTTTTAATTGGTATGAAAGGGCCTTTTCAATTCAAATGCCACTTACTTGCCAAGAAAGCACTTGGGAACAGTACTTAATTTTCTCCTCCTGTCTTTGATAAGGTTCACTTTCTTGCTCATCATCATTTGGTACAGCTTCTCTCCTTTCTCTGCAATCATGACGTATGCATCCCTCTCCATTCCCAGTTTCAAACCTGGAATGCAAAGTGAAAATTCCTTCAGGTCCTTAACATCAAATAAAGTCTTTGCTTAAAGTCAAAAGCTGAGGCCAAACAGAAAAAATGGTCGAAACACAAAAATTAACTGACTTATTTTCCAAGTAAGGGGGAAATTGGGTCATTTATTTATATGAATAAAAAAGGTGAGTTTAGCGCCACTGAGATGCTTGCAGCATTTCTTCTCCATTTTAAAAAGTAGCTTTAAACTTATGATTACATCACATCACACAAAGTAGAACAGTTTACAGAACATGGAGAAGTTCCAAAGAAAGATGCACATGGGTCGGGGCAATCCCAAGAACAAATACAGGCTGGGTGGAGAATGGATTGAGACCAGCCCTGTGGAGAAGTGCTTGGGGGTGTTGGGTGGGTGGGGCTGGGAGCAACTGGTCTAGTGGAAGGTGTCCCTGCCCATGGCCAGGGGTGGAACGAGGTGATCTTTAAGGTCCCTTCCAACCCAAACCAGTCTACCTGTTTCTATACCTTCTGAAACTGGTTTCCTGTTGCAATCTCACTTTTGACCCTGAAATAACTGCCAGTGTAGATCTGTTCAAGGCAGCTAAATGCTTGACAGAGCAGATGACTTTTTGAGCGTTATATTACTTGAAGTCAAAAACACAAACCTGCTTAAATTAAATTCATATCCTTAATTAAATCAAAACTAGACCGGAACACTATTTTCTCATCTTTTCTTAATTAGCCTATTTACTAATATCCCTAGACTAAAAATACAGTTTGACAATCATATTATCCAGTCAATGAAATAAATACTGAATGATTTAAGGAATGACAGATAATAGGATATAGAGAAAATTTCACATCCACTTTGTACGAGTTTCCACATAGTTTATGTTAACTTGAAAACTGCTACAGTCAGGAGGATGATTCTCTGAAAACAATAGGTGTCTATGTTACAACTATAGCCATAATTGGCATTTTCTGGCACTCCGCCTTTTAGATCTGCAAATTGCTTTAGGAGGGCAGCACATGAGAAAAGCAGTTTTGCTGCTGTAGATGTTTTGTCTCTTCTAGCCCGAACAAATTTTTTTTGGTTTCTGGCTATGTTATTCTAGAACTTGCAAATTAGGCAACTCTGGAGTCCAAAACAGAGGCACAGATTTTAGACATCTCTAAGATTAGCTTGAAAACAGGCAGCCTGAATTGGTCCTTTACTTATGTGCCTGCTGTTTGCAGAGATTGACATCAGACAGCGATCGGTATAAGGCTAGAAAATGAAAACTGTACATTCTTTGAGAAAAGCAGGTCACCCTAACTGGACGTAAATCCTGTTGCTCTATGGTAAGATACTGAAATGAACTAATAGTCTTCTGCGTCATCAGAGCTGCTTTCTAGCTTTTTGAAAATGTTTAATGCATTTGTTTTGGAGGCTTGAAACGCATGTTCCAGAAATTAAGACTTGCACAACATTTTGTCTTTCAAATACAGTATTTCTTTTGTGTCCAATATCTGGCTAAAGGTTTTTGCTCCCCAAACCCCTGCTGTTATTCCTCCATCCTCTTCTTCCCCCAATACTGTGATCCAATTCAATGCGAATGCTGACACGTGTAGCTGAGGCTAATTTGCAATGTGAACTCGTGATAGAAAACAGCCTGTGTAATCGTATACGTGTTCCCTGCTGGTCTTGCATCACTGAATTCCCCAGGCTCCAATGCAAATGACAGACTGGAATGCACATTCTACCCAACTCATCGTACAGAATTGGGAATCTCACCAATTTCTAATCCAAACACTGATATCTCTGTGACTTTGCAAGTACTCTGATCCAAAGGAGATTTTCCAATACAGCCTGGAATGTCTGCCAGAATATCTATGCTTATCCTGAGTGTCTGTCATCAGCAGCCACATCATAAAAATATATATGACAAAAAGCATCAGAGAAAACGCCACTCTTACTAGCCAATGCTGCATGGATAACTTTGACTAACTTTCTATTAAGTAATAGTTCTTTTCCCTTCCTAATATTTATTTCAGTCACCTCCCCATATTCTCAAGCTCCCTGTTTCTACGTGGTCTGTTTCTCTAGTCCTGTCTTTTTACTTCTTACTGAACCTTTTCTCTCCTCACACATTTTACCCGATGCACAGAAAATTCTGCAGAGCACTAGTGACCTCACAAAGTGAAAACTGACTATGAAATGGAGACTCACAGGACCTTTCAGAGATACAATTTAGCACTCTGAGGGAAATAGTAAGACGCAAGAAATGTATTTTATTTAAAAAGTATCATGTGGAAGATCAGGATCCTTACAGTACAGTGGGATGTAGAACTGACCACTAAGCAAAAATCAAAACTGATTCTCTCCATTGCCTTCAAGTAGTTCTCTTGAATTTACACCATGCCCAATCTACATCTTGAAGGTAGTATCCTTGCTATTATCAAAAGCTGTATTGAGGTTTATAGAAGATGACGTATGTTAGAAATGTTTTATATTCTATGGTAATAAGAAATGCAATGTGCATTGTGGTTAGCAGATTAGATGCAAAGTTTTATAACATAAAAACTAAGGTTTGGTTTTGAAAGGACATTAAAGGATTTAGATTCTCTGCTTTCATTAGACTTCAGTGATAGATCTATAACTTTCTTAAAATACTTTAAAACTCTAAAGCATTGCAAGTACACGTTCTGAAAACATACTACTAAAAAAGGGTTTCAGTCTGACCTCTTTCAAAATTAGCATAGATGAGCAATTATGGAGTTTGTTTTTTTTTACTTTAATGGAGTTGCATGTGCAGAGAGGGAAACCATTTCTAAAAGTCAGGCGCAGAATGTTTTGAAATAAGTGTCATTTTCTCTGGCGATGAGCTATTATTGTTCCCATTAAGCAAACAGGGAAGGAGGTTCACTTGTGAATGATAGTTCTGACTTTTAAAGGAACTCAGAACTTTTATCACCCATCCTGAATCATGGCTTTGTGAACTTGCTTCTATTGTACACACTGTTTCAAGATAAGCTCAGGTTTTGTTTCATTCCACAAGCAAAGATAAAAGTGACAAGTATCTGCAAACATTTGTCACAGTTCTCAGTCTAAGCGTAATATTTCTACAGTTTTTCCTCCATGAACTGTTCTGTTTATTTCAAGATCATGGAGGCCTAGTTTGTGAGAACGAGTTTTTGCCACTGCCTCTGGAAGAAGGCTGCAAGCTGGATTTTCTTCTTTCCTTTTACTGATAAATATAATTTTATCATACTTACAAATAAAAGACGAACAAATGAAATCAATTAAATGTAATTTTTTCACAGTAATTCAATGCATCAAAGAAACTGGCTCCGGTAAATAAAAACATTTGTTAAACATACTGACATAAGTCCATAAAAAACCCAAGGTACACATTCAGAAATATTTGTTTTCAACCACTTGATTTTCTTTGTCATTATTTTAATTCTGTCCATGGATGAAAAACTGCAACCTTTTCTTTTTCTCTCAGATACTTATACATGCATATACATTTCTCCTTGGTACACAAGTTCATTTGTTGCATTAGAAAATACATTATCCACTTACTCTCTCTCTGCTCCCTTTCCTTGATTATAGCATCCAGCCATTTCTGTTTGTCCTCTGCAGTCTTGGCCATACAGACAAACCATTTGTTTTTGGCTGTGTTGTGTATCTTCCAGCCATTTGTCACAGTGTAGCCGTTGCTGTGGTAATCCGCTGTAAAAACCCAAAGCACAATGCACACAGTGAACAGAAGGCCTGCTACTTTAATCAAATCAGTGTGGGACACCTTAATTAAAATTTTCTTTGAAGAGCTTGATTTCTGGAGGTGTTCCTCATGCATCCGTTTTATTGACTGTCCATGTGACTGGCTGTTACTTACCACTCTTGAAGAACTAATATTAATAGAAGTATCCATGGCTAGGTTGTTCAAACTGTCTGAATGTTTCCGTCATAAGAGAGACATTTTGTAATTTCACCTCAAGAAGAAGAACTAAAATTTTTGAAATACAATGACAACAGTGACAAAAATCTCTGAAGTTTGTTCAGGTTATTGTTCTGAACTTTCTGTGGACATGCTAACTTTTTGCACTGTAATGACTTTTATCCACAAGACATGGGAACAAGTGTCAACTGTTTAAACGACATAGTATTACTTCCTGACTTCTTGCAATAGGAGCAGGGGCTGGTGTGGCCTTTGTGGATGAAAGCAGAAACCCATCCAGCCTTCCTGCCTGTGTCAGAACACAAGAATCACAACACAACTGCCATTGCCATATTTCATTCATGGTCACATTCCATTCTACTGATTTGATGCTAAGACTAACATTTGGTAGTATTCTAAATGAGAAGAAGATCCAGAATTTCTGTTATTATAGCTGTATTGGCTTAAGATGTAAGAAAAGAAAGAATGAAAAGAAGATAAAATATCTTTTACTAAATTAAATTGGATTAGGAGAGAAAATAGACAAGCTTCTGGGTACACAAACTCTTCATAAGGTCATTTCAGAATGAAGGACTAGTACCTGAAAGCATGTCCAGTCTTTCAACTACAGAAGTTGGTCTAATAACGAAGGCATCAGAAGTTACACAGCTTGCTTTGGATTTCATTAGAGGAGATGGACAAGTACTGTTGCACCAACTTCCAACACAAGGACTTGCTGTGTTGTTAAAAGACAGTATTTGGTCTCTTACCTGTTCCATCTTCCACATTCTCTACCTCCATGACTTCTGTATTTATTCGGCCTCTGAAGATATAAAGGGACCCATTGATTGACTTGGTCCGTTTAGATGGTTTTTTCCCAGTAACTCTGCAATTAGGATTAAGACTGTTAGCAACACATAAGCAAATACAGTAACATACACATGTATAAATCAATCTGAGATATGACTACTAAGAAAGGATTCCTTTATATTGTTCTGTGGTATTTGACCACATCTCTAATATAAATAACTGGAATACTCAATCAGCTCACAAAGATAAGCTTACAACAGTGTCAGTACAGCAATAAAGGGCTTATTTTGCAAGACGATGTGAAGACGGGGATGCCTTCAAGATTCACATTCTTGATGACTGATTGAAATACCAGTACAACTGAACTGCACATGGCTTTGGGATGAATACTGCAATACGACCTGACACAACGTTACATTTGCCCCCTTTGTTTGCCTAAAGCTTTGGTAAATGTGGTATGTGTACAAAGTTTCAAATATGAAATGAAACATGCAAAGAGGCTAGTGTCACATGGTCTGTCATATGTGTATTAACTGTCGTTGTATGTGGCATTTCTGAAAGTGCTGCTGTGGTGATTCTGCACCAAAATTTACATTCCTATCTGTAAGCTTTATAATGTCTCTGTTGAAGTGTCTCATGAAAAATTTCAGGAAAGCACTTTTCATTGATAGTTATGTTCTGATTTTTATGTCTAGAATAGGTTTAAAACTATCCAACTGACACCTGCTGAGCTTTAATATCTAAGAACAACCCTGCTATGCGAACCAAAACACAACTGGTCAAATGATCATCATTTGAGATGGCAGGCGTCCAAACTCTGCGCAGTGAAGGGACTGCTGTGGCAATTTGCCAGGAGCTCATAAGACTCAAAGAATATTGCAATAAAAAACAGCTAGGGAGAAAAATTCTGTCAAAGTGAAATATCTATGATAAACTGAGGTGAGAGGAGAATGACCATATTTTTCTGAACAACTTTTCCTTTTACAACTAGCTTTAGTGACAAACATACATTTAGCGATGACCAGATATTTACATCCAATCAGGCTGACAGTGACTGAGATCTTGGAGCTATTAGATCATTTCCTACAGACGACTGCTGGAGTCAAAAGAAAAGCTGTCCTGGCAGCTTTAGTGAAACCCTTTAAATACTCAGCCCATTTCCCCACATGAAACATTGTTCCTGACATCAGAATTCAATTTAAACAGAAGTCCATGATTCTGCTAAAAACACAAAAAAATACTCTGCCCTGAAAATCTATGTCATCAGTTTGTCTGACTTCCCTAAGCTTCTGCAAAAGATCATAGAATCATTTAGGTTGGAAAGGACCTTTAGGACCATAAGTGGAAGGCGTTCCTGCCCACGGATGTGGGGTTAGAACTAGATGATCTTTAGGGTCCCTTCCAACCCAAACCATTCTATGATTCTATGACCATCAAGTCCAACCGTTAACCCAGCACTGCCAAGTCCACCACTAAACCATGTCCCTAAGTGCCACATCTACATGTTTTCTGAATAGCTCCAGGGATGGCCCCCTGGGCAGCCTGTTCCAATGCCTGATAGCCCCCCTTTCTGTGAAGAAACTTTTCCTAATATCCAGACTAAACCTCCCCTGGTACAACTTGAAGCTGTTTCCTCTTGCCCTATCACTTGTTACCTGGCAGAAGAGATTGACTCCCACCTGTCAACCTCCTTTCAGGCAGCTGTAGGGAACAATAAAGTTTCCCCTGAGCCTCCTCCTCTCCAGACTAAACACCCTCAGTTCCCCCAGCCGGTCCCCATCAGCCTGGTGCCCCTGTCCCTTCCCAAGTTCCATTGCCCGTCTCTGGACACGCTCCAGCCCCTCAATGTCGGTCTTGTCATGAGGGGCCCAAAACTGAACACAGGATTCACAGTGTGGCCTCACCAGTGCTGAGCCCAGGGGGACAATCGCTGCCCTGGTCCTGCTGGCCACACCGTTTCAGACACAAGAGAGAATGCTGTTGGCCTCTTGGCCCAAATGATGGAGGTTGGCTCGGTGAGCACTGCCGCCAGCTCCCTCCGTGCCCTCGGGTGGATCCCATCCGGCCCCAGAGACCCGTGTGTGTCTGAGTGGTGTAGCAGGTCGCTGACCATTTCCCCTTGGGTTATGGGGGCTTCATTCTGCTCCTCGTCTCTGCCTTTCAGCTCAGGGGCCAAGTACCTGGAGAACAACCGGTCTTGCTATTAAAGACTGAGGCAAAGGAGGCATTAAGTACTGTAGCCTTTTCCTCATCCTTTGTGGCAATGTTTCCCCTTGCATTCATCAAGGATGGAGATTGTCCTTAGCCCTCCTTTTGCTGCTCATGCATTTATAGAAACATTTGTTATTGTCTTTTACGGCAGTAGCCAGATTAAGTTCTGTCTGGGCTTTGGCCCTTCTAATTTTCTCCCTGCATAACCTCACAACATCCTTGTAGTCCTCCAGAGTTGCCTGCCCCTTCTTCATAAACTCTCCTTTTCTCCTGAGTTGCAGCCAAAGCTCTCTGTTCATCCAGGCCAGTTGTCTTCCCCACCAGCTCATCTTTCAGCATGGGGACAGCCTGCTCCTGTGCTTTTAAGGCTTCATTCTTGAATAATGTCCAGCCTTCCTGGACACCTTGCCCCTTCAGGACTGCCTCCCCAAGGGACTCTCTGTCTACCAGTCTCCTAAAGATGAGATCGCAGTCTTAAAAATCTAAAACCACAGATCCAATTCTGATTCTAAACACATCTTAAACTGGTCTCAACAATACTACTCCTAATTTATGCTGTTGTGAAAAGATATGATGCCCAAATTCAAATGGCTGCATTGTTGACTATTTATCAAAGACTGAGACTTGAATTCTTAATGCATTTTTCAATCAAGAAAAACTCCAGTGACTTCTACAAGCTAAGCACAGCATAAGTGAGATCAGAACAGAGTCATTCAATTACAAATCAGGAACAGACACAGACAGTTTTTTGGCTTCCCCCCCCCCAAAAAAAAATAATCCATGTCCCACTAACATGTCAGTTGTTTGTTAAGCAGCTGGCCAAATGATTACACCAGCACAACTGGATAGACATTAATTTCCATCCTGAACTAATTATAAATAGCAGCTAGATAGGAGAAATATCCAAAATTAAAGTCACTCGGTGATCCCTAAATAGATTTTTTACATTAGGCAATTCCCAGCAGAATTAAGAAAATACTCTGCTTTTTAATGGAAGTCAGATTCTGGACATCTCATCAGTTCAAGCTACATTATTAGACAAAGGTAAACAGTATCAGTCCTTTGGGAAAATCAAACTGTTACAGCAGTCTCCTCCAAAATCAAGCCAAACAGAGTAGCTCAGTAAGGTCTCCTCTACAAAAAACCTGATTTGCTTAAAAGGCAGTAGAACATCATGTTTTCTAAATCTCTGTATTCCGGGAAAAATGCCTGGACAGCATGGGAGGGGCTAGGCTAACCTGAACTACAAACAGGACTAGAAAAACAGTTTCCAAGAACTCTGAAGAAGTAAAAGATTAGATATCAAACCGATTATTTATTTTTTTAAACAGAACACTTTTCTGTTAGAAGACGCACAAACTTCTGAACTCTCTTTCGTATGGAAATTTGGATTCTGACAAATTTGGTAAAGTGTCAAAATGTTTCACCTTTCTTGCTTCATTTCAGCAGACTCAGAATGCTTCAGTTAGATAATATTAAAAGCCGTATAAGACTGAATTGGGTAATTTTTTTTTAATTTACTTGAAATGTTTATATTACATTTGGAACTAGATGATCTTTAAGGTCCCTTTCAACCCAAACCATTTTATGATTCTAATAATTTTTAATGTCATTTCACCTAATAGTTTGCATATATTTTTTATAGTTTCAGCATTATTTACACAAAAACTCTGAACATTACTGAAATCGTTTCTCCCCAGCTTAATGGTTCCAAAATTTCCATTGAACAAAAAAATGGAATATAAACCCAAATTTTGAGATAAGAGAATTTTCTTTGGAGAGAACACTCTGGTTTTTGAGAATTTCCAATTGGGTTGGCCACTCTACTTGGCCATCACCAGTAAAGAAGTAGAACTTGAAAAAGGGGGAGGATATTACAGGAAAGAAAGGAGGAGGTGAATCTGAGTGTAGAGAATGCATTGCAAATTCAGAAAAGACCAAGACATGAGAATGAGACTGGAGCTGTGAAGGTTAAAAGCTTATGAGCTGAAATACAGTATAACTGGTGCAGAAGAAAACTGCCCTTCACTCTGCCAATGCTATTTTAATGACAGACAGTAGGTGTTAATAATGCTTAAGTTTTGTAAGGTGGAACGATGCAAAAATTATTACTAGGATAAGAAAGTAAGACAACACACAGAGCACATGGGCTTCAAATGCTGAACAGCAACTTCCTAATCTTCGTATCTTCCTCACTCCTCTGTGCCCTGCATCTATTTAATGTTTTCTTAGTCTTCCACTTTCCCCTTTCTTGGCTTTGTATCATTTTTCACATCACCCTTTTCTGCTTGGAATAACTCACAATGAAAGTTGGCAAGGACTCCTTCTTCACATCACTCCTGGAGACCTATCTGCTCTGGGAAGCTTTCCAGCTTTAAGAACTCATCTGTGTTTTTTCTACACTTCTGTCTTTGGATTGCGCCCTTTTCAGGGTGGGGACGTCGTTACTGCCTGGCATATTTACCCTAACATATAGTGACTTCTTTCTCATATAGTCTCAACAGCAATAGTCAAGAACAGAGAAAAGTCACACCTGTGACTCAGCCCTACAGAGTAACAGGGAATACAGTGAGTGATTAGTAGGTGATCATACTTTCTACTTACAAAACTTCTGAATGGTCCCATTATAAAACTGTAAACACAGAGGGACTCACCTGGATTTCCTCTTGCAATAGACCAGTAGGTTATCAAATAGAAAGAACATTCTCTCCTGAATGTTTCCTGCTGAGATTTTTAACAAAGTCCCTTGGAGCAAGAGCTGTGTGCAGATATCTGTCAGATTTGACCCCTGAAACACAGAAAAGAGACAGCATTCATTTTTAACACTTTTTGTGTGCACACAACGAAGGATTTTTACTGAAACACTGTTATTTTATCTGCATGTCATTAAACTGCAAAATAACTGATGCACTCATAAGGAGAAAGTCCTGAATTTCTTAATGTGGCTGAACACATGATGTTGTCACTGGATTACAAATATTTTTTTTTGGAGTCCTCACACACGACAATAAATCTTCCCTATTAATCTCCAGGAGATTTTTTCTTAAAGAAATCTTTCACTCTTAAAGCAGCTGTATTGTGAGTCTCTCAAGACCATTAGCTCTCCTTTCATACCCTGAGCTATCGTTGCAAATATCACAAGTGATGGCTTCAGGAATACTTTATAGAAGAATAATGGTATTTCCCTAACATTGGAGCTCCGATACTGACACACGTTGCTATTAACCATCTTTGCAAAATCAACTCAGTGGTGATACATCTCCCCAATTTTTTCCTTAGAAGTATATGCAGGTACTTTCCTTTCTAGAGTTGTAATAAACACATGCAAGTTAGAAACATAGCCGTGAAAATCAGAAACTAAGTCCTGGACACTGTGCCAGCTGCTATGTGCAAGCTGTTATATACACTAGACAGCCACAGAGATAACTGAGCTTGGTGCTCAAGACACTTTAGCCTGTGATGCCCAGAAGCTGAAAACAACAGCTAAAACCACAGTGAAAACCACTCTAAAACATTAACTCTCCAAACTGTTACTCAGATTATTCCCAGGAAAAGGCAATCATGCAGCCCTTTAAATGAGGTCCTTTAGGACCAAAGCAGTTGGGCCCAACTGAAGAACAACTATAGGACTGTCCCAGGTTGCTCTCAGGGCAGGCTTACTCCAAGGGTCCCCTCATTCTGAATGCACACAGCTGGGAATCTGCTTCACCACTGTTCTACTGACCAAACAAGACGGTTTGGCTAAACCTTAGCCACTAGCCTTAAATTGCTTGATCTAGTATTACTTCAAAGGTACAAGGGCATCCTATCAATAAGGGTCCCTTTTCAGGAAAACACCCTGAGGCCTTGGAAACTTTTACCACCCAATTCTGGATCACTTACTAGTTTTTGCATTTCCCTCTGAATTGGGAAGAACAGCAACTTAGGGTATCAGTAACTCCCTTCCATGATCAGCATGCAGCTAAGGAAGTAAATTAGATTGTATGACCCACTGCCATAAGTCTTACGGGAAAAGAGAACTGACTTTGGATCGCAAGACATTCATAACAAAACTGCTTGATTTCCAGAGGTCCATTAATCCTATATTCACAAATAATAGAAAAATTTTGTAATATACAACTCATCCCACTAAAAGAAACTGAAGACATCAATCTCTGTGCACAGATGTGAAAGCCAGCTCCATCTAGAAAGTCACCCCAGAAAGATCTGTCTGAATGATTTTAGACATTGCAAGAGTTTATTGTTTGAGGTTGGGGTTTTTTTGAGGAATGTGCAGTCTGCTGTCATCAAGCTATTCAGGTGAAATCACTCAATTGAAATCAGCCTTTCTAAATACAATGCAGTCACCCCAAAGGTGTGAATAAAGCTTTGATTACATCGTTTTCTAAATCGAACCTTGACAGCTGTGCTGTCCATGTCTTGCTTTTAATTAACAGGGAAGCAGCTATTCTTTAAAGGCTGCCAAGTACGCAACACTAGTTTGTGTGTTCCACATATGCATTTTTATACATTCAGGATACAATGATGTAGGAACTAGCTACATGCAATAGGTCCATCTGCTGTCCTGGTATGTTTTTATTTTCTTAATCATTCTATAGAAATAGTTAATACTAAAATATTAGTTAAAATGTCCAGAAAATGAGCACTTGTTATTTTGAAAATGAACTGTTACTATCTCCAGGAGAAATCACTGTATCTCAGAATTATGATCCCAATGGCCTACTAGCACATACACAAATAGGAACAGAAAGCAACTGACTGTACAACATAAAAGCATGCTCCTCACATGGTTTGCCCATGCAGAAATCAAGGCTTCAGAGTACCTCAACATCAAGTACTTAATTTTCTGAAAGATACCCAAAGACAGCAAAAACAATGACTACAGTGACATAAGTAATTGGAGTCAGTCTTTTACCGACACAGAATCACTGGGTAAAATTATCTGACCTATTTTGTGCAGGAAGTAAAGCAAATGACTGCAATGCTTGCTTCTCACCTTAACATCTAAGAATCTTTATTTTTCCATCAGACACATGGTGATGGTATCTAAACATTGTTGATGCATTTCCTGTTTGCTGTTGACCTAGCTACTTCCCATTTATAACCATTTGAGAGGTTTTTCAATAGTCAGAAACAGAGCAAGAAGATTTATTTGATGTTTTCAGAGACAACATAGAATTTCTCACCTTTCCAAGTGGGACCAAGCTGCAGGGGAGGATGGGGGGGGGCGGGGAACAAAAAAGAAAATAAAAAGAAAACATCATAGCTGGTGGAATTGCAAATTACAGCCAATTATAATATGATTGATCTGCCTAAGCATTAACACATATCTTAACAACTCATGCTGTTCTGTGATGGGGGTTTTGCTTCCCTGTGCATTTCAGACTGGGAGAATTTGGGGATATGTAGCAATTGTTCAGTAAAAATAACAAGGACTCATGAGGAGAAGCTGTCCCCACATAAAAACCAATAGAAACAGCATATTAACTTGTTCTTCCCTAAGCAAACAAAAACACTGTATACAAAAGTTGGTTTTATGCAACCTCTACTTTTCTTTCCCGCTCTTTTTTAACTAATCTTTGTTTCCCAGAAGGATTAACCAGAATCAAGTTGACCTGCCTGAGACTAATCCATAGCATACATCTACAAGGACTCTGTGCATTCCAAAAGAATGAATCTGAGCAGAGTTCATTTTGATGAACAGACCTCTGATTAAGCTGCGGGTTTGGCCTACTTTAACACTTCCCCTCATTATAATCTGTCTCAGAAAGAGACTGACAGGATGATGCCAGCACATACTCAGCATATGACAGTGATAGTGACAGTTGTATTAGAGAGGGAGATGCAGATCGGTGGGCAGAGACATTGAAGAAAAAAATGTTGAAGTGAGGAAACTGCTCTAAAAAAAATAACTCCTGCTCTTACTAAAGTTACAGGTGACTCTCAAGAGCAAGAAAAAACTCTGCAGAAGCAAAATTATATTATATATATATAATACATTATATATATGTTATAAATATTGAGGATGGCACTGATGGCAAGAGGATGAAGATCAGACCAGGGATAGTCCACTGGGACAGTTGAATGGAAGTGCTAAGTCATAGAAACCAGTGAAACTGCTGGTGTGTTTAAACAGAAACATTAGACAAGGTGGAGCCTGTTCCAAATTATGTGAACTTAACGCCAAACTTCATGCTGGGCTGCCTGCACACTACAGATTCAGGCCACATCCCTTATAATCATAAAACACTTGGTCATAAGTAAGCAAGTTGATCTTCGCTTCTTTTTGACAATTCAAACGTCTTGAATTAAAACAGTTGAAAGCTGCAGGCCTTGTTGAATTACTATGTATGTACAGTATATAACCATATATACAGGGCACATATATACAGTGTTTCAGAATCCATATCCATGCTAATAGAAAAGGGAAATTTTCTAATTTGTAGGACAGAATGCCATGAGATAAACTAAAAATAGGCATAAATTTACCTTATGGACTTCCTCCTCCAGCCAGCTCTGTGGCTTATAGCACTGCATTGTTAAGCTACAAAATTATTTAATTCAGCAACTACAGCTTTCCATGGATAGAAGTTAGGAGCCCTTCTCTAGGAATAAACTATGAAATACATCTGAAAGAACTAAAATCAGCTATTTACAAACATAGCACTTTGCTTTAGAGTCATAATTTACAAGACCCCTAGCACTGTAAGATAGGAAACTGTGAATCAGTTTCAAACTTCTTTACGTGTACAGAAGAAAAAGATGTTATCATGTTGAGCACTGGCCTGTATCTGTGATGTATAAAGCTAGTTTTTCTCCTGTGAAACTGCCACTAGAGTAATTTGGAAATGTTCCACAGCTTACTGGGAGGGAAAAACACTTCTTCCTTTTCAAAATTTTGAGCAGAGTGACCTAGGTGACTTTGTTACAAAACAGTGTATATAAACAAATCTGAAAATGTTTTCAGCTCCAGAATGTTGCTGTAGATAAGTTAAACACTTCAAAAATCATTGCTTGGATATCCCTTCATTTATGGCATCAGGGACGCTTTAATAGTCATGCTTCAGGCTCCAGAGTTCAAACCATGCCTCTTGCCTAGATGACCCACGAGTTGCATTGAACCTGAAATGTTTTAACTGCTTCTAGAAGCCTTGCTATACAGAACATTACATGACTTAGCTGAGCTTGCTATCCAAAAATTACACAGCTGGATATCTGGGTTGTTCTCACATCTTTAACTGATGCCAAGAACATCCTTCAGGGAAAAAATGAGCAAAGTTTAAAACATACAGGAAAGATAAAAAACAACCCAAAAGAGTCATGGAGAGCACCCAAAAGTTCGAACATGAGGAAGTTTACATGACCTCTAACAAAATGTCCTCAGCTGGCAATGATCAGCCTCGACATTTTCAATGTCAGTCTCACTGAACGCCAACGCCAATCCCTCCATGAGACCACTTAACACCACTGACTCCCTATGGTGCACCTCCCAGAGGCTTTGAACTCCAGTGATTTAAGGGCCTCAGTTAAAGTTATCACAAGATAAGCTGCAAACCCTTGGCACACTAGCCTGACTAGCCAGTATTTCTACTGAGTGGCTCTTTTTCAAGACTTCCCCCAAGCTTCACGTTCCAGTTTTCTCCCTTTCGTATCCTCTCTCCCTTCCATAGTAAATGCTTCTACCTACAGAGATCCACCTACCGATAAACATCACTAGAAACACATCCATGAGCAACTTAACTGGAGCAAACACAAATATACCGGTTGCTTTCTAATCTAATGCTTGTTAATCTAACTTTTATCTTCTCTACAGGAAATCTGTATGAAGCTGAATGTGTAACTTTCAAAGTTCTCAGAGAAACTAAAGGCTTGTAGGAATGGGAAGAGAAACTTCTGCTATTTCGACCAGTCTTTATTTCATCTTCTAGACCTGTCTTTCAAATGAGATCTGCCTATTTGAAATTTGAAGTCCATTCTAACGCTATCACTTTTCTTCCATAATTTGTTTGTTCTGCTACAATTTAGCAGCAGCCTGCACGCCCGAAATAAACACTAAATTCTAAACTCATCAGAGTGATGCCTCCCACACCTTCAAGAGCATTTACATATCACGTAAGAAACAAAAAGCCTTGTACATGGTGTAAGTCACCAAACTTCAGCCCATTAAACTGCGCAGTGAACTGTCTCCAGGGAGCTTGCTGGTCCGACATCATACCTCCCATCCTTCAATGTGGGACTGCAACTGTTCGAGGGCCTCCAGTTTCTCCATCTGTCTCTTGGTCTCGTTGATATTTGTGCAGACTGTCTTCATGGCCTGCAATGCATTCTGGACAGCTGGGTGATCAGGATGCTTAGAGGGAGTCCTCTTAGCTAATTCCTTTAAAAAACAGAAAAGAAAACATGGAATGTAAACTTAGAAGTGGCTCATGGAAAGGCACAAGCCTTAGTGTGCAATCCCACAGGAAAATGCCAGAACCACTGCAAAATTAAGGAGAAGTTGTGGGCATGTTACTGTAGATGCTGTTCTCTGCTCCTCATCTGTGCAGGGCTGCTGTTTTATATGAATGCTGCTAAATAAATGAAGCAATTACTCATGTTAAATATGTCAAATGAAGAGAACTCAAAAGAAATATGTTTTGCTGTGTCACATGTTTGTTTCCAGTGTCTAGTGTTCCCAGGCCAAATAAAAGATTACATAAAAAAACCACTGTCTACTTCAAAGACATGCTATAGACTGTTGACCTGCCATGGTCTAGATGCTATACCAGCCCCAGTGACGTGTATCCAGTATTTCAGTGACACTAGATTAGGCCTCTTCAATCGGATACAAATGCTGCCCATAGCAGGTCTTGTCAGGAACCACTAGAGCTACGGAAGTGGGGTTCTCCATGAACTATGGCCTTACGGGAATAGCGCTAGGCTGTATACCCCTCCCACAGTACTTATGGAAATGATCAGATGCAGGTTAATCACAACCCACATGCAAGTTCAGGACCCAGCTTGATTAGCTGTACAACCAGCAGAGAAGTACAACCAAAGCACAACTCAGATTTACCTAGGAGCGGAACAGCCCTCAGGAGAAGCCTGTCTTTTCCCGCTGACCAAAGGGGTTCCAGTGAGACACCGCTGCTAACCCCAACACCCCCGCATGGTCTGTAGTGTGAGGAGAGGCGAGGGGCTGCCCCACGCCAGTTCCAGCCGGTTTCACAACAGACCCACGGCAGGGCCCGGCCGAGCCCAGCGGGGAAGCCAGCAGCACCTCTGTGAAAATGTGTGTAAGAAAGGGCAAAAAGCAGCAAGGCAGAGAGGAAAAACCTGAGAAACAACCCTGTGAGCACCAAAGCCTGAGAGGAAGGCAGGGAGGAGGCGCTGGCACCAGCGCAGAGATCTCCCGGCAGCCCCTGGAGAGGCTGGGCTGGAGCAGGTGCCTCCATGCAGCCTGGGGAGGACCATGACGGAGCAGGTATCTACACAGGTATCTAACGGCAGCAGCGGGATAGTGTCTGAAAAGAACCATGATAGGTGAAGAGTCCATGCAGGAGCTCTCCTGACAGGAACTGCAGCCCATATAGGACCCACACAGGACCAGGTTTGTCCTAAAGAACAGCAGCCCATAGAGAGCTCACGCTGGAGCACAGAAAAGCATGAGGATGAAGGAGCAGCAGAGAGAAAATGTTACCTACTGACCGCAACCTTCCATTCCCCATACCTCCTGCACTGCTCAGGGCGGGGTGAAAAGTAGAGGAGTTGGGAATGCAGGAGTGACGTTGAGCCTGGGGAAAAGAGTAGGGGCTGAGGGGAAAGTTATTTTGTTTCTCTGAGTCAAGTCTGTTAGGTCTGTGACAGTAATCACTAGGTGATGTCCCTGTCTTTTATCTCAATCCAGAAGAATTTTTTTCATCTAATTTTCTCTCCCATGCTGTTGAATAGCAAGAGAGAGTGTGGCTGGGTGGGCAGCCAGCAGCCAGCCAAGGCCAACCCACCACATGCAGATAAATGCCTGCACCTCTGTGCATGAGAAGTCTGCGTGTCCAGAAATTGCAGGGAAATTCACTGGCCACAGCTGTCCCATGTTTTTGTATTATGAAGTGTAATAATCATTTTAAGGAGGAGGACATTCATTTACACAAGAGTAACTCGTCCAGTGGCAAGTCGCTTGCAGAACCAAGACTTTCTGGCACTCAGTTCAGTGTTTTAACCTCCAAGACAGAGCCATGGCAAGTGGAGAGGGCTCCCCAAAAGGCAAAGTGGGAAAAAGTGCTGGATTAGGAAAGAGACAGGCCAACAGAGCAGCAGGAGTTTAGCAGGGACTCTTCCCCAGGTTATGTTTAGGAGGTTGGGGCACATGTTTTGACTGGAGAGATTAACAGAGACGAACAATATCTCTGCTCTGAAGGAGCTCCTAAGAGTCTCTGCTTCACTTGATTGAATGCACAGTGGCCCAGTCAAATGTTGCCCAAAGAAAAACAGCAGTAGGAAAGCTTGCAACCTGACAATATTAACCAGTTTGGCAACAGGGGTAACCACTGTCAACTAACGATTAATTATTTTTTAGACCAACAGTATTTTATAGTCAGCCACAATTGGATAAAAATACATTAAAGAAACCTTAACTAAGGCTGGTAATTTCATCTTGATACACAATATAGTGTTTAAGACCCACATTTTTAGATTGCCTGGAATATTTAATTTTCTCACTATGTTCTGTTTTGCCTCAACATGTTATTTGGTTGTTTTAAAGTCCTGTGTCTAAATGGCAAACTGCTGCTGAATTGCATAATTTTGCTTGAGACACAAGAATGAGTTTGAATACAGCCAGAGAGACTACACAGCACTGTGGTCTGAACGTTGCTAAATTGCTTCAATCCATAGTTCCTACAGCTAAGGCAAAGACAGCCTGTTACTGTTGTTGTTCATCCATAATAAGCGATTACAACCCCCAAACGCCCGCCATGGGCTCCAGCTAGGTTTAATCTGTGGTCTGATTTGTCTTTTGATACTCCACATCAGCAAGTTAACCTCGGCAAGCATCTCTTCACCACACAAAATTTTGCCACATTGGCATTAATTTAAAGATCTTTGTGCCATGCTGTCTTGCTTGGCACTGACATACTCTGATTTCAGGTATGATACTGAGTATTACTGGGGTTTGCCTTGTTTGAGCTGATAGCACAACTTGTAATACAAGCACTGCTCCTAAACTGACTGATGTCCCCACACAACCTCTACATAAAATTAACTGGCACTTTTAGGGTCAAGTTACATGCTGTATCAGAGAGTGGAGGGACGTGGGCTGAAATTCTGCTGAAGGTTACTTATAGTGACCGTAATAGCTACCAATCCAGCCATTTTGCTAATCCAGACACTCTGAACTGCTAAATCAAGGAACTTTCTCTGTCCTAGGGTCAATTCATAGACCTGCTCTACAAACCTTTAGACAAAAGTCACCTTTAGCATATGACAGGTTTGTGCATAACTAGCTGTACTTTTCTACTAGCAGGTGCAACTTAGAATAAATAGACTGCAAGGTGCTCAGATACCCGTAAAATTAGAAGGCGTATTTGAAAGAAGGAATCTAGAGATAAAAGTAGTACAGATTTGTTTCTGCCTTTGCACAGACCCTCTCAGTGCTTCCTCACGCTGGCTGGAGCAAGACTTAATTCACTAGCACTACTAAACTGTCTTGAGACCTAGTGTTACAGAAATGTAAAGTATTTGAATTATTTATTAACTCCTTGGTTTTGCAGAACCTTTTAAAGTGAAATCTGCATCTTGAAATTAAACTACTTGGCCACTGAGGCTCCTTTAAGTAATGCAAGAGACAGGTCTCATAAGAATCTAAATATGGCAATGGGAAGTGCTCTCATTCCCACATAGACATATCCTGGAGACATAAAGGCCCAAATGAATGGATGGGAATGTTGATGTTTGTCTGATGAAATGTAACTATTCAGTTCTTTGCACAGATTTGGTATTTTGAGAATTTACTCATAGCTACAATTACTCTTTTCAGAAAATTATAAATGGAGAATGACAATGGCTCTTGTCAGATGGATGACAGAGGAGATGGGTAATGCGCTGACAGCTGGGAATCCCATTAAGAGAGAGGAGTTAATCTTAAACTCTTGGTTGATTTACAGAGCGAGTGACACAGGCATAGGAAAAAGAGGCTGGCTGCTACAAACGTCAGTTGATATCACAAATGAAATTCCCTATGGAAGTTTCTACTCTACTTTTACTGAAGCTACAGCCAAGGAAAGTAAGTGTTTGAAAATGCAGGAAGAGGTGTTGCACTTTGGTGACACTAGCCTCTGCTCCATGCTTCTAAAACAGAGTGCAGAATTTTTGCTACCTGACTCATTAAAAACCAATGAGGTCCTGCAGCTCAAGTGTCACCCAGACTGCTTTGGAAACAGATGTGTATACACTAGCACTGGTTAAACATCCTTTTCTGAATAGCATCAAACCACAGAGAAAGAACTCTCCATTCACAGCAGTCCTCTGCTGCAATAACCACTCCTGCTAGCTGCCTGTATTTCTGCCCAAGGAGCAGGACAGGAGGCTAGAAAAGGCAGGGAAGGTGCCAGCTGAGGCAGTCACTTGCCTCAAGAGCATAAGCAGTGTAGAGAGTCAGAAAACTTGTCCCACCACTGCCTGGTGTTAAGCCATTTGAGGAAGAGCCATGCTGCTCTGACACTGCCATTCCCCAAAAGAGCAGAGCCTAGCACTTCTGAAATACAGTAAGGGAGCTCTGGGTACTTATTTATTTTAGTGACAGATTTATGATGTGTAAACTCTGACAGCATTTGACAACATTTTGAAAGGCAGCCGAGAGACAGACCAGATGGCAAACCTTGGGTACGACTGCCTTGTCCTCCATGAAGCTCATATATATTGTTATCTGGGATTACTATCTTACTGCAACTTGTGCCCTAACAGGGCCAGGAAAGGAGGTTGTTGCCACTTGCAGAAAACTATTCCTTGCAAAGAGTTTCTTAAAATAATTCATAAAATACATTACTTGCTAGTCACAGACTTGTTAACCCTTCAGACTAACCAGCAGTGGAGAACAGAAAAGCTGGTATTTTTCACAACCTCCATCATCTTCACCATCATCCTCTGACTTTTCTCTCCTCTTGGGGGGGTGGGGGGGCACAGCAGTGACAGTTGCAAAGGTATTCCATTTCATAAACTGCAGGGGGAAAAAAAGTTCTCTCTGTTCTTTAAAGGACTAAGACAGAAATGTGTCTTTTTTTGTCCTCTAGGCACAGAATTTTCCTTTTATTTCATGCCTCTTTAATAGCTGCAAAGATTGAGTTTGTGTCACTTTTAACGCCTACACACAGAACACAACACATTTTACAAAGGGAGTAACAGAGCATTCCAAGACATCTACATCCAGCTGTAGTGTCCTCCTGAACCGCATACAGAAAGGAAGGATAGGACAGCTACATCTGATCTACTCAGAAACGCCAGTTTTTGATTATGCAAAGGATTTCCAGCTTCAGTATTTCAATCTCAGATGCAGCTTTAAATAGCTTAAGGCTGAAAGAGATCTAAACATGACAGAATCTAAATATAAGCACTAAATCACATAAGACGACAGATATATCAGCTGCTCATACATTTGTCTATTTGCTAATTGTGCTTAACCCCCCCCCCCAAAAAAAAAACCCAAACCCAACAAACCAAAAAAAGTCTTGGAGGAGAGAACTCAGCAAAGAGAACATTACGCAGGAAGGTGTAAAGAGGTGGCAGGAGTGATGATGAGTGAACAGTACAGGCAGGCAGAGGAAACTAGAGTGTTTTTAAATGTAAGCACGATTTTAGTATTTCCTAGAAAAAAGGATGTTGTTCTGCTTAACTGATCTTTTTTAAAAAAGAAGTCTCTGCCATCCTTCCCCATGTCCTCCCTTGCCACACAAAAATGATTGATTTTGTACTTATAAACTGGCAACTGAACACGTGTTTTGCAGCTGAAATTTACAAGTCTCTATATTTAACAAATTTCTTCCTCCTATCTTTATACTCCTGAGGACACTCAGACATGGCTTAACATGGATTTTGTGCAATGAATGTTAACATTGTGCACTGACTGGTGCAAATCTTGCAGTGCTTGCCAGGCTGTCTTGCTTTTCACTACAAACTGGTGCATACACAAAGCAGTTTCAGACACATCCGCTGGTTACCTACTGAACATCTCAGGCTTACAGAGATAACAAAGACAATGTATTTCTTTGCTTATCAGTTCAAAAAGCGTGTTAATAAACATTTCGGCTCCAAAATGTGCTTTTTTGGTAAAAAAAAAAAACCCACTCAAAAAACCCAAAACACCTTTTTGCAAATATTAATGTTTCCAAGAGTTTTATATCTGTATTTTACAGTTTTTAATATTTACTTGTATTAAAAATTATCTTTCCTTTAAACTAACCAGAAAGTAAATGTTACACCAGGCTCTATCTGCCTACCTGCCAATCATAGCAGGGTTTTTTTATTCTGTATATTTTTAAAATTTGTAATTTATGTCAATGTTTCTGCAGGGTAAAGACTAGACAAGCAATGATGGATCAGTAATATATTCAAAAAAATGTATTCAATGTGCCATGAAACCTACAACATATGCTAAATTAGAATTTAATAAAAACATGTTTCTAGTTTTATAAATACTACCAGTTCTTTGTGATTATATATAAAAAGTGTGGAAGAGAGTAGTATGATTTATAAATTGGCAGTGGTCCTTACAACTCTGTAGGGTATATATAATTTCTAATGTTGTGCTACGTAGAGCTGGATTTCAGCCAGGATGTCATGAATTTAAGAGCAACACCACGTTCCTTGGGAGGAAAAAGAAAGGGAAAAAAACTCACCACAATAAAAAACCCCAAAGATTAAATATATTCAATTACAGTCAGTTAGAATGTTCTGTTCTTAAACAGCTCTAAGCGGAATGGAGAAGGAGAAGAGGGTGACAGTGAGTCTTTCTTCACCCTGTTCTGTACCCACACCACTGGCTTCCCACCTTTGCCTTTCAAAGTCCAGGCACTGCATTTATTAAGGCCTGTGTGCGCCTTGCTGTTGGGCTTTCCCTTTCAAGGGGATTCTGAATCTGGTCACTCAGCTTTTTGCATCCAGGTTTTTCTTCCCCTCCTAGGGCCAATGAGTCTTCCATCAGATGAAGCAATACACAATTACTGCCCTAAATTGTCCGTGGAGTTTGTGTACATTATGAGATATTTTTAAAGGATCAGAGGTGGAATGTGCATTTCTGGCTGGAGTCTGAGGGACTCCTTAACAGAATAGACATCAAACAAGAAACAACCTCTGTGACATGCACTGAGCTATCAGGAGCCCGTAGGGGCGGGGTATCATGTGCTGCACATTCCTCCTGTGTTGGGAGGAAGGAGACAGAAATGACTGCAGCTAATCCCCACCCCCAATGGTGTGATTAGCTCATGATCACCACTCCCCTAGGGTTTTCTTCTTGCTGACATAAATGCTCTTTATTAAGGGAAAAAGGCTATTTTTGTTCAGAGATTGGTTTACACAACAGCTGCTTCTACTCTTAAGTGGTATGGCTCACACTAATTAATACAGTCATACAATTACTATCGCTGAGGCAGAGCTGCCTTAATCCAAAACATTCTGCTAGAAATATTTACTCAGCAAGCTTTCCAGCATCCCTGCACACACTGGAGTTTTTAAATTGTACACACAGTATATGCTCTCAAGGTCTGTTTGCTTTTGCATCTTTCTTCTTACCAAACCATAATGTCCATCACACCAAGCACAGTTTTGTTTTGTTCCAGCCTAGTCCAAGCCCCTTTCTCACTTCTGACGAAATTTTATAATGAAGCTCTTCACTAACAAATATTCAGAACTCCTACATCCCCAAGTAGATTTCAAATCATTTGCTGAAGTTTCACAACAAGAAAAAGAAGTGGAAATTACATTAGAGAGGTTTTGGACTGCGGGTAAAACTAATCTACTGACCAACAAATTCTGCACTAATTTTCATGCATGCTGTCTGACGCAGACAAAAGCTATATTAAGGACAAAAAATATTAACACCATTACTTCTCTGTTTGCACAGACACTATGAAACACCATGGCTAGGTTTGAGTCTCATCCTTCAAACCGTATATAAGGCTTGCAAGTTAGATACAAAGGAAGCAACCAGAATTTTAAGACTCAAAAAAAATCTAAAAAACATACAACACCACCACCCCTCCAAAAACAGCCACCCTAAACAACAACCAAAACTGTTTAGAGTCAGCCACTCCAAAGCTGTAATACTTGGTTCACAAAAAATGGAAACTATAAATAAAACTGAAATTTACCAATTGTTCTGTTTCCAACATTTATTAGTTCGAAAAGCCAAACAGCTTCATCCAAGGATGAAAAAAAAGTAAGATCACCGACTGCAGGATGTCATAGTTTATATTGGAAATTATTGGTAATATATGCTTAAAGTGTATCTGCACTTGGAGATACTTCAGTGTATTATTCCTAATTAAGTAACCCAAATTAAGTCCATGCTAGGTGCTATTATTCTGAAGAATACTCACATACGGTATTAAAAAAAATAGAGTATTTTAAATATGTGCCTTACCCCACTATTTAGGTTGACTTTCAAACACAGACAAGTCTGAATTACTTTGTGCATACTATCTTTATCAAATCTAACTACTTAGCTGTACTAAATACTTTTGTTACAACAAGGTCATACCAAAGTTATCGGAAAATATGGATGTTCACAAATTCTTGATAAAAATGAAGTAAAAGAAGAAAGTAGGATAGCTCCGGCCTGGTCTAATCAGTTGGAATACAATAGTATCTATTTGCCCTGGGAATTACGATAAAATAAGATCCAATCCCCATGAATACAAAACAGCTATTTCAGGAGCAATAACTGCAGTTCAGTAGCAAAGGGAGAGCAAACACTTAATTTGAGGGTTGTGTTATTTTTAAATCTACTCCTTTTTTTATCCTTTTTCTTGCTTGGAGAGTTGCATTTTCCTGGTTAGCACTAACAGAATCAGCCTGTATTTTCCCTTAGTTGTTCTCATGTCTGAAACATCTGTGTCCACACTGGTAATTTCATGTTAGCAAGTATCAAACAAATCTTGAATGGGATACAATTTATTCACTATGAATTCATTACCTTTGAGAATCAGCATCAACTACACCTTCTAATGATCACAGATATTTTCTGAGCTAACAACCCCCAGTAACAGCATAATCTCACTGACCGAGGCAGACTTGTCGCCTAAGCAAAATGAAATTCCCCTCAGCTTTTTCCTAAAACTTTTATTTCCTACCCAGAAAACTTCAAGTAGTGAACACCGTGTGATTTATATCAGCCTGTATACAAAAAGAAATCCACAGAAAAATGGAATGCAGCATCACAAGATGCCTCATGAAGTTCCTCCCACTCACTCCCTTCACGGCTATTTGCTCTACAAGTATACGTGGGTCTGGGTCAAGCACAACACAGCCAAACACCAGAGTCCCCACCCCATAAGGTAGGCACAGTTTTGGCACCAGAGGACAAATTTATCTTTATTCTACCCCACTAGGGCCTGAAGGCAAGAAACACTGTTTCAGTCTTAGCCTCACTGGTCTTGGCTTTGGCTTTCAAAGAAGGAAGGTTTGTGCCACCAGGTCTTTTGATATATACAACCGTACACGTGTGAGAAAGTGGAAACTACCAGTGTACTTCTGCAGGCAAATTTCTGATCCCCAAAGCCCAATGACTTCAGTTCCCGTTAAATTTGGAAAGATTTGAATTATGGTTTAGAAATATTTTGTTCTAGTGTTTTGTTTACTACCCTCTTGCAAAACAAATTCTTAAAGGAAAGCAAGATAAACTGGCCCATTTGTAGCTTTTACAATCCCTGATACAGAACCTCATACTTTCTGGAAGACCTGCCATAAAATGAGGAATGGGGAAATTTAAGCCGAAGAATACCAAAATGTCATTGCATCCGTGATGCTACTAAAGGTGTATGTTTCTTTCAGGTGTGTTTCTGTAGCCAGCTTCTTCAGGGCATTTGAGTAAAAGCCCTGAGATTTCAGGAAAATTTGTAGTGTTGGGAGGTTTTGCCCTTCTAATTTTTTGAAGAGCTTTTAGAACAGAATAGAGATTTTCATTTGCAAGTCAAGCTTCTGTCGGTAGATAGAAAGTCTACAGATTACCCTGTAAAGATTACAGATCGAAGTCTACAACTCATAACCACGTTTCCCAAAAAGCTTAGAAATTATGCAGGTCTTATTAGCAACAGATGATTCAGCAACACAGTCATACTAAAAAGAGAAAAAGAAGAGGTACTGAGGTACAGAAGAAATGCAGGGAGTTCTCTAAGGCAGCCATGGGCATGGCTTAGAGTTGAGATCCCCAAACTGTGCTTGACAACACTGGCAGTCCACATACTGAATGGTCAGATCTGAAACAAGAAACCACATTGACTTCAGGGATACTTCAAGCTTATCAAGGACACAGAGCAAAATATAAGAAATACGGAGTGCTAACAGTGATTTTTTGGACCAAAAAGTTTTGAAAATATTAGGATAAAACTTGTTAAAAATCACTTTTAGATAAGCATTGCAAGGGTACACCAGATACTGACCACTCTGGCTAGATTAAGGTGTCTCCAGTATGGAATAAATAGGTGAAGGAACCTGGTCTTCAGGCTCTGTACCCATTAATGACTCCCTTCATACAAAGGGTAACCATGACAGGAAACCTGCAGGACATTAACACTTCATCTTTCACTAACAGCACAAATGTAGAGATTAGTTCAAAATTAGGCACCCAGCCACTATTTCCTCTGGTTGAAGTCTCTCGCAAAAATAGAAAAGGGATCTCTGTAAGGAATCAAAACAATCTCTGATTTTCAGTCCTGAACACACAGCTAGATAAGATCACAGAACACACCACAGAGTGAAAACATAAGCACTATTAAAATCCTTGGTCAGGAATCCACATTTAAAGGTCCCCACATCCCCTGGTCTGTTTACCATATTGGATGCCATAGGAATTCCCTTTCTGTGCACATGGATGCTGCTCACAGTCATCACACAGATCCACAGACTCAACAGGCACCAAATTCTCTACACACTAACCTCAAATAAACACAATGGACTTAAACTGAAGCATCATTAGGTTTTCAATTACCTCTACATAACCAGTCCTCTCTGAAGATAAATCAGAGCTGGAGCTACTTATGTGCTTTCCTGATCTAGGTGTCCTTGCTCTGCCTTGACTATTATTAATACTGTGGAAGAAATGTTTGTAGCAGTCTCACACATTAGCTTCTCCTGCTATGTGCCTAAATGTGCTTTTGTTTGTTCAGACTGTAAGTAGAGTCACGGATAGACTGACTGGACTGATAAACTGTCTATATGCACATAAATCCCAGTAGCTCGGTCCATAAGGAACTGTGCATGAATGTCTGCTGTAGGATGGGTTTTTGCACAGCTACATAGACAACAGAATGATTCTACCTGGAGGAAAGACGTATTTTGAAAATTTGGCTCTGAAAGCTCTAATTGGATGGAAATAAGTAATTTAAACATTTATCAGATAATTTTAAATGGAACAACAGATCACTACCAAATTAAGCAGCTTGTAGCTATGGAAGACCTTAATCATGGCGAAGGTATGGACACAGCACTGTAACAGCTCTGAATGACATACAGTTGATTCATGTGGTCTGCCTATGACCAAGAGCATCAAATCATCACAGAATCCTTACTGCCTTGCACAACTCTGGGACATTTCCCTCAACATATGAGGCAATTTCTTCTTATATTTTTATTAATTAATTTTCTTTTAGTAAATGTAATGTTACTTTTATTGAGAAAGAGACTGACATCACTGAAGATTAACGGCTGTTAGCCACAGAGTAGCTACAAGGCCACCAGTGATGCAAGCTCTCCCAGAAACTGTTTTCTCCTTTTCCCTCTCCCTGTCCCCACCAGGCGTGTGACCCAGCCCTGACCTGGAGGGATGAGAGGCAAGTTAGCTCTTTTTAGGTCTTCTATTCTTTAGCTCCTAAGGTAAGAATACTAGCGAGGGGCCCAATTAGTGCCAATTGCATTAGTCATTTCTGCAATGACACCCATCCATTGGGAATTCATCTCAGACAACCAGTTTTCAAACAAGCCGCCAAACAGCTGTCAGATGATAACGGATTTTGATCATTGCTGACCTGAACACACTCAAACTAGAGGCCTCAAGATGAAAGATGCATCCCATACAGAGTCCCCAGAGCCATCCAGTCCCTCAGAACACTGATACAATTCTATCTGAACACAGCTTTTCAGGAAGTGGCTAAAATAAGACTCACAAGCCTTAGTAAACATCTGAAGAGAACTGAAGTCAAAAGGCATTAGTTAGTAAGTTACCCTGTCTGGCCTACTCACACTATTACAAGATTTAGTAGCCTGCAAGCCTAGCAGTGGCCAGCTTTTTGACTATACCCATAACACGTCATTTTCTTCAGAGAGGACCCAACTTTTAGAAGTGCAAGCCAGGAAGGTAGTAGTGACAACAACAGTCAGGGCTAATAAAAAATGCCAAGAGTAATGTTAAAAAACCCCTCCAAGAATAAAACAACCATCTGGAGAAACACTTTCTTTGGCTTACCTTAAGCAGAAGTGGGTATTTGCAAATTCTCTGAATTGGAGTCAGCAGATAACCCTCTAGTGGAATGTCTGTCGTCTTTCTGCCTCCCAAAAGCATGCAACCCTATAATCAAAAAAGGAAACAAATGTTATGTCAGACACAAAGCTCTTGGACATGATTTTATATTCCTATAACGTGTATTATGGTCAGAAAGCACTTTGCCACACATAAGATACAGGAAATGGGACTTCATTCACTACTGAAATACAGCCATCAAGCCTGCAAAGTTCTTTGAACATCAGCAAAAGAAAGTTTTCTGTGGGTAACAGTGGTTGTGTAGAAAGGTATCTTCCCTGAGAACTATTATACAGCTGGAGACTCAAAAACTGTCATAACAATACCATGATAATCAGCAAACCTAGATGCACCATTATGTAAAGAAGCCAGCCTAGCCACAGAATTGATACGACCATTTGTCTTTGTTCACTATGCAAAGCACTGTTGGTCCAGAAAACTCTTGAAGGCTAAAATAAAGCCTACTAACTAGTAATCATGTAATTAACTCTAGTTCAATCCTTATTATGAAGGAAATCGAAGTGAAATTGAAATGAGTCCTCTACATCACGTCCACCAAGTCTCTGGCAAAACATTATGTCTAAGCACAGCTGGACAAACAGCATGGGTGCACCAGCTGACTAACATGCAGCTCGCAACCAGTCACAGCGTATGCTGCTGCTTGTCCAGCAAAAAAATGCTACAGGACATGCAGGCAAGGCTACCTTGTAGGTAGGAGGTGCAAGAGGCAATGAAATGTAAGGAAATAAGGTTTCATCTGTCACTTCCAAACAGAAAGGTGAAAGGCATTTCTCTGCCTAGAAAAACTAGTACTCTCCAAGTTTTGTTTAAACATAGTAAGGAAGAGGACAAGTATTGGACCAATGCACCAAAAAAACCAAGTCCAAACAGATTTTAGGCTGAGGAACAGAAGCAGCAACTGATCAATCCTTGCAATACTCACATGAGTTCACATAAATTTGGAGAGGCCTTCATTCCAGAAGAATCATTTCACAGATAAATTTGCACACACCACCTCAAAACAAGTGATGCTGAACTTCTCAGTAGATTATGGAAATTCATTTCTCAGGATTGACATGAAAGGGGAGTATAAAAATCGTGTATGGCACTGAAAAAAAAAATCTGCAGTCCTTGACCTGTCCTTATATCGTCACAATAATCTGTAATGTCTGTATGATAAACAAATACTGACCTACTGTAAGATTTTTATACATTTCCCTAAAGATTCTGTTATTGGTTGCTGCCAGAGACAGGTAGCGGACTCAGACAGACTTCAAATCTATTTCAGATAAACCAGTCTACATTCCTATGTTTGACCATGAATCTGGACAACTTTGCTCCAAAAATCACCCCTGTTGCAAACCTGTCCTGTCAACAGGAGCTGAAGTTTAAATTCAGTTCAGCCAAGATGTGCTTGCTTTGGGGCATCACTGATAACATTTTCCCCTGTGAAATGTAAGCTGCAGCTCAGACACAATCTGAAATTTGGTCCTTGGCTGTAGTTCAACAATCCTCCTCTGCAAGGAATGTTCACAGACATCATACATAAATCTCATTAGTCCTAACTGGTATTTTTACAGACAATCGTCTGTAAAATAACCCTTCCCCAGGCTACTCTAGATCTGTGACGTTGGCTACCAGCTCACAACGCTCCCTGTCCAATTTTCCAGCTCTCGAGTGATTCAGTTCTTCCCTTCTCTTCTTTCAGCCCTCTCTCTAGCTCTGGGCTCAAAACTGCCCTTTAACACTTACTGATTCTTCAAACACATTCCCACATTCTGTATTTCAGCAGCTGTGAGAGGGCAATTGGTCCAAATCTATCCTCACAAGCACAGCTCTGTATTTGAATGCAGCTTTCTCTCCATGGTGGCATTATAGCATTGGTGTTAGGAGGCAGTGGAGAAGATAAGGGAGACCTGGAAGAAATTACAGCAACCACAGCAAAGCAGACACTTCAGTGTAACCTCTCCTCCTGTATTTACTGCTATTTTAAGAGTCTCTTGGATTCAGGTGCTAAAGCAAGCCACAGCAGACCGTGTGACATCTTTTATGTGCCTCGCCATCAGTTTGCCAGCTGCTGCCGGTAACACGGAGATGAGGCTGTTGCCAATCCAATTGAAGTGCAGAACCCTCTGAATGTTGGGAAGGATGGTGTTTACATGCAATTTTGTCTCTCCTCTTTCCCATTAGATTCCCTCAACAGAAGCACCCAGAGGAACTCACAAACAAGGAAAGGGTCATTTGGTGACTCAAACCAATGGTTTAACAAGGTTCATTAAAACTCAGACATGACAAAGATTCTGACTACCCAACAGCATGAGTGCTTGTCCCTGCTGCTCCCTCTGAGGCCTATATTTTGTGGCTAAAAGAATGCTCTGACCCTGCTTGTGACAGACAATTATGCAGAAGTTTTCTTTTGCCATACTATATTGGGAAAGAGCAGAAAGAAGAGTAGGTTCTTAGCAAAAAGACAGCCTTTCTTTTGTCTCATAGCATTTACTAAGGAAAAAAACTAGCGAGCTGATTTAGTCAGCCATGCCAACCTACATGCCAACCCCATTCCAAATGCCATACATCCATAGCTAGGAAAACAAGATATTCTAACATCAAGCAGAACTGGGGTGAAAGCTAGGAGGAGAAACATCCATGAAAAGAAAGAAAAAGGAGGAATGCTGGGCAGAAGGCACTGTCTACTGGTTGCGTCTCCTCCGAAGCCCAGCCTCTATGAGAAGCATTTGAAGGCTGTATACCACAGTCCCTCCCAACATAGATTCTAATACATCATGGGTCGGATGGGGAAGTTAGGTCATTTTTGATACAAGCAGCAATCATGCAGTCAAAACAATTCATCCAGACTACATTTCTTGCCCACAACTGGACTCATGGGGAAAAGGACGTCAGAAGCAGGCCATATTTTTCTGGTGGGTCTGCAGATGGTGAATTGGTCAGAGAACTGAGCAGGGAATCAGATCCACTGGGAACTAGTCACAGACCCAGCACTGACTTATTGCATTACTCCTTTCACAATCTTTGCTCTAATTTCCTCTTGCTACTTAAAAAAAAAAAAAATAATCTTCCCTGTTTCCACTGAAATCATTCATACCAGAGGATAGTAGACCATACACAGACATAGTTCTGTGCCTGAACTCATCAGTGATTTCAATACCTATCCATCCTGAGTGCAGCATACCTTGAATGGATAATGTCTGCAAAATGCCCGGCATTCCTGGGATACCAAAGGGTTATTATGAGTACAGTGCAAAGTCAGATCATTAAGTCAAGAGTGCTAGAGAAGGTGCTTACCAGAAGGAATGTTCTCACTGTTGGGATCTTGTTCAATTCCATCAGCAGTCTGAGTGCTTTCTCGTGGTTGCTACAGTACTCCTCGTACACAAAGAATTTGTCTTTCTGCAAGGAAAAACATAGTAACTTATTGACTCAGACAAAACTGGAGTGACTATTTTGTCTCAGTCTGATACCAAATTCTTTAAAAATGGGCATGCATTCAGAGTGGCATTAGGGTTCTAGTCTACATGAAGCGCGTGACATTCCTCTAATGTGAATAATGTATACAGGTGTTCCACTAATTTCTAACTTACTGTGTTGTAAGTTAACATCAGCTTTCTGAGCAGAGACTTCCAGCACTTTTCCTCTTAACGCATCACAAAAAAAATATATTCTTTGCTAAAGAATGGATCTTGCTATCTCCAAGATACTTGACATGTTGTCAGGATATTCCAGCAAACTAGCCAGGAGCAGAGTAAAGCCAGGAGCAAGGGCGCTGACATTTCTGAGCTGTGCTGACCACAGCCTAGGGAGGAAGAAGCAGAGGTGGCTGGGAAGAACCAAGGCCTGGAAGAAGGTCAGAGTTCTGGAGGGGAACTATAACACACAGCAACCAGCTGGAAATCCCCTGCCTTTCAGGGCTGAGAGGGAACCCCTAGTAAGTTGGCTGGCTCATTTTGTGTTCTGAAACGAACAGCAGACTTCACTATTTCAATGCAACACTAATCAGTGAGCCAGCTGTCCATAACAATTTCCCTCAATGCAAGAATTTAATCAAATCCACACAAAAAACCCAACATACTACAGAAATTACAGGAAGGGAAAGGTAGCTTCATAACTAGATTGAGGTACTTACACTGGAACATGTCACACCCACCAGCACATGCAGTGGAATGAAATTCCCTGTTAAGAAACAAGGGTCAGCTGGCAGCACCAAGTTCTGCTTTACTGATCTCCAGAATCAAGTAACTTTTTTTTCTAACGAAAACAATTGGAGATGCTGCACCCATTGCAAACACCAGATATCTGGAAACACTGAAATGTTGTTACTGCTTCTCTTGTGAATCTGTTTCCATGTCTGAGCAGATCAGGCAAGGAGCGAGTTGATCCTTTCAAGGCTGTTGGGTAGGGCTGAACTTTCCGCAGCCATGATAAGTGATTTCAGTATTGCATTCAATGGAATAAAAGGGAGGGTCAAGAGACTCTTCGGTTAAATGATTTAGAAGCGAAAAAAGTCCCACCTTTTTTTGGGTGCTTCTCACAACAGTAGTTTCTTTCCTGGTTCAGGTCTGCTACTATGCCACAATGCAGTGTCATGCAGAGGTACTCAGACAAGCTACTTTGCATCTCAAAAGTAATTTAGATGCATGAGCATAGCACTCTGCCAGGGGTAATATGCGAGGACTTCCAAAGCTGGCATCTCAGGGCAACATGCCTGTAGACAATGCCCTCCAGAGTTTGTTGTGGCATTCGCATCATTAATTTTCTATTTAGGATCCTGGGCTGAAAACATTCTACCTGAACCTTTTAATCTCCCCAGAACTTGGAAGTGAATTTTTTTTGAGCTTTGATTGGACTCCTAGCACTCTTCAGAGATGTAGAGCTTCCTGTGTTAGCTGAAGGTATCTGCAACATCTAGCTACTTTTAAGACAGCTCTTAGTGATCCAAACAAAAATCTACTGCCAACAGAAAGGGCTAAGTAACATGAATCCATGGGAATACAGCTGCACTTACTGGGTATTCCCTTTGCTATTGTCACATGGAAAATAAATTGCATTAATATTAGTTTAGAAGAATTTGACATTCTGGTTAGATGCTCTGTGGGTAGATGTACATGGTCAAAGACTGTAAAATGCTTTTGGGTTTGGTTTATCACTAATCTGATGGAATTTTTTCCCTTCTTGTACTTCCAAAGGAAGATTTAGGAATAAATAGATATATGTCCAAACACAACAACAATGGTACAAAGCAAATAAAGCATCAGCCACAAAGAATATGGTGCAAAGAGCTGGAATGCAGATGTTCAAGACTTTTATCCTTCATCTACAGCTGTTCATATTAGTACTGGAGTTTAATACTGGGAAGCTGAAAAGAAACAAAGGCTTCTGACCACCAGATGCAGGAAAAGGCAGGGCTGGGTCCATAGCACAATAGAAGAGGCATTTGAGAGGCACAGGATTGTTTTCAACCATAAAAACTGGAGAGTTACAGAACAAGAAGACAGATATACAAGTTTCTCCTGCATTTCCTCCTCTCACCTCTCCTCAACTCCCTGGATGCACACAAGCAGCATACTTGAAACTAAAAATAGTAACCATTAACACAACAGCATCCGTTACATCAATGCACACAAAATGTCATCGCTCAGGTTTCTCACTGCAGCTTTGAGTGCCTAGAGTTTTGGGAGGTTGTATTTAGATCATGACAAAATCCCTTTGCTAAAGCTCAAGTCAGTACAATAATTATACACACACCAGAGTGCTTTCATCAAGTCTTTCCCAGCTGTCCTTCATGCATGAGACCCACAAATATGAGAACTATGCTTTAAATTACTCAGTGTCTGAAGTGTTTAATTTCCTCTCTGGGTGACATTCAGTCCTGTACTCTCCCATCCCCTGATGAGGAAATTATCAGTTACATAATTACAGATGTTAACTCAGTAATTCTGAGCCTGCAGTTACTCTATATTGACGCGTAATTATGGTCAGAGATGTGACCACATAAAAATAGCACCTTCTTACTCAGCAAATCTACTGGATACACAGCTAAACCTTCTGATTTTGGTAACAGGAGTAAGTCTATACTGTTCTTAGTTTGGTTAAAATAAATCTTTAACCAACAATTTATTCTCCAAATATGTTATTTTGGGTCCATTAGAACTGCCCACAAATTAGCACAGATTTGAAAAGAGTTTTGACTAGAAAAAGCAAGACATTTGGAAAATTGTAACAATTTTATTTGGACATATTTTTAACAAGACATGGCATTTTCTTGTTTCAAAGCAGGCTGAAACCAGTTTTGTCAACATAAAAACCTAAACAGAAGATACGATTCTTAACAAAAGACCCCTGATGACTTTGACAGTAAAAACTGTTCATTCATGCAACAGTGCTCCTAAAAATGAGAAGAAAACACGTGTTCTTTGAACAAGTTTCTAGTTATTACTTGACCTCTAGCAACATGACGATAACAGAAATGAAGCACCTGTCAATTCTCTGCCCTTCTGCTCTGCAGACAGTCATACATTTTTGTGACCTGCACAAAAGAGCCTATGCTGATGAGATGTGATTATTCCAAGTTTGGTGTATATGCTCTCTTTGATGTTAAAAACTTGTTCTACACACCATATTGTTTAAGGCTGCATTTTTCAATTCAGATTTTGAATGAATGTTTAAGTATGTTCTTCACTGTCTGTTATAGTCACACTAAACTACAACTCCACAAAAATTCTAGCACCTAGCATCAGACAATGAACTTCTCATGATCACCTGATCAAATGGAGTACACTAGGGCAAATGATGTCCATCTTCTTAAGTAAAACAATTTTTCGCACCCAAATATCAGAGCAAGTACATTCCACCGTCTGTTAAAATACTTCAAAAATTCAATGTGTAATGATTGTTCTTTTGGAACCCTTGCAAAATCTGCTTGCTTGCTTCAGATGTTACTCAAGATCTTCTATTCTGGAGATCAAGGGGAGTGAGAACATCCTAGCATTATTATAAATGGATCGAATCTGATCCTAGAGGCTCATAACTAAAAACAGTGTCCTGTTTCTGAAGATCAGTGGGACTGTTGTTGAGCGAGGCTCTTCTAGGCCAAGGTAAACCAGGAAACAAGTCAGGCCTATGTAGATTAAAGAAAATTTAGGATACATAGATCTCATGCACAGGACTCGAACACTGCAGTCTGGTAGAACTTCTAACGGGGAATCTGGGGACTGCTATCAAAGATATATGATACAAGGAAACGTACAGAAAACATGAACCACTAAGAAATGCAGTGTCTGGAAAAAGCAGTGCTTCAAGAATTCTCAAGCGATTCAACAAATTTATTAGCATCTTTAACATTGAGTTTCTGTAGAAAAGCAGCTGTGCTAACATCTGGCTGCTGACAATGACCGGGTTCATAATCATGACTAAGAATGACCTTGCCAGGCGATCATGATAGAAGATACACTGATACCTTCAAGATTCACAGGCCTCACGTGACTTCCTCACTGCAAACTCCCCTGAGGATACACCGTGATTTGATAGTAACAAAAAAGCAGCACTAAGGGTGGTCTGCCTAGCACTTCTTCTAAGCACATTGCAACAACAAGAGAATCTTACCCAAAATGAAAGACCAAAGACACACGGTCCCCATATTTTCCCTGGGTAAACTGGCTAATAACATGCATTCTGAAAAAAACTCTTTAGCCATTTTGCAGGAACGCATCACTGGAAGAGAAAGGCTGGCTTTTTCTCCAATAAACCTCAAGTGTGCTGCAAGGGCTTCTTGTGGTGGCAAAATGCTATACAACATTTTAAAAAAAAACCCCTCGTTTCAACACCATAGAAACAACTTCAGGAGTACTGTTTCTGAGGCGCACAGGCTTTTACTAATGCCTCTGCTTCATCAGAACAGTCCCAATTAGGGAAATGGAGCTTTGGAAGCCTGAGCAGAAAGGAACCAAAGACTCTGAACCACAGTTGCCACTGGTGTTTCCCTCTCACTTGCTGGAGACTCGCTGTGGAAGCCTTTATTGTGACAGGGCACAAATCCCACCTCCCTTAGTCCCAAATACCCACAGTGAAGCTTGTCTTCAAAAACCTCAGCACAATCTGCATGCAAGGACCAATTATCTTCTCCTCTCTTGATAACCTTCTCTTGACTGTTCCTTACTCAGACTTGAGGTACCACAATGCTCCTAAGGGTATTCCTACATTTCCTTAAGGTAATTATTGAGGAGACCAGTTTTTTCTATATATCCTGATTTGAACATATGTTTTACTTCCTTCTGCGTAAGCTGTTTCTTCCCTAGGGGATCACGAAACAGTTGATGTACACATTATTTGCAATGCACTCCGCAGACAGCAACGTAAGCTGATCTCAGTCAAACTGCCTCTATCAGAAGACAATTTCTCACCAGCACTCATCCCTATGCATTACACAATTCCTGTATTGCTGCATGTTTGATAAATAAACACAATTTTTAAATTTAACAGCAAAAAAGTTACAAAATTATATGTACATATACAAGAAAACACTACCAATGACTACATATATCAAGCCTGAATTCAACCAAATGACAGGATGCTAACATTTCTGGTTATTCAGTGGCACTCAAACACAGTGGACAATTTGACAGCATCACTCAAAAACTCTCTAACTTCAATATCCTCGCTAATGAATGCTCATGTATCTTATTGGTAGGGAATGATTTTAGTGGGTATTCAACGCTTTAACTAAGTTCACCAGTCTGCTTCTCAGCAGCTGACACAGTCCTCACATCTGATACAGTTTTTGGGCATGGGCTCAACATAACACTTTCCAACACTATTTTAATAATTGTCACTGCATAAATAAAAATTAAACAGGGTGGGGAGGGGGGCATGGTATTTGGTAAAGCTCTGTAATGAATGGTTGTATAATTGCTGTTCACTCAAACCTGATGAACTGTGAAAGCGTGAATTTTTATTATGAAAGCATAATAGAATATATTTTGATAGGAAGTTGGCCTGTGGCTTAATGCAGTTAATAAGAACTTGAAGAAATGGCTATTATGTACATGCTTTTTAATTTTCATACATTTCAAGAGGGCTGCTCCAAGTGAAAAAAATGTGCAACTTCAAATTATTATACGTGTAAATTAGGTAACTTTGCATTTAAATGAGTCCAGCTTGTAACTGGCTGTATATAATAACTGATCTTGCATATACAGTATGCTCTACATACATATTAGTTAGAGGATGGCACACATACATAATTGAAAATCAGGTCAAGTTAAAAACAAAAATGTTTCACAGTGTAAGAAACAAATTACAATGAAAGAAGAAATGATAAGATCATAAGCTGCAATTGCACAATCCTTATTATGGGTCTGTGCTTTCCTGATCACCTAGCCATACCAATCTAACTGGATCAGGCTGGCATACATGATCATATCACAGATGTAGTAAGAGAACAAATAATACAGCTATCAGGCATGAAGTCAGATGATACAGAAGTAGTCATCAAATTCTTCTAAACAACCTAGAACTGGCAAAGTGAATTTGCATCATATAACTACTTCACATTTTGTATCTCTGGCATTCTTGAGCTAGTATTATGAGTCCAAAAGCCATATTTTCTTTACTTTTGAGCTACAGAATGCAGGTGCTCATTTAGTCCATGGTAAAAGGCTGTGCATTGTAACTTGTGCTGCATTTCAGGAAGATAAGCCAGCTCACACTACCTTTCATTTACTGAAGGATAAATGTATGCAGACACTAACTACTGTAAATGATGTATCATCCTTTGTGGGTTTCAATTTTTCTAAATTTTAAAACACAGACAAAAATTATTCATTTACTTGAAATTGTGCTACTTTTTTGAAACATTTGGAACCAAAGCAGAGAAATTCTCGGCTGTAAAATTTGATCAGCTAGGTGAGGAAAAAAAAGGAAAAAAAATTCAATAGGAAAAGGAAGAGTTTCTAAAAATACCTCGTTGTTTAGCTGAGTTTGATGTGGTTTCCATTGTTCTAACCTCATTCACAAATTTTTTCCCACCCTACCTACAATTTTCATACAAGACACGTATTGTCATACTATTGCCACAAGCCTTAGAGATTAGGGCTAGCTAAGGGGCATGGGAGCTTATGACAGGAAACTGCATTTTCAGATAGCGTTAAGTCATTGTACTTACAAATTTTAAGAAAACATTTCCCAGTTCATGCTGAGACTGAGGTTCTGGTTGTAAACAAAATTCCAGGGCAGCCAGGAACTCCTTGTGAACACCAAGAATGTCTTCAATGTTAGAAAATAATATCTGAAATATAAAAAGAAAGACATTGCTAGCTGTTAATAAATCTGAGAGTGTTTTGTTAAAGTAGTAGCACCAAAATACTGTGGCTCTAGATTTGCTGCGATAGGATCTAAAGCACAGGGACTCAGAATTATTTACATTGCACATGCCCCTTTCCTGGCCCCCTACAAAAATCTATATGGCTACTGAAGTACCTGCTGTACATGAAGGTTATCTTTCCAGATATCTAAGAATGACAAATGTGAGCAACCTCTTTCAATCTAGAGAAGATTCCATGAGATCAGCCAGGTAACTGGAATCACAAGGACCAAACTCACTTTGCAGGAGACAGAAGCAGGAAGTCATTTACCTTTCCTTCCCATGCATTAGAAACCACTTTCTGGAAGAAAGGGACTTGAACGTATCACAAGATACGTTCAAGATGCCCCTGTAAGTAAGAGACCAAATCTCTGCCACGTGGAATCTAGCTTTTCACTGACAGGAGTACAAAATAGCGTAAAATGCTTGCAAAACACAAAAGCAGCATTTTAGAGGTCCCTTTCACTCATCTGAGTGGTTCTAAAAGGCATGTGTAACAGGGTAGAGGCCCCTAGTTTAGACACATATTAGAAGGTAACTGTGCAATCTCACACCTAGATCTTCCCTCATGATTCAAATATACATGTGCTAGGAGGAATAAACTGTCAGGGTAAGAGCTGCTATAAACACCCAAGCTTTGTATGTCTTAATCATCTTCATATAAAATATGAGACAAAGGTGTGAATATCCAGATAGGAGATGGAATACTGTCTACACAGTGGGAGAAGTCCTGATGCATGGTGACAGAACCATCAGTATTGACAGCCACTGGAGGAAGCCTGAATGAGCAGAATAAATCCTGGAGTTCGCAGCTGACATACATATTGCAGACAACATTTTCTATCACTTAGCTTTAACTATGCCACTTGTAAAGAGAAGATCTGCAGTGCAGTCAAACCAGCATTCACATGTCAAACCAGCTTTCACATTGGAAGAATCCTCCCAGGTCTTGCACTATGAGTGGGTGACACTCCTTTGAACCCCAGAACTGACAGAGCCAGCCTTCACCTTCCTGGCATTCCATGTGGGAAGTGATCGAGCCTAACATCTTCCAACATTTCCCAAAATACCTTATGGTAATACTAAGCTTTTCAGCTTTACGCAGTAGTATTTTTTCACCAGGTGTGACACTGATTCAGCCTGGTGGCTAGTGATGTGGCAGTAATTCAGAAAAACAATAACCTGTAAATTAAGTGTAATCACTAAAGAAAGGAACAAAGCCTCAATTTCTGGTTTAAAACCAGTTTCTCTCTGATTTTGCAGGGAAGACCAGGAATTCAAGGAGCTTTTCTCTCTGCATGTACCCAGGTTCAACTCTATACCTTCTGTTATTCAAGTATGGGCACACTATTTCTGTCAAACTTCTCCTGCCAGCTGCCTGCACGTGCAGAGCCGAGCCTGTTGCATCCTCCCTGTCTTTGCTCTCCTTCTCCACTTCAGGAATACTGAGAAATGGTAGTATGCACCATCATTAATGCATACTTGTGCCTCATAGCTCCTTTCCAGCTCTAAATAAACTGAAAGATTCCAACACACTGGATTTGCACTGATGGGCTCTGAATGCAAATAAAGGACAGGGAGCTAGGACCATCTGATTGCTTCCAGAAACCTTCCAGTGCAAATTCAAGCAAAGCGTACAATGGTTCTGTCACATGGCTGAAACTGATGAGATGACACGGTAACCCCTGTCTGCATGGCTTTGCCAGAAGCTGTGCCAAAAGGGGATTAACAAGGAAGAGGAAAACATCTGTCAGGGATGATTTTATCCTTCAGGAGCAGTCTTTGGGGGGTATTTTTTGATCCAAGGAATATCTGTGTAATCTAATGAATACTGTGGTGATCAGCAGAGCTCTGCTTGCAGCAGAATTTGCAGATAAAAAGAGTCACTTGAAAATCAAGGCAGCAGAGAGACCCTGAATGCATACGTTTCTATATCTAATGCACAGTACCATTCATAAGCCTAATGCAAGGATCTATGTCTGGCAGCTTGCGTATGCCCTCAAGTTGTACTTTCTTCAATATACTGTATCACTGAAACTACATCAGCACCCTGTTGTGAACGTAGCATAATACTAACGTATCAATAGAGTTACTCCCACAAGAGGCAGCAAATAAAACTAAAAACATTTTTTTGTGATGTTGCTGCAGCTGTTAGTTACTGGAGTACTTGTAAAATCTGGTCCTGGCACGGGGACTCAATGTGGCCTTTCTGAAAGGGGATACAGTGGCCAAAGATTACTGAAATCTCCAGTGCTTATTGCCAGCTGTAGGAGAAACCTGCAAAAATAATACTGGGAGCAATAACCCAGATTATCCTAAAAAGTACTTTCTGCTTTTGCTCAGAGGTGACTGATTGCCAGAGTACCCTGTAATTTCCCCTAAAAATTTCTGCTGCATGAAGAGAGGAAAAGACAGTCGTTGTCTTCTTACATAAGCTGCCAAACTATTTATGCAGGCTCTGCTACCATGTTTGCTGCTGCCAGCCACCTCACAGCTCTCTGGTGACTCAAGATACACAATATTAGTAGGCAGAGCTATCACTAGTCCCAACACCACCTTGCTTGTCCTGCCTCTACCAGCAAGGAAGGAGAAAGAAAAGGGAAAGAAACAACAAATATCTTTGAACTGCAGGAAAGACAATGAAATTACTTGAGGTAGGGGGAGAAGGGGGGTAGGACGGGGAGATAATATTGACTCTGATCAGGAAAACTGCTTTTGTGATTCTGTTTCACCAGCAATAGGCATAGGCCCTTTACTATGGGAGATAAACGCTGTTATTGAAAGTTGGGTATTGTAATATTAAGAATAAATGAGGTCTCTGAGTGGCCTACAAAAAGACCCCCCAGGCACTTCAAGAATGACACAAAAATGAAGTGATACTTTACTTTCCCAGGGGAGTGTGATGAAACTTCAAATATAAATACATTTAAATCAGCAGAGAAAATAGAGATTCTTTTGCACAGGCTTTGTGGGCACTGCATCTGATTATGTGGCAGTCATAATTAGTATTGATTTTTATGATACACAAATAACGATATGATAATACCTTTTATCAACATCTGCAGCTGTTCATCAAATTGGCAAATAGTTGTATAGGTTTATTTCTCACAGAACTTACTTTTTGCATGCTTCTCTGCACATGAGCTCTATTATCACTAATTACTCGTCCAGTCTTTGTTCAGCCACCCCCAAACTTACTTCACACTCTAGATGGTGAGTTTTGGGGGAGCATGGACCTCCAAACTTGAAGACAGCAAGAAGCTTAGCTCCATAAAGCTGCCAAGCCATCTTGCTACCAGCCCCTTCTGATGCCAGTCAGTCAGTACTACAGTATTGCTAACCTCTAGAATGAATAGCAAAAACAAGGACTAGAGCCCTGCTAGGATGTCTTCATTCAGATACACTAGTATGTAAAATGGAGAAACCAGCCTTGGGGAAACACATGCCAGCTGCAGTAGCCCTGGCTGGTGTGATATACCTATTATTGCTATGCCCTGATTTAGGAGCTCATTTAGGAGCTACAGGATCAAACACAAGCCCAATAAGTAAGCCTCTAACAGCAAACAAACTGCACTCTCCCACTGATCATCAGGTGCACTTGCATATGTGTACTACGAGGGCTTTGGTTTCACATGCGTATGTGTAAAAGGAGAGTTTTTTAAGCCAAATTACTACAAAAAAGTGTTGCTTGTATGAAAATAACCAACAACAAGGTCTCATGTGACCATAGGCACTAGAGAAGCCAGTACCTCACAGCAATGTGTTCTATGTCCCTTATTTCTTTCCATTGCAAAATTCATTCAGGAACCTCTTCGTGCAAGGGTCTCGCATTACTTAGTCCTCCCACAAGAAACCACATTCTTCCCACTAGAATACAGAGGGATATTCCTGACTCCTTCTCAGAAGCCCTATCCATTCTAGATTTGTAAAATACAGCAGATGCAAAATGGCTAAGTGAATACTGCCAAGCAAAATAGACAAGGGCTGTGCATTCCCTGCCTTTCCTCTCAAAGACACTGAAAAGGCGTCTCTGTCCTCTACCCACCATTTCACAAATCCTGCCAAAAGTTAGTATCTCTGACAACACTACACTGTTGTCAAATTTTACTGAAATCAGCTGGTGGGATGAAAAAATGCTGGAAGATGACAGCTATACAAATGGGCAAACAGATTGACAGATAAACTGTCACCATGAGCCTCTTTTCCTTAGAGAGCCAGTTTAATAATAACTATCAATACGACAGGAGGATATTTGATATTTATATCCGTGAACCTAGTCTTTCATTACATATGATTTTCCCAACCAAGAAAATGAAGAAGATAGAAGAGATACCTTAACATTCTCTTCTGTTATGTACTTCTCGGCTTTGTCCACAGCATTCTGGCGGATTCGGTGAAGAAATGCCTGCAGAGATTAAAACAATTATGTTCAAACAGCTTGAAACAGTTTGATTTCACTCTTTTACATCCTCTAGGTTCCCATCAACACAGTGCAGCTGATTACCTTTAAGACTGAAAGAATGTAAACATTTACCAAATCACCACCACAGTTCTTAGACTCAGGGCTGCATTCAGGGCAACACAAAAGACATTTCCTACAATGTTGTTGGGCTTTGCCTGGCAATAAATGTCTTCCCTCTATTGAAACTTTTAGACTTAATTACCTGTTACCACTGATAGACTACAGCAAAGGTCTGTTTGGTTTTTTTCTTTGAAGATTTCCCCTCTAAGATGTGGCTTTTTTGACTTCAGGAGGCAATGTGCCTGATGCACATCAAGATGTACGTCAGCAAAAAGGACTGCAAAGAATGACAAAAGGACATTCATGCTGCCGGGGCTGAGGCATGTCAGAGCTATGAGCTAGGAGTACAGATGAGTTCAACAGACTCCATACATGGGGAAGAGAACTGAAAATCACCAGACAGTGCCTGGGATACATTATCCTTGTCACTGTATTTCATTTGGTTAAAAAAGGCAAAATAATGCTGCAACTTTTCACCTAGGCCAGGTTTCCCCTTCCCTCAGCTCTACACAACTTTGGCTTCAAAAGGCAAATCAATAAAAAGCTCCAAGACAGCCACAAATGGACAGTGATCAGAGTATCAGCCTTCAAAGCATAACTCTGGCTACTAGAAATCGGGACCTACTTGCATCTGCGCTGAACATACCCACAACATATCTGATTCAGTGGGAAGTGTTTAACAAAGCACACTGCATGGGATTTCTACCTCTAGTCTCCACTGTTTTAGCAGCTATTGGCTAAAGGGCACTTCTGAACTGACAACAGGGAATTTTACCTTCCACAGGCATCAGCAGAGAGAGATGCAAATACCCGCAGGTGAGACTGAAAGGAAGGCAGTGAGGACAGAATCTGTGATAAGCTACATGACCCATGCACAGAAGGGCAGAGGGCTTTCCTCTCTGTTCTTGTTAGTGGTTTCTGACTTGCCTTCCACACAAAGGAGGGAGCCCTGGGGAGGCTGTGAACAACAAAGAAAGGAACTTTTCTTACCCACCTGAGACAGAGAGGGGAAGCAGGTCATTTCTTTGTATTTATGGTACAAAGCAGCTTTGTTACAGCTTGATAATAAAAGGCTTTTAAGAGTTGAACTACTCCTGAGCAATACCCATGTCAGCTGATGCACACTCAGCTTTTTCTTTTTGCCTGTTGCCCATTGGGATTGGCAGCAGCTTACAACCTGATAAGAAGCAATGTCACTGAACCAAACTTACGAGCTTATGATATGCCTTCTCCTCTGGTATTTCGATTGGAAGACAGTGAACATGTCCCGCTGTCTGACTTCCAGCACTAAAAGGGGCACATCTCTGATTCTGCTTAGCCATGACTCTCTGTCACTCATCAGCCATTCACACTTTACAGGACAAGCACCAATAAAAACAGAGATTAGTTAATGAGGCACACCAACCCTACATTTGTTTTCAGCTGTGGACTCTCGACCTGCTTTTGAACAAATTTTAAGAACTATAACCCTGTTGCTTCTCTTGTATTGCTAAACAGGAAGGCGATCCTGGCTAGATTCCAGCTAGATATGGAGAGCTTGGAGCAGGTTGTGTGGAGTAAGTCTGAAGAACAGACTCCTGCATTAAAGGGACAGGACATGTGCCAGCGGCGGAAGAGACATTTTATAAGAACCAGCCAGTCCCCCTTGCCAACAACGTGGCCAGGAACTGCTGCAATGTTAATGTACTGCCCAGCACCTTGGCAACAGTCAGGAAACTGTCTGAGATGAGGTGTTCAGCCTGATGACTAATGGCAGGAGGATTGACAGGAATAGCTGTTGCCCTCCCACTTCAGTGTTGGGTGTGATATCTGAGCATTAATAATCAGGCATCTGATTTATACAAGTAGCACATCATATTAAAGTCACTCATTCTCAAAAGACAAGGCAGACAGAGACCCTTTCTTGCTTTAATCAAATCTCTGTTTGGAGACAACAAATCCAATTGGAATGATTAATTAATCTACACAATTAGCAGCTCCACTGGTGGCTAATAGTTACCTGCGTATTAGTCCCAGTATGGCGGGTCTAATATTAGAAAGGCGGTAAACAGAAGTGCAAATCACATTAGCTGTTACAGGCTAGTTCAATAAAAAAGCAGAGTCTGTGTTAATCTAAAAAACAGCTTTTCTGTGACGCTTGTCTGAAAAGATCATCTAATGTGAGCATGAGAAAGGGAGAAAAGGAGAGAGAAAAATCAAAATAAGAAAGGCATGGGGAGAGAGCAAAAAGGATGAAAGACATAAAAGAGAAAGAGGCAGTCAACTTTGTAGATAGTTTGTCAAATCTACAGCCTCCGATTTGTCTTGATATGCATGAACAGCAGTCACTCCAGTAATAATGAAATAGAACAGTTATGAGAAATTTTCGTCCAAGAAATTTAGTAGTCTACTTTCCAAAATGCAATCCCCTAAAAAATATCAAAACTTAGTGGATGCAGACCTATTTGTTCCCCAGTTTCCAATATGTTCTCATGTGCAAACAGAATCTTTTGCAACACAGTCATTCAAATTAAAAAGCATGATAAACACAAGCTATTAAACAGCACTTCATAGAGCTAATGTTGCATGCCCTGTTCACATGACAACACCACTTTCCTTCCAAACCACTTCTAGCTTGGAAAAAGCAACCCCTTTCCCAAAGACGCTGTTTATACATTCAGGTCAGTATTTTCCAAAATTCTCAAGTGATTTTTTTTTTTTTTTTTTTTTTTTTTTTGCACTACCAGTTTTATGAGCCTCTAATTTCATCTGTACCAACACCATCCCTCTGTTCACCTGATGACACAGATTCAAAGACCCATTACGCAAGTAGTATGCAACCCTCTTTGGGAAACATAGCTACAGGGAGTGGTATGATCTTTTATTAGAGCTATTGATTTATCTGGAAAACCAGACAGGTATTTGGGCCAGGAGATATGACAGGTAATGAAAACAGAGATAGGGTGGTGAGAGAGATGAAAACAGAGAGGGAGGTCCTAATGAATATTAGGAAAGTTGCCATGCCCATATCTTATTTATATTCCAAAACACATTATTATTAAAGAGAAAGTAGTTGAAGCGGTAAAAGTTCTTCTGGGCACCTAAAAAGTTACTGAGGCAAAAGCTCTCTCTGGCTGCTCCAACCTCTTCACACTGTACACAACTCATATATTAATTCAAGGAGTCTAGTCCTTGACATTTTCCATGAGGAACTTTCAGGGATTCCTTAGTATAACCCTCTTCATCTGCAATACTTTTGACCTCTGTAAAAATGAACTCACTATCCTCCAGCAATACATGGAAGCACAGGAGTCAGCTTTGCTGGGAGCTCTTGGAAAACATTCCTAGGACTTGGGGACACTGAAAATCAACCCTAGGACACAGCACAATGACCACAATCACCTCTCAGCCACAATCCAAAGCAGAACTCTCTACCATGGTATGCTGTTGGTTTTGTATACTTAGGAACCATGAGGGATTCAGGGAAGGACAGCAGCTTATGATACACACTACACTGAAACAACAATCACACATCAGATCAGCAAAACACTGTTGAAAAGTGAGAAAGAGGTGAAGAGGCAACAAAAGCAGACTCTGCTCCCTTCTATCTGCTTGTCGTACACCAATTACAAAATCAGGACAGGTTAAAAATCTCACAAAAAACAGAGGTAGGAAGATGGCAGATAACATGACATATTTCCTTCTTATCCCCATGGATGCTACATTTGCTCTCTTGCCATTCATGGTGTTCTGCTGTGCTCACACTAGACCAGGCCTCCGAGCAACCTGAACTGTATGGGAATCTACTGCTTGCACTGCAGAAGAGGGAAGGACTGATAGCGGCCATGGGTCCAGAACAAAAACAGGTCACGGCACAATGTAGGGAAAAAAATGGGAAGCCAGGCTGATAAATGTTCATTCTCCTGATAAAGGTCTGTGAAGGTCTCATCTCCCATGTGTATGTGTTAATCATTAGGAAAACAGCCCACAGAGGATTTGTTTTTGTTTAAAATTCTGCTGCTGCATCAACATAATATTTATTTGTGCACTGTGACTTGTTGCCCTAGAGGTCTGCTGCTTCCAAACTCAGCAGGCCATGTCTGATGCTCCTCATGTCATGCATAAACACAGTTTACAGTTTGTCTTGCAGTACAGATGCCTTGCAGGATTCAAGCAAATCTATGACAAATTAGAATGAGCAGAGTGAAATGCTTTCTTTCTGCACCATGTCACGTTGGTTAAGTTCCTTCCAATAAATACTAATAGAAACACATTACAAATCTAGAATGTAATTTAGGTATAAAAGTTCATTTGCATAAATAAGGACATTTTAACCACTCCTTTTTCATTAAGGTGTTTTGTTCTTCAGTTCACTATCCTTACACTGTTGGAATGAAACCTTGCTGCTCTGTGTGTCTTTGCTGCCCCTCTGAATCACAAAAGCATGAAGCATACTTTAAGGAAATAATCTTTTAATTGTGAATTGTTCTCACATGAAACAAACTGAAGCAACTGGGATTTCTCTCAAATCCTTTTCAAATGGTCCTTGTTGAACTTTGACTTGTAGCCTTAATTTCATTAGGAAAAATTAATGTTTACCACCTTCTTTGTAGCGTAACACATGGCAAATACTAGGCACGAGGCAGTGATAGTCTGCTCATGTCCCTTCTCAAAATTCATGTCTAAGGCAGATACTTCCTCAAATGTTCAGAAATAGCAAAAGACTTCTGATTAAACAGCAAGGCAGGCAAACTGTGTATAACCCTGAAGGAAATGAAAGGGAGAACAGAAACAGACAAACAATGAGGCAACTGGCTACCATATCCAGAAGGAGCACTGTCTGAAAGCATAACCCTGTGAAACCCATTTTCTGAACAGGTGACTGAAATTTCATATTGCTCTTACGAGACAGGTAAGACAATTCCATTAAACTTGCCAGTGAACAGGACTGATTCAGAAGAATAGGGATCTATACGAGCCTTGTATTTTCAGTGTTAAAATGAATAAATCACTTTACACTTGCGCAATCAATGGTTTAAAGCTTCTTGCAAGTGAAGACATCTTTATTCCAAGAAAATAATGCTCACAGTGAAAAAAATGGAGAAGTGACATGGACAATGACTTTCATTATTTGACCATCACTAGCATCTTCACCTTGCAACTACAGCATAGGAGCTATGCATTAATCTGTCTCTGACAATAGAGAGTACAACTTGTCATAAAGATTTGAACAAGAACTTGCAAGCGTAATTTCTTTTTTGCTTTGTCAATTGAATAAGTGTTGGCACTAAACACGGCAGTTGGATAAGCCTTTGCCTCCATTGCAGTACAAGTGAGATACCAAAAATCTCCATTGCCTTTAGCAAAGCAGCTTGAAAGTCCTGTGGGAACACAGCTCTACTGAAATAGTCAGACAATTTGAAACAAATGTTTGCTGAAGTTTGTGTTTCAAGAGCAGGTGCATCCTTGCTCATGTTACTCAATTGTTAGCTTTGAACCTTGTCATCCTGATCATGTTCATTTGCTTTCTGTCAGATACGCAGTTTACAAGCTAAGGCTCTACACAAATGACAGGAAACATAAATATCCTGCATCCCACATGTGAACTACAGTTCTCACCTGCACTGAAGTCTGAAAGACAATGCAATAAATCTCAAAATAACATAACAATGACTGCACAAGGCTATTTATACTAAATAAATCCCATCACAACTTTTTTTTCCCCCACTTCATCACAACTAAGTGTGCATTTCCATAGAAAATAAAGGTTTTCAGCATTTCCCTTTAAGCATGTTGTAAACACCTGAATGCAGATCTTTCACTGAATGCTAGCACAGCTTTGGGTTACCAGCCAACTGGGAATCAAGTCACTTCAGCTGGAGGTGAACCTACTTCAGTTCTGCTGTTCCTAGAGTGGTCTGCAGTACTGTGCTCTGTTAACAAAGTTCTACTGACTTCATTCCTAGAGACAGATGGATTTTAAAGACAGATGAAGTCATTCTTGTATAAATTCAGACAACTGGTTTTCAAATATCTCTCACCTTTCCGGACAAAAGCCAGCATATATACATGTAGAATACTGGGCCTGATTCAGGTTTTTCAGTTGTGAAATTTCAGTTAGAATATCAGAAATCAGAAGTAACTCCTTTAACATCATTAGCATTACACGTGTAAAATGGAGCAAGACTGAAGCAACTCTACTATTGTTAAAGAGTATATTACTGTACCTCTTACACTGTAAAATGGCAATTCCATATTCACTCATTGCTCAATTACTGGCTGCTACATTAAGATTTCTATAAAAGCACATTTTAAATTATCAGTGTCTGGTAAAGGAAGAAAGAACTTAAGCATCAGATGGACGCATTATACTGAAATTCCTGCACAAAGTATTTCACCTATGAAGAATATTTTTCTCTAGATCCTCTTAAAACAATAAAGAGCCACAGCTGTGAGAGAGAGCAGCTCTGCAAAAAGTAGCTCAGATTTACAGCCAAATTAATTCATCAGCAAACAGCTGAACAGGGATTTGCCTGGTAGGCAGAGGTGTTTAGTAAGAGGAAACAGCATCAGAAATATCTTTTATTGCCCTAATTTCAGTCTTCCTGTGTATCAAATTTGCTTTAAAGCCTCAAAGCTTATTGGTACATATTTATTTTTTGATCTATCCCCTGAAGAGGAACTATTAGCTAACCAAGATGATTCAAAAAAGAAGTCATGCACATTACAGAATATCAAACACATTCTTTGCAAACAGTTCAGGCAGTCTGAGCTGTAAGCTTGCATCACTGCCTACCACCAAGCAGAAGGTCAAATAGACTCTACTGTACAGTTTTTAAAATGACACTTCTTTTCCAAAGGATACAACCCTTGCATAATCCTGGACTATGTTAGACATGAAATGAGGTGAACTACTTATATTGATCACCTATGCTCTGCGATACTCAGTTCACTATTTTTGAAAGCAAATATGAAGATTTCTGTCTTTAGAACTATTACTCCCATATCCCTAGGGAAAACGTCTTTCTTGCTTATATGCCCCAACTCCACCCTCCACACCCACACTTCCTTCTTTTAAGACTTTTTTCATTCCAATGTTGTAATTTTGAAGAATAATCATTTCACACACACAAAAGAATGGAAGTTACAGTATGAATCATTTCTTCCCACAGAAGACTGCATGACCATTTGCAAAAAAAGTAGACTCCATCTCAGGTGAAACTGCAAAGACCATCAGAAAACAAATGCAGCTTCAGCTGCAAAATCCAGATGTATCACAGGGGAGGGATCTTTTTATCTGAAGCATACTTTCCACAGGTGTTTTTTATAATTTTATAGATATAGAAGCAATAAATATATCGATACATATTACAAAACCTCCACTGGTACTGATAATTTAATAAACATTAAGTAAGCACTGATCGTGGCAATTCGAAACCTCTTCCCCACTTCTTAGTCTCACATATGGTGAATCCTGATAAATACAAAATGAAATAGAAGGAAGCATTCAAAACCTCAGCTGTTTAAAATTATGTAAGCATATATATTAATAAAATGCTTGAACATATAATATGGACTATTCCTTTATATACTACATGAGAGAAATAGTCACTGCTTATGTAAGCTATATGCCTGAGATATTTCCAAAAATCAAGCTGATTTGTCCTTAACCAATCCTGCATTTTAAGGCTCACGTAGCTATGAGCACTCTTGGCTGATTTATCTTACATCTCTCTTGCCATTGAGTGTTATACTGTCTGTAACACCAAAGTTAATGAAAAACAGTTGCAAAATACTGGCATTGAATAGGACTGGGATTTTCACTGATGCTTGAGACATTCCAATTGTTTTTTACTTACTTTGACTCTCTTGACATGGGTCTATCACAAAATGGTTTCTGCCAACAAATCACTGTGCTAGGATCCACCACATCTAATTGCACCCACCTAAAAGTTGAAGCCTACTCTAAGTCAGTGATACAGGTTCCCCCTACAACAGAAAGCAATGGGCAGGCAACTTCTGAGGATGAGTCACTGTACTCTAGGAGTGATGTTTAAGAAGAAAGGCTGAAATGCCCTCTAGAAATGCCTTTCTCTTTCCATCAAGAGAGCGCCTAGGTGACAAGTTTAGATTAGACCACCCTCCTTGCCTGTACCAGTTTCACAGCATCTACAACTACAAAGTTCCAGGGCAATGAGTGTTACTGAATCATTTCTAAAAGTGAACCAGTGACTGTGTGTCTCAGCATGGATGCTACAAACATGGGGGCAATGCAAGCTGACACATGCAAAATTAATGTGCACAGACATTCTCAGCATGTCAGTTTTCTGGGACTCATCATAAATTAATTGATCTAGCAGCACTTCCCAGAAAACAGAATTTACAAAGAAAGCTCAAAAAAAATCCTGGACTTATCTATATATCCAGTGAACTGATGTTTACACCGGAATTCTTCAACAACAAAGAAAGGTCAGACTAAATTCATTCATGCATTGACTGATGAAGGAAGGTGAAACCAAAGGGAAGTAAGAGTAAAATATGTTGCAGTGTTTCTCACTCCAAAGAGAAATCCCTTTCTTAAGGAGGGTTTGTTTTCATTTGAATTACAAAAAACTTTTTGTGAAGTGAAACAGAGGCTGGTGCTGCAGAGGGTTCCATTGTCCCTTCCCTACCCTTGCCCTGACCTCTGCTATACCCTCCTTCCCTCAGTCACTAATATTTACATCCTTAGGCAGGTCAGAAGATCCCAATTCATTTCAGGGCCCCACAAAAGCCGCATTTTTCACCTTTGAAATCCTTCAGAACTCATTTATACTAATTTCTTCATCTCTCCTGTACCCTATCTCCCTTGATTCCTCTTCATGCTCTCCCTCCTCTCCAACTCTATTCTTTAATTGCTTGGAATATTCTCATTATTGCAGATTTTAAAAAAAAAACAAAAACAACAAAACTCTTCTTCTTTGCAGACCCACAGCTTAAGCATGCTCTTCTGTGAATATCTAACCCAGTAGGACTCCAGCCCATTTTTAGTATCAACAGAAAATGTATTTGTTTGGATTTTCAAAGGAGCTTAAGAAAGTTATGTGTCTAATGCTCTCAGGCCTTTGGAATAGTCTCCCTTTTATTGGCCTCTTCATGCCTTTCTCTCTGTTCTACAATCATGATATGATTTTGATCATCTTACTGCACCGTCAAACTCTTCAAAATGCTTTCAGGATGTAGTTTGTTTGAATAGTGTGTTTTACTTCATTCCTCTTTCATGTAGAGAAGTAAATCCTGACAAGTCTGCGTCTGCTTAGCCTTTATGTTACTTGTACAAAAGTTTGCTTCAGGAGTAAGGGCCCAGTAAACAACATATAAATACTTCAGGATTTGACTGGATACTTCAGGATTACTTACATTCACTACATCCATAATGGAGAGAAGCCTGCAGACTGCAACCAGTTCTAGGTTAGCGATGGCTCCAACTACTAAGATCCTATCAGTACCAGGGAATGTTTAATCAGGTTTCAGGCTCTACACAGCTCCTCTTTTTTCAAGGGGGAGGTAGAGCCATCAGAGTGACTAGAAATACCTAAAAAAAGTGGTCCCCCAAAAAAGTAAAGTCCAGATGCTGAATGCAATTGTAGCAAAAATTGGAATTTCATCAATTAGTACTTCAGGATTCCAATCTAAGCTAAAGAACTTTGGTATCAGAAAGATTATTCTCTCCCTTTTCTCCTCTTTCTTTTTAGTGATGTTATCTTAATACATTAAACACTAAGTAGACAAGACAGAGAAAAACTTTAAAATGAAATCTAGTACCATTAAAGTCCACAGAATTTTTTACATTAGTTGCAACATAGGCTAGGATTTCACCAGTGTTATCCCCTCAGCAGGTAAGGATCACAGAGAATAGATAAAAGCTTATAAAATGTTGAATCTTGTCTCGCATAATCAGTTTCTGAATGCGTGTAATGAGCTGATCATTTCAGAGCCACAAAGTTAACAATTTTACTTCGAGTGAATGGTCAGGCAAACAGAACTGCCAAAATGTACAGGGGTGCAAATCCACGTAAATTCACCGATTTGCATGTGAGTAGATCCACCTGGCAACCTGGCCCTTAGTTTTCCAACTGGGTTTATGTGATGGTATTGAATAATACCAATTTTCAAGCTTCGATTGAATCTCTGAGCTGAGGCAGACCAGTTCAGCTTACTGCCATCAGGTTCACTGTCATCTGTTCTAAATTAAGTTGTGAATCTACACTGCGCCCAAGCACCGTGATCTCAGGTGACCCACACACTTGATCTACATTGCAAACATGTAACAAAATCCCAGAATCTTATTTCACTAGGAACATTTTGTCTATGCCCAGCTGATACCTAGAGTCTCATAAGCCAGTTTACCACTAGACTTTGGATCTAAATATTGAGATTGCTTCTATGGGTATATTCTCAAGCAGATGTCTATAATTCTCACATATGTAAGTGGCTAACAAGCTGAATAAACAGTATTCCATGCACTGACTTACATATGCTGGGTTTCTATCAGGTTGTGTATCAAATTAAACTCTCAAATGCACCTATAACGTATAAATATTTGTGCTTGACTTAAGTTTAAAAGGACCCAAAAGTGCAAGCTGACTGAACAGAACTGTACCTTCTGAACTGCTAAAATTCAGAGCTACAAAAGAATCAATCAAAATGTCAAAACTAGACATTTCACCTTAGAGAGGTCATCAAAGGAATTATATCGTATCTGTTTATACAGATTTCCTATTAATCAGTCTTCATAGCTGAGGTAAAATGGGAAGCACTGATACCTGTAGGTGCCTTATCCAGAAAGTTAACATTGGAACTGGCAGCAACTACTAGAAATCCCAGTGAAACTATCCTGAATTCAGGCATATTGGCCACCAGATTTTAGGCAGCAAGTAGTAGTAACTGCATTTGAGAATCTCCATGCAGCTATACTCGACACAGGTGCAGTCATGAGTCAAAGGACTTAAATTCCAAAGTTATTTCTAGTTTAGGAGACTACCTTGGTACCTGCCTGTGCAGCAACTGCAGTCAGCTCCCCTCAGGCGCCATGTTTGTATGGGCTTCCTGGCTGGGGGTCTGTAAATTCTTACGGAACTTTTCCTCCTTCATAACCAGCAGTTGGGGCTCTGGTGCAGCACACAAGCGTTAGCATTCCTGGCCTTTGGAGCTCGACATTTCCCGCTGGCAGAAATGTGCTTAAGTGCCTGTGGTGTGACAGGGGGGAAACGCAGCTTTCCATGGAGGCAGTACAAACCCCACAAAAGGCAATGATGTTCTGGGATTCTCACCGCTCGAGCCCAAGGCTGTGTCTCTATAGCCTGTGAAAGGTTTCCCAGAACTTCAAATGCACAGAAAAATATGTGATTTGGTGAAAAAGAGTAGAAAAAAAGAGCAGAAGGTGAAGGGGGAGGACGGGGAGGGGAAAGAAGTAACTCCAAGTGCCCCTAGCTTTTTCTATTAAAGGCAAGACAGGCTGGTGCTCATGGAATCAGCATTCTCCCCCTCCCACCAGAGCATACCAGGTAATGTGTGGTTCATGCAGCTTGGGCTGCTTTCAAGAAGCAAACAGCATGTCAAGCTCTCCCTGCTATGAATTCTCCCACCTCATAAACATACCCAACTGCTGGTTTTATTTGTGAGCTAAAGGATTAACCTTCTATAGGTAAATGGAAAGAAAATCAATCTCAAGAAGGACGCTGATCTGAATTTTTGTCTTCCCCATGCAAAGGCCACAAGGCCATGTGGCACATCACCCTTCCTGAAATCAGTGACAGCAAAGTTTAGTCTCCCAATTTATGTTGTTATACAAACTGCTGGTAAGGCCGTGCTGTATGTCTTCTGAGGAAAGGAAGTATCTGTTTACAGAGATGTCCATTTCCTGTATTTTGACTACATAGTAAATATTTGTCTATATTATAATTTCATAATTCACAAAAATATAATGCTGTAAGTAAGAATGAAAGGTCCCTAGTCTCTGATCAGACCACCAACATCTCTATAAATAGGTACAGGGAATAAGTTTGCAAAAACTACCCAGCACTTAATGTACTTTTTCTATGCAAGCACTCAGGCTTTTTCACTCAACTTTGATTTAAAAAACAAAACAAACAAAAAAAACAAAGAAACCCACCAAAAAAAAAATAATCAACCCATGGAGTTTTGTCTGGTTTCAGCTACACTATGATTTCACCTCAGGAGAGGTATTTCCAGGCAACATGGCACGAAATACTTCAATATTTGACTAAATCTAACTAGTCAAAAAAGCTGTTAATTTAAGAGTTGGGGTTTTGGTGTTGGTTTTTGTTTCCTGGGGTGGTTTTGTTTTGTTTGGTTTGGGTTTTTTTTGAAAAAAGCATTTATACACCCTGCCCCAAAGAGAAAGGAACACAGCTTCAGAGCTCCTACTTTGCATGTGTGTTACCCTCAGTCAGTGCTCACACACAACCACTGATTATACTTGCATGCGAGAGAAAGATGGGTTGCACACACTGCTGCACCTTGCAAAATCTGTCTTGATGTATTTGCAGTTATTTACACACAAAAAAGAGGAAAAAAAGAATTAGCATCTTTCACATGTTGGTTTAAAAGAGGAATTAGAAAAATTAACCTCACAAGCACATTTTTCATCACTAGCCCTAAGCAGGAACAAACAGTTGAGCTGATGAAAAGCTGCTCGCTGAAAGTGCAGTGGCTGATCTGAGCTAGTTTTCCCAACTGAGCCCAATCTAACAATGTCTGCACCATTTTAAAGTGTGCACCGTCTGACTGCAGCTATTCATGGTGGTGGCACACAGTGTTTTCCAGCCATCTTTCCTATACTGGAATAAAGTAGTAAGCAAAAGAGTGAGCTGGACAAACAGGCAGGAGAAAACTCTCAATTAATTATGAAACAAGACACCAAAATTTTAACCAAACCAGAACTTTCCCTGAAGGCAGACAATAGCACTTACGGGCCTTGTTTTGTTTTGTTTTTTTCCTCTTTCCCAAACAGCAGCACTACACCCCTAATCTCTACTGAAAAGAACAAGCACAAGCAGAGTAATCTGGAGCCAACCTCCATCCACAAAGCACCTCGGAAACATCCTCAGAGGGCTTATTCATGTCAGGGTTCCTGCCCAGTTTTACAGACTTAAAATATTTGGGCTATTCAAAAAAACACCAGTTTGGGGTATCTAGCCAGACCTAAATTCTTCATTGCATCCAATACTCAACAGTAACCTGCCCCATTCCTTCTCAGACAAGTGGAAAATTATGCCATTTTGCCAGGTCAAAGAGCTAGACAAGAGCACAGTCTAAAAATATCGCCTGTCCTACTGCCCCAAGCCAGCCAGAGAGCTGGGTTTCATAGTTCCTCTTCACGTACATTTATTTTGTTGTGACAGACTAAAGAAAAGCTCCCTCTCATTGTGGCATTTCTTCTCTGCGCACATGTTCTTGCAGAGCACAATCATATCTCACACAGTCTTAAACCCCAGCTTCCTCTGAATCAGAGAAAATAATTAGACCATTATATTTTAAACATAAAGGGGAAGTTGACAGAGAGTGAAGCTTGCTAGCAGACCCTGAACTGAATGGCTGCAGCAAGCAGACAGCCCTCCCCAGCATTCCCATGGCCTCTGACTTGTTTTGAATGTTTGCAAGGACACACTAATACTGCCTGGGTATGTATGAGGGTGGATAGGGCTCTTTTAACTATAAGCTCTATTAAAAGGTCATCTTCACTTGGAGCTATTTAGAACTGATGGGTCAAATGTTTTGTGCTGTGTTAGGAGTGCAGTGTTGAAAGTGAGCTAGAAGTTGTGTTTCTAATTTACGTATCTTCTAGAGCAAAGCTAAAAATGTAGCTTTGGTCTCCATTTGCTCTTTTCTTACAGAGGTGCAAACAGATGGAAAAACTTAAAAGGAATTACTAAAATTTTAATTTTACTAGAAGTGGCTTTGTGATCAAAACACTTTGTTCAAAGTATTCTGATGCTTTTAAATGAAAACCAGCCGAAGTGTGGGTTCCCTGCATCTGAAGTCAACTGAGTTAGATTGCTGGGAGCCGTGAGGCACATCAATCCAACTTACGTTTCTGCAACCTGCCCTCTTCTCAATAATGCCACAGCTTTCTCCCTTGCATTGCAAAAAGAACGATTAAAGCAGCTCAGGGCCCTATCACCTGGACAGTCCTCTGAAAAATGGAAAAAACTGTTTTTAATGCAGGTACTTCATACCCACAGACCTGGAGCTAGGATTAGATACTGTCTTGCCCACCATCCACATCCAGCCACAGGAATTGTCCCTGCTAAGCAAAGGACATTGACCACACCGCCTATATGGCGGTCTGGTGTATTTAGCAGTCCATTTATTCAGGCTGCCATTTTCTCCTCTCAAATATTTTCCCCTCAGCTGCCTTTTCATTAGCAGCTGAATAGTAGCACCTAACTGTATAGCCAAGAAATCCACACAAGGAGTTCCCTTTGGAGCAGATACTCCTGCCATTCATCCTGTCTCTCAATGCAGCAGCTCCCCATCCAAGCCCATCATCAGTCACCTCAGAGCACTACTTCCCCCAACGACCCATCTCTACCAGTCCAAAGAACAAACCTCTAAATATGCTGCCAAAGCCCAGCCCCATGCTGGGCCAAAGCAAATAGCTTCTTTAACACTTCATCCACCACGTTTACACACTGGATTGAATTTAGCCTTTACAAGAGTCCTAACTGCATCTGTGAACCCAGCTGATTGCCAGTTACTGAGTGCTCACACATAGCAGGGCTTTTATTTGTAATAAAATATTTAGAGTGGAAAAACACCCCAGAATTTAATAAAAGCAACAGTCTCAGATTGCCAATGACTTGTGGTGCATCTATTCAGATGCTCGGAATTCCCTACATAAATAAAGCTAGACTTTCAAGTTCTGCCAATTAAAAAAATGCCTGGTTTAACTCAGTTTTGTATTAAAACAGTAACCAATTTTACTTATACAAAATAAAGTGTGAGGTCCTGGATTGTAAATAGGCTTGCATTTGTGGATGTATTTTCGCACAGTTACTTTGCCTAAATAGCTGACTGTTCAAAGAAAAAAAACACATCCAATTTGCATACCTCAGCACAAGTGCATAAGCCAATTTAAAGGCAAAATACACATCAAAATTGCATTTACGCATCTAAGTTTTAAAATGTTGGTCATTCCACATAAAATACACTAGATATAAAAGCTTTTTAGAAACAAGTATTTATAAAAATTACCCTAAAAGCTTATAGAGGCAAAAATCTTTTTCTAGAGAGTTTGTTTCAGCCTTCTTGCACAGTGAAGATCCCAAGAGAAGATTTCTGGATGCTGCATCAGCTATCACCTCAATACAGAATCCTTTATTAAAACTTTTATGTTTTAACTTTTTTTTAATGTTTATGTTTAAATGCGCTGCAGATGCTGTAGCATCTGCATGCATGGACAAAGCAAAGACAGGAGTAAAAGTGGGACTGCAACTATCCTTTCACTGCTAACAGCCCAGGCAGAGTTCCCTGCTCTCCAGACTCCGGGGAATCACTCTTCTCTGACATGGAAAGAGCCCATCTTTTTGCTTCGATCTATTGACACTGAAAGCCATCCTGTGGTTTTCTCCAGCCTTGGTATTAAAGAAGCAATACGAGATGGAAATAAAGGCATGATTCCACAGGCAATTATACCAACCAAAACACCCTCTACACCCAGTCCTTGGCTGCACATTCCTGCCCTCTGCCTTGTACCAACATTGCTGCTTATGCAACAGGGCAATTGCGGCATGATTGCAGCCAGTTGAGGTAACTCAAACAGCCAAACACTAACCACACAGAAATTAAGTAATTCCCTTACAGCCACCCTAGCTTCCTGAACTGCCTCATCGCCCACTCACCTGAGCATTACTGCTAATATACATAACCAAGTTAGACACAAATTAGAGCTGTTTAAACTACTACACCCACAGCTCTCTTCATGCTTTCTAAAACTTACCCTGGAGAGCACACATCTTTCACTAGAACACGCTAAGCAGTTAAACTGGGGAGACAGTAAGGACGGGGCTCCAATGCTTGGTCTAAACTGGAGTTTAGATTTACATCCTGTCTTTGAAGCCCAGTGTAGCCCAGTAGAGCAGGACAGTTGACCATTCTGCATGCATCAAGCCCCAAACCATGGGAGAACCTGCTACACTGCTCTACTATTGCGTACACTTTCAGTCTGCAAATTAACAGAGGCTTAAGGGTTTCACAGTAACATCCTGTGGCTAACACCCCACTGGTGCGCACATGAGCAGAAGCGTTAATCGAATGGCTAGTACGTGTAAGGAAGAAGCATGGCTTGCTTTTCAGGGAGGGGGAGGGCACAGGGTTTTCCTCCAAAGATTTCAAAAGCAAAAACATGTAGCTTCAGTGTCAAGCCTTCTCCACTCAGCTACAGAAAGCTGCTTTCATTTCATCAGTGGCTTTTTTCCCTGTTAAAATGGCAGCCTGCTTGTTCTTAAACTAAAACAAGTAACAGGTAGTTCAGCAGTGATGAAGCTACAAACAAAACATGGTATCTGCCACAGCATCTAAGGACCTTCTGTGTACTTCACAAAGTTCCCCATTTTATTTTCTATTAGTGCCACCTGTTTCATTTTCCCCGTTGTTTTTCCAAAGAGTACACTAGGCTTCTCGACCCTGGGACACGTCTCATTTTGTATCTGTTAAGCTGCAGCACAAAGCAGTGGGCAAAGAGAAAGCAGCTCCTGCTTCCCACTTTTAAGCACAGGAAGGACTTGGAGACGTAAGTCAGGTCTTGTCTATGCTGAGGGCTTGGTTTTTGGTCATGATCATCAGCAGCCAGACCCATGTCATCCTTCTTGCTTTACCTTAATGTATACAGGACAAACTGCTGCAAGAGTCAGTTGGCACTGGGGCAGCTTACTCTGCTGTTTTTGTTAGGGAAGCCAGCGCAGCTAGGAACTTTGCAGTTTGTGTCTGCTTAGCAATGGCTGTGAGCTGGACAAAGCCATGGCCTTGGTGTGGCCGAAGGCATAACTTCTGCTGGATGTCTTGGCAGGAAAGCTCAGCCAGAGGGAAAATTATTCCCTGCTAGTCTCCCAGATAGGAAGCAGAAGATAAGCAAAATGAGAAATAAACAAAAACAAACAAACAAAAAATCTTCAGGGCACTTAACAGAACCTTGAAAAAACAATACACAACTCTGAGACCAACATTCCTGACAACAAAAACAGCCATGCCAAAGAACAGTGGCTTGCTCTTGCTGTCAGCCACCCACTGAAGACAGAAAGTAGGCAATACAAAACACCCGTGCAAAACACAGAGAAACCACAGCAGGAAGTAATAAGCATAGGATGTCACAAGAAGTCTTTATATTTATTTTACTTATCCTTTAATTCCCTTCAAAAAAAATAAAACCTCCTTCAGGGCAATGCACATGCCTCCGTGCTCTACTGAAAAAGCCTCACAACTGGAAACACTTCACCATTATAGATAGGTGCCTGTGTACGATTCCATTCTGATGCTTGCTACCTTCTCAGCTTTGATAGAAAATATGGTCTGTCATGCTAGGAGTGCCTCTAGATTTGAGTGGCAAGGTGGCTGGTTTTTTTGTTTTGACTTTTTTGGGGTTTTTTCTTCCCCCTAGTAGCATACTCCTTGAGGCCATGCAAGACATCTCAATGGGAAATGGCTGCTGCCTGCCCCAATACTTTTCCAGTAACTCCTGGCTCTCCCCAGCTAGGAATCCAAACATTTGTTGGCTTCACTTACTGCTCTGGAAAGCAACATAAGGCAAGATGTGATTACCCAACAAAACTCTATATGCTATTTCTTGTGTTATGACTTCTAGCAACTGGAGCAGAAAACAGTAAAAGCAAAGCATTTCATTACTGCTTGCTAAATACAGAAACTGTATAGAGTCTCTTTAATAAATAAAGACTACTGTAAAGCTATGCACAACCATATACTTTCAAAGGTCAGTGCAGGTTGACTGGCTGCACTGGGAGATCTTCAGCAAGCATCCATCCCACAAGTTTCTGTGAGCTATAAACAAGAAAACTGGGTGACAAGAAGGACATGCTGTTACTTTTGCATAACCCCATCAGAACAGGAGAATTTCATGCGAGAAAGACAAGAGGAGGTCACCCATCATACTGATCAAAAGGGAACGCTCTCTTTCAAAGAAAGAATCTCGGAATTCCTCAGCGTGTTGGCACTGTATCTCAGCCTTGCTGCTTGAGCCCTACAGCATTACAAACCGATTAAGAGGGCAGTGTACCACTTCCTACAGGGGGATTTCTCTCCAATAACATAAATACAAGGCTCAGCCTGTGATGTATGCATTAGAGATATCCTAAGACGTTCTTAACAGGAAGAGCCTTCCAGCTTCTCCCCCCTCTTCTTCCCTTTCTGGTTTACTTTCTCTCCCTGTTCTGACAAAGGTGCTCTCCTAGCTCTGCTGTACCTGAATGCCAGCAGCATAAAAACACAAGTCCAAAATGTCATTTTGGCATGCAAAGGTGTCACCAAAATACACACTATTTCTTAGTTTGAAAAGCTGCATTGGTCAGATGAAAGGACATATTAAGGGTAATTATCAATACAGATCCACAGACTGAGACACCACAGATAACATGAATTACTCTATACTCACTGTCTGTATTGATTCTCACTTAATTGATTGTGCTTCCCTCATTGGCACCATGTAATAAAGGATCAATCTCTGTTTCAAATGTACATGCTAAGTGAACTGGCATAATTCTACAGAATTAAGAAGTGTTGACCTCAGCCTTAAAGGTGACAGGTCCTTCCCTACTGATAGGATTTCTGACTCATTATCATAGTGCTAATTTACATAGCTTTCATCACGTTGCTCCTGCTGCCTTGTCAATTACCGAATGTTGAGGCAGACTGATACCTCATCGTTATCTTACCCCTTGCCCTGGAGCTGCCAGCAATGCTTCTAATTACAGAACAACTGTCACAAACCAAACTTCATCTTTAGGGCAGAACTCTTAAAAGAATGAACCATGCATACAAGGATGCCAGAAATCTTCTGAGATGTAACCCATGGCCCTGGATCCAAGGCCATCCTGTCTACTGTAGTGCTGCTGGCACTTTATACAGGAGGCAAAAAGCTAATGACAATGGCTGTTCAGAATCTAGATGATTAATTACAGTCCCATACTTACAAAACCTTTCCATTATCCTAGCATTCCTTTCAAAATCTGTTGCTGGTAATTAAATAACATCATAACTTTACTACTATAACAATAATATTAAGTCTTATTCCCCAAACAAAGTAGAGCAATTTCTAGGAAACTACTTTCTTCCATCATAGAAGATGCTGACATTTTTAAAATATTTAATTTAATAATCATTTCTTTTTGTTTCAAAGAATTATTTTTTTCAGATTTGAAAGCTCAAGCCACAAAATAACCACAGGGTTATTACAGGGAAATCAGTTTTAAGTGCTTCTTGGTTTTGTTATCTTTCCTAAAAAAGCTTAATAAGACACCATTAATTTGCAAGGGAGCGATGATGTGGTTCAAGCAAACTCTATGCAAAATATTAGATTATTTCAAACCCATCTGTAAAGCAAACAGAACTTTGATCATATTAAAATAGGTAGAAACTAAGTATTTTCAGGTAATTGTAAGAGGAACTTTGATCAGAAATGGGATGACAAAGTAAAAAAAAATAAATCACAGTACAGCTAGGCATGGACAGAGACGTGACAGATACTGACATCCACTGTTCTCATCAAAATAGCTTCATGATACTATATACATTTCACATTGAAATCACAGTTGTCCAAAAGGGCCTGTTAAAAGGAGGCACAGCCACGAGTAAGAATTTCCTTCCCAGAATTCAAACTTCTTTCCTTCAACGTTTTCCAGAAACAGCAGAAGGAACAATAGAGTATATGGGCAAAGGAGAACGGCAGACCTGCAAAGAAGGGGGGTATGTAAATAGAAGGCCAGCTTTTCCTTACAAAGTTTCACATACTGCCCTGGTGTAAGGCAGCACTGGAGTGAAAACTAGTCTATGTCTCAGCAGAGTGACTTCAAAGAACCATTGCTTAAAATTAAGAACATGCCTCAATGTTGTCCCAGAAATTATTAATTAATTCTGACCTAAGCCAGAATTAAACGCTGTCTTTGACATGGTTAAAAAGTTATGGTGGCAATATAAGCACTGCCCAGGAACATACTTGCATATTTTGCCAAGATTTCTATGCTCCATAGTTTCTTTTCTTGCTCTTTGGTAGATCCAGTTATAACAACCTTGATTTGGGGTTTACAATATGTGATAGGATGTTTCGTTCTAGTCCAGTGGCAAGAGGAAAGCAAAAGGTAGTTGCTCTCCTCCTAGGACAGTCTCTTCCCAGGCCTCATGAGGACAGGAAGGCTCTATGCCTTCTGGTTCACATTACTCCAGAATGTGCTCTTGGATTTAATATCTGGCAGGATCTGTTCCTCTTGGTCTTGGTCCCTCTGCATTCTCTGCATTTGAATCTCCAAATTTCATGCTAAGCACTCACCACCTACCATTTTCCCAGAAAGACACATAACATGGGAACTCCCCATGGGTAAGACACCACGGGATATGGTTTGCATGTCAGACCACCAATACAACTTAAAAACTGGTTAAAAAGGACTTTGATTTTATACAAACCAAAATAGCTGTGGCTTATACAAAAGCTCATGGGTTTTTTGCATTAACAAATACACAAACACATACACATCTCCAGTTCCGCTAACTCTCTCTACGCTTTCTCTCTCTTCAGTTGCTCAAGACTTTGTTTGGGTAAAGAATTTCACCGGAAGTATCAAGAGACTTTTTTCTCATTTGCTTCTCTCCTGAGATCCCAGCTTATTCTTACCCTTTTTGTTTTTTGTGGATAGTTCTAGAGACTTCAGCTTCTTAAATCAACATGACTAGCCCACCAGAAGGGAGCTACTTCATCCCCTGCCAGAATACACAGGATTGTCCAGAGAAAAATATTTTTGCATTAATAAAAAAGTCATTGTCTTTCAGTGTCAAGGGTTAATTTTTATTGTTCTCTAGTCACAATCTACTCAGTGTTGTTAAATTTAAACACAGAATGACAAACTAGCAATACCTGAATTTAAACCCCATCAATAAAATGTTGCTACTTATAACCTGGAATAATCCACCTGCAACCTGCAGTAAATCATTTCAACTTCTACACTGCCATTTCTTCATATGTAAAACGGAAACAGCATAATTTGTCTGTATCCTCACTGTGACAACATAAATATTGCACAGATTTAGACAAAGCCTATCCATCCTATTTCTTATAGTGGCAAGGAGTAGTTGACTAAGGAAGAAGTACAAGAGAGCAAGTACGAACTGCTCATTCCACCTGCACACTCTCCTGGTTTCTGATAATTTCCAGAGATGACACTCACACCATAACATTTAATACTCACTAGGGCACCTCTTCTCCCTGTACTTGGCATCCAGGTTTGGTGGGTGGATTAGTTGCTTTCATGTGCGAAATATAAGCAAAATCCTATCAAGTCAATGGGGAACTAGGTATGTCATTGAGGTGAAGAGTTCACTCCTAAGCAAGCCTGACTTCTAACTAAGTCTCTATTACTCAGTTTCTTTTACCCATTGCGTCTATGGCCAGGTCCCCATCAGGGGTTTTGCATGTTTTCTTTTCTAATGAATACTAGATTTCCATGAACAGTTTGCAATTTACTACATTACCATCCTGGTTTTCCACATTTGACCCATTTTGTATATATAAATATGAAAAGAACATATACTTAGACATATGCTTTTAAACTGTGTCAAAGCTGTAGGAACTTAACTAGCTGGTAAGCTGAGAGTCAGTAGAGAAACAGGATATGAATAAACTAAACCCTTCAGAGAAATCAGCATGACACGAAACATCCTTGTGCAGAGCTGCCCTTAAATTATGATCAACAGAGAAACATGATCAGAGCAGAAGATACCAGTCTTGTGGCAAAATTCATACTGACTTGAACACATGCCACGGCAGTGACCACTTGTGAAAACTGGGGACTAGATATAAAGGCTGGACAACTGAAAAATGGAAGGAAACTTGTCATGAAATGTAGGCCTCAGAGGATGACTAAATCAAACTACAAACAAGCAGCAGAATCATAGAGCTGTTCCAGTCTCCAGTTAGTAGTTTTCCATTTTCAAGTATTATGCTCTTAAGGGACTGGTTTAAGATACAGGTTTTAGAGTAGGTATAAACAGAACTCTCTCTAATTTTAATTTATTCACCTTCATGGCTCTACTACAGGAGCTGGGGATTTTTTGCTACAAGTGGTTCCACACTAAGGTTGTAATGGGAAAACAGGGGCTGCTCTCCAATGGTGAAATCTGTCCTCGGTGCTACATTCTGCAACACATGCTCTAGTATATCTGGGATCACATGTTCGTGTTAGGGGGAAGGTATTCTTCTGAAAGAGAGAAGTCTTTTGCTCCTCAATAAATTGTTAGAATCCTGATTGAGCATTTATTATAATTATTTATTAAGTTAATAATTTTGGCATTTATTATTAAGATTGTGTAGATATCTGTATGAATTCTGTCATCCCATCAGCCTCACAACTTGCTAACATTTGCTTTTAAATCAGCTATAGCAAAATATTTAGTTATTTGACAAAAACAGAAAACCTCACGGACAGTATCAAACATTAAAGACGTTTCCCATTTCCCTTCCAACAGAAAGGGAGAGAAGGGAGTGAACATGAACTTCAGTATTTCCAGAACGAAGCAAAAGTAACTGAAATCACTTGGTGAAAATCCTGCTCAGAGAAACCCATCTCCTGCAACAAGATTTGAAGGACAGGTAAAATTTCCAATAAACCTTATGGATAGATGTTTCTTTTTAAAAAGAAGAAAGAAAATTCAAAGACAAAACACAATTTTGCAACTTGTGTATTTTCCTCCAGCAACGAATCTTTGTAACATCTTTGTGAATAATGTTTTTCAATAATACAAATCCAGAAAAATGTACACTAAAAATGCCAGACAGGAACCAGTGTCCCAGTGAGGCAAGTTGTGTGAACAACTGTACCTTCAACAAGCAGGTACAGGACAGCGTTCTCAGAAACGAAAACTGGTGAGAGAATGAAACTAAGGCCTGATGACCAAAGAAGCCACCAGACCTAATCTTCAGGATGGAGCCTACGGTCAACAATATTATGGATTGCATGATGCTCAGTTATTTTTTCCCTCTTTTCTGCTTTAGTGCACATATCTCTGAGCTTCAGCACTGAAAATGTAACTACAGAAATATAGCAACATCCCCCAAAAAAACTAAATAATTTTTCATGCAATTTCTAGCCAAATTTTGCAACTGAGAAGAGTCCAAAGAGTCTTTAGCTAGAAGCCACTGAATTCTGGAACGTTTATCAAAATCTTAAGCCTCCTTAGCTCATGCAGTGAATGTAAAGAAATACTTGTACACAAGTCTGCACTGGTTTAATTAAATCAGTAAAAAGCCTTCATCAAGCCAAAACTAGTGTTTCAGTGCTTGGTATGCTGAGAAAGCTGAGCTTAATGCTTTGCAATGGTTTAGGTTTACTGGTGCACTGATCTGACTGACAAATACTGGGCAGTCGGCAGGGAAGAACAGAGTTATTGAGGCCAGAAAGGAGGCAGGTATAGTAACTGAGCTCAAGCAGCCACTCACATCTAGCCTTTAAGTGACAACGGAAGAAGTATCAGATTTTTCAAATGTGGAGAAAGGACAGTATTCTGACCTTGTTGACTGAAAGGGATTTAGTTAAGCAGGTGCAAACCTCTGTAGACACCTTGACTCCTATGGAAGTATCTTACAACAGGTTAGTTTTAAACTGTTCCCAGTTGATCTAAGCTAAACTGCAAACAACCACTACTAAAAGAGGTCTGCACAGGAGTAAGGATTTGGTTTGAAATCATCACTTCTCAGGTTACATGAGCACAGCTGTTTGTGCAAACAAGGAGTAAAGTGACAGGGAGAAATGGCAGTGAACTTGGGAGGAAACAGTTTAGGGAAGGAGTGAAGAGTTTTTTTGTACAAGGCTACATGACAATAATAAAAGAAGTCACAATCCAGCTCTATCCATCCTTTCAGTGCCTGCTTCAAGTCACAATGAGAGCACCAGAAAGTAGCAGCCTTTGTCAAGCTGACATTTGCATAACATTGCCAACAGCTCCTTTGACTCAAGATTCTGCTCAAGGCCCGGTTTTATAGCTTCAAGTAACCTATTTGGGTGTGCTGATTGCAATGATGCTGGCTCCTGAGGAGCATCAATTCGAAAATGCCCCATAAGGTTCTATTTATGGGGTGAAACCTGGAAAGGCATTTTAAATAGGATATGTGATTTTACTGCTCAGGTATCAAGTGTGACACTGATGTCACATAGCAACACAGGGATGAATTCCAGCCCTCACTCTCACATAGCAACCATTATAATCAACGCTACCTACAAACCCTCTCATAAAAATACGCCTGTTTCCTCTTTGTTCCAAAGCTCTTTTGTTATTCATTAAGGACCACGTATTCAGATGGTAAAAAAGGATGTTGTTCTATTTCTAATATCTGAGGATTCATTAAGTTCATGAAGCCCTCACTCCTGAATCTCCAGCATTCCCAGGATTTGGGGCATTTAACTAGCAAAATGAAAGCATCAGACATGCCTGATTGGCTTCGGACATTTGTCTGGAAGCAGAATGTACCAAAGTTAAGGTCTCATCAGTGTGCCTGGTAATACAGCAGCTCTCCCTTCTGCAAACTAGAGGAATGATGACACAATTAGACTGTAACTCCAGGATTCCCGAGAGCCTCCGAAGTTGTTGCCACATTAAACAGTGCTCTCTTCAGTATTCACCCCCTAAGAGGAAATATAAGGAGCTGAAAGCCTCCCTCACAAAGAAAGATAGGCTCAGTTACTAAAGCGTCACATGGCAACATAAGCTGTCACTGACCCAGAAGCATCAATTTTGCATTGCAGTAACTACAATGAGATAGTTACTGAGACTGAGGTAAGTCTCCCATTGCAAGTGATATTTGTAGTAGTATTTCTGTGCACACAACAGACTTTTTCACTGATGGCTTGCCTTTCTATTTCTGAAGTATTATTAAAAAAAAAAAACAAACGCATTTATAATTTCACTACCCACAAAAGAAGCCACAGGAAATCTGACTATTAAAACTACTAAATGCAAGCAAAGTTACCAGTGCTCGGAGAACTTAAAAGGAGAAGTGTGCATGCTATTTAAATTTTGTTGTAAATAAGATGAACAACTGATCAGCACAGATGTCCTTAGAAAAATCAATTCTTCAAGAAGCAGTGTTATAAATTGTTCTGATAATCAGACTGAGACATGCAAAAACAATCCAGGGGTTTTTATTCATAACATACATCAGATGACAGAATGTTAGTCAAATGCTCACAAATCTCTTAGTTATTGCAGTACAGTGAATGTAAAAGAATCCTGAAATCATATAAAATGTTACAGGCAACCAATACAAGAATGCAGAACTGGAATGATTAAGGTCTTTGTGTTCCTAAGGAAACCAGCTGCCTCTCACCCCCTTCCTTTCATTAACATCTCTCCCAGAGAAATGTTGTCAGCTCTGAGCTCTTCCCAAAGCATTCAGTAACACTTCAATCTTGGAAACATGCCTAGAAAGTTGAATCAATCCAGTTCTGATGTGAGGGGTCTCCTTCCCCTGAGACTTTAGATTCGCTTGCACATAAGGAATTCCAGTGCACTGCTAGTATATGGTACCAGGAGGAGGGGACTGGTGAAATTCAATCACCTCTTTCCACAGTGGGCAAAAAGTAAAGTTCCTTTGACCCAGAGGGTGTAACAGGCAGACACTTTTTAGGCTTTTCCCTTAACACAACAATTCACTGTCCTGGACTGAGACCAAGTGCTTACATTGCATTGCTTGTTTCTCACATTCTGTTGTCCTAGTTACTACATAAGCATTACAATGTATTCGTTCTGTGCATCACTTATCTGTACCAATAACTGATTTTGCAAAACATAAACACTACGAATAAAAAGGAAATTATGGCCTAAACAGATACAGAATCATGTCGCAAAAGCCTTAAGAGCTGTAGCTCCTGGACAGCCCTGACTTGTAACCCATCTCCACAATAAGCAGAAGAAATGTTGATGCGTCCTTAGTGTTTGAACCCACTCCTCTCATAATTAGAGCTAGCCAATTAGTCCTGATCTGAGATGAGAGGACTTTCTGAAATATTAGAAGTCAGCATAAAAGAGAATCTATATGAATTGCAGGATCTGAATTTCAACCATGTAGGATACTCAACCTGCCTCATAGCAATGCTACAGAATGTCTGAGAACTGTTGAGAGACACAAATTTCCACAGATGTAGGATTCTCAGTTTTATCCATTACATCTTGGAAATAAGTAAGATCTGACTTGTCAAGGCACAAAACTCTAGTTATTCTTCCACTCAGTAGAGAAGACAATTTTTGGGGAAACCAATTAAAAACATATATAAGAAGCAGCAGCCCTTAGGGTGAATGCATTCAAAGCTATAAATTGTTACTGCACTTAAAAAGAAACTTGGATTGATTTATAATTGTAATCTGGGGTTCCATTAAGAGCTTTGCTTTGTATTGATGCTACTAATGACCAAGGTTCTTGTAATAAGCAAATGCAGCTGCCCTTGACAATGGACAAGTCTCTGGGGAAGAGATGAGGATTGCATAATGAAGTTAATGAGGTTAGCATAGACTGAAACTTGAATTCTGTAAAACAAGCAGTGGAGAACACAATGTCTTGTAGAGGATCCGCATGAAAGCACATAAAGTCTCTCATCTCTCAGTAAATGCTATAGAATGCTTTCATAATTAAAAACACAGTCAAGCCCTAAAGTATACACATTTCACAAGATATTTTTTTTAATAAATATGAAACTAGTACAAACTCTTCCATTACTTTTTTTTTTTCTTAATCTAAAAGGGCCTTCACTGGACAACAGTAAGACCCCATTCCTCCATACATATATCTATTCACTGTGCACTTAAGTGAAGATTATTTTCAAGATGCAAACCTTGTTTCCATGATAACAAAAATATGGAAAGCCAGTATTGAAGAATAAAATTTATGGGTCATCATTAATACTCAAAGTTGTAGTAATAGGGAAACAAACAACAACATAGAAACAAGAGTTTAGGCCAGCAGTTTACAAAACAGAAAACTAACTTTCACTTGCTCCAATAAACTTCAAAAGTCTGTCTAATTTTCCAGTATCCTGGGCATGCATTTGCTCAGTGACACCAGTGATACCTGCTGGACACCAAACTGCGCTGAAACTCAGATCTTCGATGTTTTCCCTTTTTAATACAGAACACCTTGTATGACTGCTTCATTGAGCTGGGTTACATGATCTGTCCCCATTATACGCTGCCTCCTAAACAGCTGCACTAGTGACACTTTTGCTAGGGGGTGAGAAAACCAGTGCAAGGTATCAGCTGCCTTCACCTCCTCCTGCCTTGGGAGTGAAAGCATGTTTCTGTCTCTTAAAGGGCTATGTTGGAACACACCATCCAAATAACTGGACCATACTTTATTTAGAAATAAGTAGTGGGATCTCCACACAGTAGCAAGGAGATGCTACTCACAGTAAACTCTGTGGGTAAGCCCTCCCCAGATTTCCCATCTCAGGAAAAATGTTAATACAGATGCCATTATCAACAGTGTACTCACGGTGCAGCACTTAAATGTGTGACATAGTTCACATTCTCAGATCTACTCTTTCAGGCTCTCTGCAGACTCAGAAGTATGTCTGTGCTGCATTTACCAACATATGAGTAGCCATACCTATGCAAACTGAACTAGCTACTGCAATCATCAGCAGTCTAATCACAACAGCTTATAAACTGTTTTTTCTGCTAATCAGTAAAGTTCATCGTACTGTAGGCAGACTCTCATACAGACATCTCTGTGTGCTGTGATTTTCTGTTTAGTTACATAGAAGACAAGTTGTGGCTTATTTTTAAACAAAATGGAAACAGATACAGTCTAGGACAGGACAGAATGAGAGCTGTGGTAAGACCCAGGCTCTCAAAGCCAGTGCAGTCACATGGCTTCATCCAGTGCTATGTTAGTTCCTCAAAAGGGACCTGGGGTCTGACTAACTGAGCAAAATTTCTTCCTTACTTTGCTTGTCCTTTCTGTTCAGACAGCTCCTCTGGCTTGCAAGTCAAGGATCCATGCATTTCTCTTGATCTACTTTAGGTATTTAATTCACTGATTTAAACATACATATATTGAACAACTTTTTTGTATTTCTATTATTTGTAGCTGTTAATTTTTTTTCTTATATACAAGTGGCTTTCAAATAACAGACACATTGTTTCTAGCAAAGAATTGACCTCAAAATCTGTTGGCAAATATGACACTAAATCATCCTTTGAGGAAGACAGACACGCTTATGTCAGTTTATCATTTTGCTTTGTTCACTTGGTGCCTGTACAAAAGCTCCCATTCAAGTGGCTCCCTGTTGTGAGGATTCTCCCTGCTTTACTAAAATCCATCTCAGCTCATGGGAAATCACTTCTAAAGGAAAACGGAGAGGCCCAAAGATCCACAAAATGGAGTCATCCTCATCCTATTATGTACGTAATCACACATTTGCAAGGGCTGCACATATAGAAATGCTTAACCCAACCTCATACTAAGAGCATGAAACTTGCCTTTAGTTAGGAGGAAAAAAAACAAGGTTATCTAGAAAAAGGTAAGATGATCCAATGAGTTCCCTCAGTGAGGATTAGAATTCCATGAACACTATGGCCAAAATAATTTCAAGATTTCCCCATAAAACTGATGGCCTTCATACCTGAAAAGTGTCACCTTCTCTCAATGATTCTGCCATGTTCTGGTAGCCAAGACAAGAAGGCTGGTACCAGAACGATCAGCTGATTGGCATTATCCAAGTATGGCAAACCATCAGTGATAATTCGTAGCATCATTTGTTCTATTTTGATCTCCCTACTCCTTTTGGAACAGGGACACTTTTGTAATTTGCTAGGGTTTTTACCATCTCAGCAGCAAGGCAGTTGTAATTTTAACTTGGGGCAAGACATACAGAAGACAAGCTGATAGATCTTGCTGCTGTATAGCTGTTAATCATAATAGGGGGAAGAGAAGACTGGGTACTTCAGGAGCTTTGAGCTCATAAAGAATATTTAAAATATATTAATCTAAATATTTACATATGATTATATAATGTCCAAGTATTTTTAACATTTGGCAACTGTGTGAAAAAATTTCTGTGGATCACAAATTAATTATTCCAAAAGCACTACTGCTGTAGGCATTCGTCTGCAATCTTGGTGGTCGAAGTAGAGAGAAATTTAACTTTCCTTTCAAACACAAATTATGTGTACTGCATTGAAGGTTAAAGTCTGCTGCTACTACCTGTGTTTGCCCTGTTGGAACAGAAGGCCTCAGTCTCAAAAAGTGTCAAGCCCGTCAGCCTCACCAAAATTTCACAGAAGTTCAACAAGTAAGATACCAACAACGTCTGATTGAGGATACATTTTTCAGGCACAACTAAAACATGACTATGGAAGGAAGTGAGGGACAGTTACTATCTACCCGACTTACTAAATCCCACACAATTCCTAATGACATCACAATTAATGTTGTGTTTGCTTTAGAGCCTTATGCAAGCAGCCACGTGAAGCTCAAGCTTCATGATGCTGTAGAGGTTTTCTTAGCTTGGCTAGAATTACAGTATTTTGTGGAATTTAACACTTCAGGAGAAGATAACACTCTAGTGATGCCTGTAAAAACCAAGCCAGATGTTCAGCCTGTAATGTATCACAGCCCTAAATGCATTAGCAGAGAACAGCAAGCCTACAGGCCTCCCAAAATGAGCAACATCCACGCACTGACTGCAACACACCCCCACCTTCTTCGCTGCAGCCATAATCATTCCTCTGAGCCAAGCAAGACAGGGAGTTATTTCAATTCTCACATAATATTTAGAAAATCACTAGGCCTGATTCTTCTCTACATCACTCCATTCTGCCCATGGGGTCTTCAAGATCCCATAGGAGTTACACAGGGGAAAAAAAAAAAAACGTTTGTCCTGCCCACTGTGCATCTGCTGGCACAAACACAAACAAATGGCAGCCATGGCAGCTTCTTTTTTGCCCAAGTACATAATGGAATAACCACCTGGATTTACCCCAACAGAGAAAAGATCAAATCTCTCCGGGCAAAACCTTCTGAGCTAGTATCTGCTCTTGACTTCCATCAGGATAATTTCTACCCAGTCAATATAACTACTCTGGATTCTTCCGTAACACACTAGAGGAACTGATTCGGGCTCTTTAAAGTACAGCTTTTTTTGCAAAAGTATACAGCATTGCTTGAGTCTGACTCCTTTCAAAAACGCCCAAGCTATGCAGTCAGCTGTATGTCCCAGAAGTTAGCACTGTGCTGTTCTTTTCACTCTCCTAACAGGAGATTATAGATACCTGCGATCTATAGCCCACTGACCAATGTCATCTAAACATTCCTCTTTTCCTCCTTCCTCAAACTGCTGAGTTACTTTACTCTGCACTCAATTTCCTACACTGTTAACAGATTAATCAGTACTGTTGGGGTTAAACAGGAAAATACATGTTATGGAAGTCTCTCCTTTCCCTATTTTTTCCATCCATGGGAACAGCTTCAGAACCACACCTCTAATTTAGCGTTAGCTTCTCAGGATACTCCAGCATCACAGCTCTTCTACTTATACCACAGTCTATGATGTGGCATTAAATATATACATGTAGGTCTAAAGTGCTGGCACTCTTGAGGCCAGTTCCACACAGTCATCTGCTTCAGCAATTAGGCACTCTGGTATCTCCTACAGGGTAACAGAAGGAAAAGGAAGCAAAGGTGCCGTCTGATGGGCAGTCCTTGTACACTCCCCCCCAACACATACCCTGACCTAGTCCACCCCCTGCTGAAGTGATGTAGAAGCCTCAGTAGCAAATCTGCAATGCCAATGAAGCGATGATGAGTATCCACAAGGACATTTGGATCTATCAGCAGAGGTGACACAGAGACAGCTAGCCTGCCAGACACTGCCTAGACACCAATTCAGAGATAGTGTTGTTCCCTGTATGTAGAGTCTGGCCAAGCTGTGAATAATTTCAAACACAGAGCTCTGCGGGAGAGATCGTAGCACTTACCTGATAGGTGTGGGGCCCTGGATTTCAGGCCCGTCTTCATTTGAACCGAGTTACTATTGCAAGAAATCACAAAGAAAGCCTCCCCCCAAGCAGAGAGCCATACAAAGCAGTTCTTGAGAAATCATTTTTAACCCCTCAGGGTGAGAGGACTTAAATTTACCACAGTAATTAGTCACACAAAACAGGAGGGAAGGTTGCAGGAAACCAATTCAAAAACTGTTGTGGCAACAAGAAAGCCTCCAGCAGCCCGTAGCTGGGGAAGCAGCTCTTGAGGGGATTGCCTGGAAGTCTTGCACTTTTTGATGCTCCAAGGCAGACACATTCAACCTGATGGATAAGTAGGCTTATCTTATTTCTGTGTTTAGAAGCATAGGATTTCCGTTTCAAAGCCAAATGCTGCATGTTTACGAAAAAACCCAATGCTTCCGCGTAGCCACGTTCCCTGGCTTGCATATTAAGAAAGGCTAGTTCAGAAGAAAAGGAAAAATAGGTAGGCCATAAGCAAAAGCCATGGCTCACTGTGTGTGCATGTATTCCCTTCAGCTCTGTTTTTCTGCCACTTCCACTATTCCTTATCACAGAATCATGGAATCATTTCTGTTGGAAAAGATCTTTAAGCCCACTGCATCCAACCATTAACCCAGCAATGCCAAGCCCACCACTGCACCATGTCCCCAAGTACCACATGTATGAAGAATGGAGAGTGTTCCCAGCCCATTTCCCACTGGTTCACCTTCTCCATTGCTTCATTCCTGACTAATACCTCTGTGCAGTTCCACTGTCATTCCAGCCCTTCAAAGCACAGATCTGCACTGCAGAGGGGAATATGGAAAGTCAGTCATATTCTAAAGCAGGCCATTTAGTTACACATGATGTGCTGAATTTTTCCTTGACTGCCACAGGAAGCTCCTCCTAAAGGAATTATTTGCAGTCTTCCTGGGACCCTGTTCTGATCCAATGAAAGGAATACAGAAAACCAGGAAAAAATAAGCTTTTATCCAGAAATTATGAAACCCCAAGAGGTGCAAAAAAATCTTTTCTGCACAGAAAAATGATCCAAACTACAGCATAATCCTCTCTGTCAACTACAGAGCACATGAAGTCCAGTTTCTTCTTTTGTTGCAGTAACTACAAGACCACATCCCCTTCTCAGTAACTAACAACTCTCTGTTGAAGATCACAGATGAGAAGGGCCTGTCTTTGTTTCCCCCTCTCCTGGCTACTAGGCTGCAAGGAACATGTCTTATTCATCTCTAGCAGCAACATACAGCAGTCAAAGCAAGTGCTGAACATCAACACGCATGAAATCAAAGCTATCTACAAAAACAGCCTGCAGGCCACAGTATGATTTAGAATTCAAAACACCTTCTTTAATTCTGCCCCTGGAAACACACAATTGATCCAGAAATTATTCTAGTAAGATACATGAATGCAGGAAAAAGGGATAAGGGAAGACTGAAGGCGGCTTCAGAATTTCTGTGGGCAGCATCCTACTTGTATGATTTCATTTGACCCACTGGAATGACATTCACTTGAATTAATTCAATTGCAGGCAATAAAAATTTAAAATATAGGGGCTACATAATAAAATAACAACATAGCTTAGGTCTCTTTGTATATGCCAATGTCATCATCACAGTAAATATTTAGCACCTACACTGTCTTGGATGCAGAACAAGGCCACTGATATGAAACTATCCCCTGGCCCAAGTGACTACAAGAGAAAGCAGTACACCTGGGAATGTCACTTAAAGGTCAGAGGCAGTCTATTATACAAAATATCCCCCCCAGTATTAAATGGCTGTTAGATGAGATCTTTAGGTCACTGACTGGACTTAGATGCCACATTACTTTAATAGAAAGGGCTAATTATTAAATGACATTTCATTTAATAGTTGACAAAGCTTCCTCAGGAAGACTACTAAGCCAAAATGATCAATGTTTTTTCCACCAAAATAGTTGAGACTGTGGTACCTTGCTAAAAAAAAAAAAAAAACCAAATGCATTAGCAAAGGCAATACATGATGAAATACTGAAACAACACCACACACAAGAGACACATCCCACCTGTGATGGTTTTAGACCATGACACAATGTACATATCACCTTCAGACTTTCTATAGCTGCCCTTAGAATCAGTGCCAAAACTTCCTGGTGATCTCAGGCTCTAATCAGGGTGAACTCTTAGTTTTCCCTTTCTTCTCTAGACTTAGATACTTCTTTAGGCTTTAGATAGATAAAGCCTGTAAGCAGCAGTGATTCAGTTCCAGACTCCAGGATCTTACTAAGTATTTTTATTATTTATCATTATCTTTGCAGACACAGCTTTAAATCTTGTAAATGCTGCATTAAACAACTACAAAAGGTCTTTAAGATGCAAAAAATATATGAGGATTTAAGAACTCCTCTGCATTATTCCCAAGCTTACTTTGATTTGGTGTCCGTAACAAGTAACTTATGAGAAGGAAATGCAATCATTTTGAGCAGCTCCTCTCTGCAGTGGTGTCATCTGGGAGAACATACTATCAGCCAGAACCATCTCCTGGAGATTTGCCCTCATTTTCTTCCTGTGAACTTGTATAAAACTGTCTCCACTCGACTGCCTCTGAATAATGTACAACAACAGATGAGCGACAGTGACTGCCAAGGGAGCTCCAGCCAACAGCAGCTAAGCCAGCCCATTGCTGTGCTTCAGCTTTCAAAAGTGTTATGAGGGTATCAGAACACAGATTTAGTCAGAAAAAGATACAGATCATTAAAAAATGCATGTGCCACAAAAACAAAGAACACCTGATAGTTCACTCAGGACAAATAAAATTACCAGATCACATTCTGCTCACAGTTTTCCCAGCTAAAATCCAGGTGACTCCATAAACCTGTACCAGACGAAGTGAAAAATTTGTTTTCTTGACCCTTTATACCCCACTGTACCGCCATCAGTTACTTCATCCTTAGAGAAAACTGTTTGACAACAGATGTTGTAAGATGTTTAAATTTTTTTTCTTTTTTTTTTTTTTTTGAGAGGATTCAAGTGTTGATAAAAAAGCTGGATTCGCACATTAAAGCCATCAAAAGGGGAATATAATATTCATTCCAGTTACACCTGAGATCTCGGAACCGCCCAGCCAACATGCAGCAGCCCTGCATTCTTCAGGCAGAGAGAAAGATGGATGTGCATGTTCTCACAATAGCCTGAACTTTTTGTACAAATGCCAACAGGGCGACTAGTCAGGACTATTTTGAGGAATTACTGAAGGGATCACCTTTCTAGAGAGAACTGGGTTAAGATGTTTCAACTGGAAGATTTTATTCAAACATCCCGAATTGGTGAGGCTGGTCAGGTCTACATATGCAAAAGAATGCAGACTCCCAGGAGAAAACAAAGGAGTCGCAACAGTCATGAAATACAGAGCGCAGGAAAGACATCATGCGCACCATGGTGCAGTATTACTAAGCTCCACACACTCTGCACTTGAGCTATGCACAAAGTCCACTTATTCCACCTCAGATACGCTGAGTTAGGATGCAGATGTGTTCCTTACCAAGTGTTCATGGTCAGACAGCATTTCCTCTTTAACACTGCCCATCGCAGCTACAGGATACTCACCCATGCTAACTGGCAGTGCTGGATCTCTCTCCTTGTATACTATGACTGTGTTTTGGCCTCTGACAGAAATACTTCCTTCCTGAAAAGCGTGGGCCAGAATCATCAGCCTGCACTGAACCCAACAGAGAATTCAGCCAGTTTACAATAGAGGACAATCTGTCTCCATTGCATCACTTCACCTAACCCAACCCTGAGAGCTTGCCTTAGCCTCTACCAAGGTATTGGCTGACACTAATCAGCTTTCCTTGCCATTCTTTTCTTACTTCCCTATTTAAACATGCACACATGTATATGTTTTTAAAATGCTGGTGGTGTTAACGAGAGACATTTTACCTGCTGCACCTGTTTGTATTCAACACTACGTTACTCAAGAGTTCTGCTAATATACAATGAAAGTTGTTACTGCGATACTATTTCTTTAGACTGGGCTCTTACCAGATGTATGGACTACAGAGAAATACTACCCAAACCAAGAAAATAATTCCTGTCTCCTCATTTTGAAATCCCAGTGAAACATGAATAGGAGTAGAAAAGGGCATCTGTTTACTTTGGAGCAGAAGAGTATGAGAGTTCAGCTGAAGGTAGGGACAGCTGGAGTTCCTCTGATGTGTAACTCCTTTACAGTGCTACCATATGGCTGTTGGTGCGGGATTGCAACAAAAGAGATCTTTTGACACATGTCAATTCCAGCTGCTGATGTGTAATCAAGCTTGCTAGGAATAAAAAAGTTTTTTTCCTCTACCTGCCTTTGATTCCCACCTGAATCTGAAGTCTTGTCCCTTTTCCCATTGTTCATCCTGTCCTCTAATGAATCCACTTGTCCATTTCCACCAGTCTCTTTCTGCTCAAACAAAGAATAACAGGTTACATGCTGACCAATTGGTCACAGCAACAGAACTAGAACTAGCCACTGGAATTGAATGTTTCAAGAAACAGTCAAATGGCTGCCTGCCACAGGGCAATAATCCTTTCCAGGGATTTGGTTTAGGCAGTAAAGACAACTCATGCAGCAGCCTGAAAGGCCTCATGAGATAAAGCTTTCATGCCGGCAAAGCACAATGCAGCCCCAGTAGTTTGTGATTAAATCATGGAGATGACAGTACAGAGTAAATTTATTCAACATTGTTTATTCCAATTTTTTCCATATGCTTGAAAATGGAGAGGAAAGAAAGAAAAATTATAAACAGACACTTCTTCCCTTAGACAGGGATCTTTGCACAAGGGCCAGATCATCAGATTACCCAGGAATACTGAGAGCTGGAAATGATGGGAGAAATGAATTACTCTGAGTAAAATTCCCAGCAATGCTTTCCCTAACCACAAACAAAATTTTGGGAGACACAAGCAGCCTCAATTTGAGGGGCTGCTTTATTTCGCATTCCATCTAAGTCTGACAGTGTTGACTACAAGCAGTAGGCATATATTGGTAACATGTACTTAAGACACTTGCTGTTCTCTAATTACCACCAGGTTGTTCTGCAGACCTGAAGTGTTCCATAAAACTTTTAGGGAGCTCCTCCAATCCAAAGAAAATGTCATAACATGCTTAAGACTGCATGTGATTCCCAGACTTCCAAACATTCTGTGGTTTGTCATCAAAGCAGTTGCTTCTATTGATACAAGAGGTGAAATTTTCAATAGGTTTTCCCAGTCATGCCTGAGTGCACATTGTTGGTAAGAGTGCTTATTACATGGATAGCAAGGTGTGTTGGGCACAGAATCAGAAAACCACACAAAGCTGGTCCTACAAGACGTCTGTAATTACTAGGAAAACGTATGTGATAGTGCATAGCGCAGTATATTATCCAGCACCAGTATACTTGACTACGACTAAATGCAATAGAGAGTTAGTTAACAGTTACATTTGCATTGTAGAGACAATTTGCAGACAACTGGTATCAGGCAGCCAAATGTCTCCTTTACAACAATGCCTAATCCACACAGCACTGCAGTAACAAAAAGAACGACTAGCTTTGCATCAGCTTTCTGGATCTCTTCCCTGCCAAATGATAGCAGGGAAAACTGCTTGTTGTCCCTTCCACAGCAGCACCAATACAGGACAGCCTCTCTAATCCAACCCTGTACACGTGAAAGAAATAAAATAACTTCTAAACAATCCCAAACTATCAGACAGGCACAAACTTGGGAAGAGAACCAATTTAAAAGGAACTGGCACAATGTTATGACAGTACCAGTCAGAAAGGCCATCAAAATAACCACCCCATTCAAGGGCTTGCCTCAGCCTGATTTTGTATGCTGAGGCAAATTGGTGTTGGAGTTGTAATGCTACAGAGGAGTCAGAATGACCTACTTTCACTCTCTACAAGATGGGACTGATCCTAGTCCCTACTAATAATATAGACACTTCAGTTTAAATCATGTGCTATAATCTGAATATTGCTTTAGTCCTTAGAGTAATAAAAAAACCAAAAACCTAGTTTACAGAAACATCTTTAATACATGAGTATTTCAGATGCTTGCCACAGATTCATGATACAAGGTTTGATCCCAAAGCATGTGTTCAATTTCTGTTGAGTTCTTATTGAAATTAAATCTCCTTCAATTAATTTGGCAGATTATGGTGTGAGAACCTCCATTTTGCTCTCACAGGTCATGAATTTAGTAGATCAGATGTTGTTAAAGTCAACAAAGCATCCTTTGTGTTCCATTAAGGTCTTCATGAACATTGAGAAAACCCTTTCCAATTCTAATACTCAGAAAGTATATGACCAGGGATAAAACGTGATAGCTTTATCCTATCCTGTTAAATCGCTGTTTGCCCCTGGTTCCCAGGAACATCTCATCCACAGCATCTTCCAGCATAAAGAATTCCAACGCACTTTCAAAGTTTTGGCTGATATTTCAGCTATAGAGCTTACCTTCTGGCCAGAAGCAAGAGGTAAAAGGGACTTACAGGAGTAAGTGGGGATTACCTCTCACCAGCCTGAGGTTACTAGAAACACACAATTACATGCAAACTGTCCTTTGGAGAGTAGGTAAGCTCTTACACTGTAACCCAAAAGAAAACAAAAACACATCAGAACCTTCTGGCCAGCCCACAGAGTCACAGCCCAGACTCCTTTTGGGTGTCTCCATACTGTGAAATAATCCAGGAAAAACTGATCAGGCACATGTAACTTTCCAAAGCAAAATAGGAAGCAGTTGAGGTTATCTAGGCAAAAGATCAAGAAAAATTCAAGCAGCAAACAATGTACTTTCAAGCCAAACAACAACCAAGGATCACAGAGACTCTCTGCAAATCTCTCTGAGAGCCTGGCCTGGGGAAGAAACCCTTCACTTAGAAAGAGGCCTGTCGACTCAGCACCATGAAATTGAATAAAACTTCTCTTTGTGGCAGCATCCAGGGGAGAAGGACAAAGGGCCTCTGCCACTGCAGCGTTTCTGAATGACAGAGGCCTCCAGCACCTCCAGCACTCCTCCCACCAGCAGCAGAATCCCAGGAAACTGAGTGCTTATTCATGACTTGGGCTCTGTCCATTTTCTGAGTTTCCCCCTGCATCCTTCCAATGCCCAGTATTTAACAATATCGTCTTTTAGCTTGCCTCTTGTTTGCCACTTCCGCATTTAATTGCAAGTTCATGGGTATAAAGTGGCCTGCACAGCTGAACTAAGTCATCTTGATTTGAAGGCTCCCTTTTCCTCACAAAAGGGGAAACAGTTCTTTCTCTGTCTTTCAGTCTGTCTGTCTCCGTTTCCCTTTCCTTGGTCACATCTTCCCTTCCCCCCCACCCCCCACAATTTTTCTTAGTCCTGTTCCCTTTCCCATCCTACATTTCTTTCTTTCTGTCTCCCTATAAATCAAATTCATGCTTCTCAGAGGTGTTGATGCAAGCAGGGAAGGGAAGGCAAAGCTCTCAAACACTGGCACCTGTTTTTAAAATGGCTCCCAGGCTTCTGCAGGAATTTCTAGTTTACATCAAACTCTGTGGCAGGACACAACAAAACAACCCACTGCTATCACTCATACTAAATGCATTGGCCGACTGCTTTGTGTTATCAGTGAACCGCTGTTCAGGTATGTTAACTAAACCTTTGCAAAGGTGGCATATCCTTTGTGTTGTACAGCAAGTTTCAAAAGAAAATATGTAAAACAAAGTTGTAACTTCTACCATAGTTAACTATGGAGAAGCTGCAGTAAGGCTAAACAATGCACTCTGATTTCCCCATTGCAACATGAATTCTGACTGCAGTGATGCCACTTTCTGCTCTCACTTACTGGGCAAAACTAGTTTATTAATATTGTATGTGTGTAAAAGAAAGAAAAAGAAAACCCACCCAGAAACACGGCAACAAGTATCAGCTTGAAAGGACTTAAGCGTCCACACTGGACCCTTTTTTGACAGTTGCTGTATCAAAAAGGGGGAAATCTGGTGCCAAAACCAAGAGCCATAGTAAAATAACCATTGACCAGTGAAGCTCAAGACACAAACCAATTAATTATGCAACATAACCAAAATTTACCCTCTTTCTTCGATCTCCCATCTTTCCAAACTCTCCAGACGCCTACAATGCCATGACTCCATGCAAAAATGGAAACCCTTACTAAAGAATCCATCCAAAAGCATTATAAAAAGTAAATTCCCAGTGTGCATACATTTACTGCTTCACTGCTGTTTTCCAGCGTCATTCTGCTCATGATGATCCTCATCCACAGCATCTTTGGCTCACAAAACTCACAACGCTAATGTTACAACTAACCTTTCTCCAGGACTTCCAAAGGTATAAAAAGTATATTACAGATACTAAAGTAGGCTTCATAACCATTCTGTGTAACAGTTATGATCTTGTTTTACAGAGACAGACACAGAAAAGTAAGCTGCCTAGCCTAAATCATCAACGGAACCACTGCAGGGGTAGGAAGAGAATCTGATCATAAAACTCATAGTCTGCTAAGTCAGTGACAAAATTGCTTTTAACCTCTAGAAGATGAGGATGCATAGCTCTCCCACCCTAGCTGCCAACATCGGAAACTCTAAGCTCCTGCCTCAGCCATTGTTGAGAAGACATTCAACTGCAGAGTCAGCACTTTAAAAGGGCTCCTAAATCATCACCTGCCAGTCGGAGACAGCCTCCTGACCCAAGAGTTATCTCACAAATTTGGGATTAAATACTTTCCCCACTGAAAATGCTGGATTTACTGAAGTGTAAAAATTCATCAGGAAAATGTTGTCTTCTACTCACAATATTCTTTCAACACAAAAATGTAAAAAACCAAAACTTTGAACCAGAAGTCTGAAATTAAACTAAGTGTGTTGTAGGAAATTCCTGGGGTTTGGTTGAAAATTTTCATATAGAGAAAGGAATGTTATGATCTGCAGGAAAAAAAATAACAAAAATCAGGAAACATCCCAGTTTTCAACTAAGCTATATGTATTTTGACAGGATGTTTCATTTCAAATACCTTACTTGGAAGGAGCAGTTGAAGAATCTACTTTATGGGCACATGGATGAGTATATGCTCAAAAAAAAAAAAAATCTAAAGGGGGTGGGGGAGCAGGGAGAAGGGAAGCAGAAAAAAAATCATCCATTGTTTCTTGTGTCACAACTTCTTCCAGAGGCTAGTCTTATTAACATGTTGTCTCCTGCAGATACATGCACTGCTTCTGTATTGGAAGGTTATGGAAACAGAAATATGAAAAAGCTACAATGCAAGGCAACAGAACAACTGTTCTTCTGCTGCAGGAGAGTGCTCCAGCCTCTCTTTTACCAAGCACTTAACACACCGTTAACAATTTATATCCTTGAAACAGAGAAGTCAAATTGCCTCAACAATTCTACACATCAAAGCATGTAACTGTTCAGTTGTTGTCAACAGCAGCTGGATGTCGCCTGAAAGAGGCTTTGGGTCACTGTCCCACATGTTTTGGGCAGTGTGGCACTTAACACCCAAAAGCAAGTTTTGCAAAGTTCCCCTGACCCTGAATTTGTGGAAGGTGGTAGCAAAACATTTCCACTTTGCAAATCTTTTTTGTAATGCAGCCACTATGATTTGAAAGCTCCAAACAAAAGGCATTCACATTATTCCCCTCCCTGCTCCACCCCCCCTCCCCAGTCACTAGTTACTCAGTCTCCTCAAAGTCAGCTACTAAGGGACCTCAATGTACAGACAAACCAGAGCTCCATCCCATGAAGAGGCACAGTTCAGGCCTACCAAGGAAGATGACAATACCCCCAATACTCCTGCTAAACTGCCAGCATGATTTCTATCTAGAACAAGCAGCTGAACGTGTGAACTGAGGATTATGGACCAACAAATGAACAACATGACAAATGATAAAGAGCAGAGGCCTACCAACCATAAGAGTTTATTTAGCTGCCTTTAAAATCAAAAGGAATTTTTGGTAGGGGTTTTTGGGAGTGGGGGATGGGGAAAGTGGTATTTTAGTTCTTTGCCTTTTGAATTCTGAGCCTTTCTGTGCTGGTACACTCTTACTCCACAAGCTGGTCTCATTTTGCCTGAAGCACAGACTTCACCATACTTCATTACACACCACTGCTGTACAGTGGTGGGGTTTTTTTATTCTGCTTTCCAGAGATACAACTTTGTAAACCTGAAGATGCCACAGATCTCCTCAAAGACTTCTGTGATAATCTGCATGCTTAAAAAAATGCTAAGGCACGCCACACTCCAAAGATTATTTTCTCCCCCCAGTTTTGAGAACAAAGGAATATAAGCACATAAAAATACAACAGGGAGAGAAAACAAAAAGAGGCAATATGAATTCTATGAGATTAAGTCCACAAGAGAAACCAAGAAGGATAGTATGCAATCTGCAAGTGGCCTTGGGTAACTAGGACACACCCAGGCAGCACAGGTACCATTAAATGGGGCTGGCACTCTGCTACGTGTTCCGAGAAACCACATCCTGTATATAGCTAGAGCTACTGTCAAATGTCTCTTAATACAAAGCTAGTAATTATTACTAATGGTATCATTAATTGTCATTTTACTACATATCGTGAAATAATATTCTGTTCTCATTAAGCTCAAAGAGCACAAAGTCTCTTGGAAACAATTATGACAAAATAACAATTAAGTCTAAGCGGCTTTTAGACACTGCTTGTGTTGCTGTGGCAAACAAATGGATCCAGTCCCAATGACTCACAGCATTTAAGGAAGCACAACTTTGATACAGCAAAAATAACCAGGAGTCCTGAAAGGAGATCTCCTGAAAACAGCCCATCAGGCATATGCTCAGGCAGATCATATCTTGCAAACAGATTTCAGAAGCAGACTTTAGAGAACAGCACCATCTGGATCAAATTTGCAACTCTATCCATAAATAAGAAGGGACAGCTTACAGCACCACTGCAAGTGTATTTTTAAAGTGTGGGAATATTGGGCTGAGAGGCAAGAGTGTTAAGGAGAAAATGCTGTCTACAAGAGTGAAAAATGCAGCTGTATCACTAAGGAAGTGGTGTGAGGAAGCCACTTCACAGCAAAATGAAACTAGCCAAGACAAAGATGACTGGAAAGGAGGCAACTGGATGCCAAGAACATTCAAAAAAGGTGAAACCAGCCAGGTTCTGGAGCTAAATTGTAACTTAGGAAAAACAGGCAAAATTCTTTCATCTGCACAGCAAACCTCCATTCTACTATGGTACTCCTCTGTGCAGAGACAGCAGAGCCAGGCACGTAGGGAAAGCTGACAGGCAGTGTCTGATTCCCCCAGGAAAACCTGGAAGGAGAATTTCAATGTACAATTGAAAATGGTCCAGTGATTTATACCTTTGAGAATGCAGTCAGACAAAACATACACTGTTACTCTTTTGACCCAAGTGACCTGCAAGAAATGTGGGGGAGTTGCATACCGTCCCAGTTAGAAGAAAATTATTAATCAAGTTAGGTGATTTTGTATGTTTTTGTGGATCTTCAATGAGGTGTAAAACAACTACCTGTGTTCCTCATATGATGGAGGGCATTAGTATTCTGACAGTGACGTCACAAATTTACATTGTTCCCTTTTGGATGCTAAAATAGTTTAAATCCAAATTATTTTTTTCGGGTAAGAATGAAGTAGAAAAGGGAAGGAGTTTTCTGAAACATTCTGAATTTAAAAATATATAAACCAGTTCACTTAAAGAGGCTATTTTTATGTAAAGTGAGAGCTTCCAAACATAATATATGGATTGCCACAAAATCTTCAGGCCACCATATTCTCAGGACATATTTGAAACCAGAAAGAAAAGAAATTACTTGGCAAAAAGGGAGGATCTAGGCAATAATTTACATGTTTAATCTCCCCCAAATGTGAAACATCCACCCAGTATCACAGGATGTCCCCCACAGTACTCCATCCTACCACTGGTAACAGCATTGTAAAAGTGTATTCCACATTCTGACTCTGGGGAAACTTGCAGTTCTGAGATTACTTTTCACTTGTTTTACTATTATTAAAATTAAAAAAAAAAAAAAAATATTTCACACTTTTTATGGGTCTTTAGAGATTTGTTCAGTTTTAAAATATGCTTAGCTTTTGGAGAAGTTAGGGCAATTTGTTTAGCGTGGCTTACAAAGTTAAGTCACATATGCTAAGGACTGGAGGGATTTAGGACTTCACCCCTTCTGCTTCGTTGCTGGTTGCTGAATATTACTGTGCCTGCTCTCAGCCAGTTTGTGCAAGCTACTCCTTTGCTTCAGCATAGTGTCAGCCAGCTTAGTTCGAGGCACCAAAGGAACACTTCAAGCTGAACTTCATACTTTTCACTCAGATCTATTAAAGAGCCCTCACAAATTTCAATGAGACCAAAAGAATAAGGGCTATGAATACATAAAGGTAACAGGAAATAATCAGACAGGAAAGCTGCCTAAAAGCAACTTTAAAAGCCTTTGACCAATTCCTCTCCACTGTTTAAAATCAAAGAATGAAGGAAATCACAACTGTAAGAGATGAGAATACCACCCTGTACACCAAGGCAGGCGCAGTTATCTTTTACACTTCTGTCAGCATTCTGTCTCATTCATTCTCAACAAGAACTAGTTTCAGATACTTCACAATATTCCTTTATCTATTCCACTGTTTCATTATCCCGGTTTTTTGAAAGCATCTCCTAATTGTCTCACTGCTGCAATTTAAACCCATTACTTCTTGTCCTATAAATTATGGATACAGAGAAAAGTTTACTCCCCTTATCTCAGCAACTTTTTTAGCCCTGAGCAATCCAAATTCATTCAAGTTTTGCTTTAGAACATTCCTGTTTTTTCTGGATACCAACAGCTTGGAAAGCTTATATACAAAACTAGACGTTGTCTTGTTAAGCAAAGAACTTCAATAATAAAATGAATAATTTAAGAAGTCTTTCAATTTTAGTTGTACAGGTTTATTACTTTTGCCTGATTTTTAACAGTATCAGATTAATTCAAAAAGCTTTCCAGAATGTAGCCATTCTTGCTTTACAGCCCATCAATCTTTTTCCCCGTTTCCACACTGTCTCCCATAGCCTTCCTCACCCTCATGTATGACTATTATCTGTCACGAATACAGATAAAAATAGACTATGGTGTTCAGCTGTTTATCCAGTAAATGCTATGATCACCACGCTCATTTTCTAAGAAGCAGAGCCAAGGCTGTATACGCTGACTAGCATGGCATCCAAGCAGTATATTTTAGGTGGCAAATGGAGACAGGGAAACATGATTGGCTCCCCACTCGTATACAAACACTTAGGGTTTACACACCGGAAAGGGTATGAAGTAGTATGTCAGACAAACGTCATTTCGGTTTCTTCTCATGCTAAGGCTCTTCAGTTACTTTTCAAGGAAAAAGAAGATTTCAGTTCCCAAGTCTTCTGATTGGATTTTTTTAGCCTTTTTCTTCTCTTTTTAAATATCCTTTCTTTTCATTCCTTTCCAGGGGTGTGCCTGTGCCCTACTGTGCCTACTCCTGGCTCTGCTGTGAGCTCATCTGTTCTCCAACAGAGCAAGCTATCACCCAGAAATGAAGAGAAATGCTTTCTTGTTGCTCCCTCATACCCAGTCCTTGGAGCAATCATGTTATTCTGTTCGAGTTATTTCTGTCTCTGAAGAACCGCTAGCCTCAAATTACTCATTCATTTGTAGATTCCATTTTTTCCTCTTTAAAATTCAGAGCACCAAGGATTGAAGTTTCTAACCTGTTCCCACCACTGAAGTGAATCTATACCTCCCTGACATTTTATTAATGGAAGATTTACATAGTAGTATATGAAAAAAAAGCAAATTTTTTGTGGTTGTTTTATTCTGATTTGTTTTGTTAAAGAAACAGCCACTGCAACTGCAGAGTTCGAGACCTGGAAAGCACATATGAGCTGCTGAGGAGAAGCATCATCATCTAATATTTAGCACCACACTCTTTATGCATGAATACCCTCCATAATTCTCTCCAGACTCTGCCAAGATTTCCAGCTCATGCATGCTTTAGCAGTTGGTACCACACAACAATAGGTTATGAATTTGGAGTTATGACCGCTATGTAAGCTCATCAAGACTCCACTTGAATCAGTAATAGCCAAGAATTCATTATCAAGAAACAAGAATCCCATAATTCTGGTATAGTCTAGAAGAAGGTATATGCCATTAATAAATGGGCAAGATATATATGTGGTGGGGGAGGAACTATCCTGGCATAAGTTTTAGTAACTAAAAACAAATGCACAGAAAGCAGGAAGCTGCTCCAAACTAGCAGCAATTGACAGCCAAATAAGATGTTTAGGTAGGATTGTGCCAGTGTGCCAGCCAGGCCTCATCTTTTACTCTTCCTGGGTGGTAAACAGAATGCAGCACCTTCCTGCTGCAGCATGTGCAGATCCCAGGCCCTGTGCAGACAGGGACTTGCACACACCACCTCTTTTTGTGCAGGTATAAACCTAACTGAATCCCTTCCCTTTTCTGTTGTGTATTCACCACTTACTGCACAAACAACTTCAGAGGTGTTTTAGAAATACTACCACTCCTGCTTTTGTAACACCACCTGCAAAATTAGGGTTTTACATATATACACAGACTATAAATTCAGCTGAGTCTGAAATATGTAAAAGACATTTTTCTCATCTGTTGCCATCTTCTTTACATCTTTGGGTACATACTTTCTTTATAAGCAAAATGACTGAGAAACTTTACATGAAGAAAAAAATAAAAGGTACTTTCTCAGCAGTTCACCCTCTTCCATTTATCACCTTGAAAGCTACAATAAGTACTAGAGTCACTTTGAAAATAGTTATTTGATAATATAATTGCTACAGAGACAGCTCAAATCATAGCCAGCAAATGAACAATCAGGGCAGACAAATCCAGGAAAAAGCAGGCTTTTGTGCAAATAACACCAAAAATAACAAAACACCTGCCCCATAACTCTGAAGATTAAAGGAACAACTTTTCAGCATTCTCCCATAATCCTGAAGCAGCAGACCTCTACACAATTTTCTCAAGTTCTAGACCCATGAAAACTGTCCTAGTTGACGGTATCCGAGATTAAGAAGTTCTGTATCTTTCTGTCTCACACTAACCCTCCCTGGCCCATACTCATACCTCTACAAGAGACAGAACAAATGGAGAAATGGCATTTCATGGTTACTCTCCATCCCTCTCCTGAAATATATTCTGGCTGAAACCAATATGAACTTCTTCATTAGGTATGAAATTCTGGTATGCACAATATGCACACCTCAGGTAGATCTCATTTCAGTGCTGATTAAAGAAAGATGTGGAGAGAGAACTTGCAATAGGATATCACTGCACATCAGAACTTTGCTCCACATTTGAAACTAATCTGAAACTTGTATATACACCTTTTCTTTTCCTTCTCTCTCACTCCTACAAACAGAGTAATTCCATGTACAAGGACAAAGTGTGATAAAAGGACTGCCTCATTAGGCACAAACAGAACCCTTGCTCTTGTCACTTAACAGAGGGCTGTTAAGGAGTTCTACATACCATGGAGCATCAAGCCTTTTTTCTTCCAGGTACTCCAAAGCAGATCGGCCCTTTGGAGAGGCATCCCAGAATCCTGACAGCATCACGGAACCTCATATGAAGAAGTATGTGCCGGAAATAATCCCGGGTGCCTCCAGCTGGAGGGATGTTCCTGGTCGATGGCATTGTGCATCCTATCTAAAGGCTTCTAAAGGCAGCAGAGCTGCCCCAGAAAAGCACGCAAGTTTGACAACTGAATATCATGTTACCGAGACACACAACATACATGGAGGTTTGTAACTAGTTCATTGTACTGCCTGGTGTTTAGACTGCTGGGAAAGAGAGACATTTTTTCCTCTAAGATTTCTATAAAGGTGAGTGAAGACAGAAATGATTCATTTAGCCAAATTCCACTTAAATGCACATTAGAATGGACAGGTAATATCTCTAAATAAGAAGCTTTGCAATGAGAAGATCATGAGATTTCTGTCACTAGTGCCACAGCTGGCGTATCATCAGTCAGAAAAGAAGTAACACTCAAGCCCAAATTACTCCCCACATTAAAAAAAAAAAAAAAACACCACACCAAAACGTAGGGAACTTGTTTTCACTTCATCCAAAAGTCTCAACCCTTCTGACCAATTCCACCAGCTCTGCTGAAACTTACTTACACAGCAAATTTATGAAAATAACATAAGCCTAGAAAACAGAAGCAGATTAAGACAGCACATGTTTCTCTTCCTCCTCTGAAACTGTCACTCAAATATCATCTGTATTTAACATTTCTTGATTCCAAAAAGCAAGCTGTAGTCTTATGGTGGAGGTTCACTGCAGATGACTTAGGTGACCAGCAAAGAGTTGGAAGAGCCATCACAGCTCAGTCTAGATGCAAGCAGTCATACAGCAAGGCCATGCCTGAGCTCTTCTACCCTCACAGCTACTGCCCTCACACAATCCAGATAAAACCAATATCCGTAGTGTACTGTCAGCCAGGCCAGGTATACAGCACCAACTCAGACCTCCAACAGAGTTGCTCTGCCAAATGCTGTGTTTGAAAGCCCCCTGGTCTCTTGCCCACCACTTTTCCTAGTCTTTACTGTACCTAAAGTGTATGTCGCAAAATAGGCTGATGCCTAATCCTCAGCCACTCCAGCTGCCATCCTACAGATAACTGTAAACCGTTAATCAACATGCATTTGGGCTAAGGACTGTGACTCATTTGCAAACTAATTTCAATGAGATGGCTGAAGCAATTACTGTCCTCTGCTCTCTTTCTTCCTCTCCTGAAGGTTACACCTCTGTCTCAGACAAGGCTGCACAGAACGTGCATCTGTTGCTTAAACACTGCCCTCTACAACTCAATATTTAACCATTTAAACAAACCACTGCAGCCTTTATTCTGCATTTATACATTAGGTCGTAAACTATAGCAGCTGAGGATACAGACCCCAGGCATCCATTCACACCACAGGACTTTTAATTTCTAGGAATGTGGCAGGGCAAACAGGCACGGTGATAACTGGCATGGTCACCCCACTTAAACATGCCTACAAACATAAAACAAAGCCCCTAAGCAGTGAATCAGAGTGAAATTGGTGGGAATATCTTCTGGTTTGGTTACTGGACTCTAACATAACGATGTGAAATAGGGATTCCAGGATAATGGCATATCACATACACTGGTATTGCCAATTGTTTGTAATGGCCAGGAAATACTGAAATTATAATCCCAAAGTATCCACAATACTAAAGCTGTGTGCTGCTCTGCATCAGCCAGTCCCAGTGAACCTTTGTGTGTCCATCTCCTTTGAGCCAGTATCACTTCCCTGCTACAGCAATAGGTATAAGAAGGCTAAGAACACTATGTTCTGTTCTCCCCTTCCCCTTGGACAAAGGTACTTCTACCCTGTCTCAAACTGCTACAGTGGAGCAGAATAGAAATGTATGTGGGACAACCAAGAAGCTGTGATGTGGGAAACAAGACACAACAGGAGGTTGTACCGGTGCAGATATGCTGAACTGAGTGAAGTGGACAAAAACAGTCTTAATGCCATCTTGAGCTACAGTACCCCATCATACCAGGTGTCTCAAGCCTAAGTCTTGGCTTTCTAGAAAAATCACATCAGCTGGGGTGAAAGAAAAGGAAAGCAATGTTCCTATGAGAATATCACTCCACCTCTCCCCAAACCACTCTCCCTCAAAATCTTATTATTTGATCTCTTTTATTCAAAAGGTTCAATAGGATCATGATTTGCAGAGATACGTTATGCCACTGTTTTTATTTTGGTACTGTCATAGTTTGAACAAGGCAGAAGTGGCCTCTGACAGAGTCAGAACTGGTAAAACAAAAAGGGTTTTTATGTGAAAATGAGAAGAATTAGGGATATAGCTTCAAAATTTATGAAAAGGAGGCAGCTGAAGCCTTGTAAGATCGTAAGTGTACAGAAAGGTGTAAAACATACCAAAAATAAAGCCTCCTATCCCCAAGGATAGGTTTGTGCAGTGAATTTCAGGATTAAACTACTTCTTTAATTCACTTTCAAACTTTAAGTCTGAACCTTGAAGCTAAAAAATTACAGAGGAAGAAACTTCCTTTCTGTGGCATTTCTGAAATTCTAGCTCCTCAGCAAAAATCAAGAAGTGCAGGGAAGCCACACTGGTGAAAGATTCTATGTACTGACTTTTATTGTGAATCTTTTTCCAAATCTTTCCTTGGATTCAGTTTGGCATTAGACAGTTTTAGTTTGCTTGAACAGACTGGTTTTCCCTAATTAACAGAGAGGCAGCACCAGTAGTACGTTCGAGCCACTGACATTTTCACTTCATTTCTTTTATACCCTTTGTGCTCAATGTGTGTTTGACTGTGGAACTCAGGCTTGCTCTTACTGCTTCAGAAAGCACTTCTGCATTTTTTTGAGAAGAGTTAGTTCAGCAGCTAACACACAAGCAGACTGGGCAAATGTGAAACAACTAGATGTCTGAGTGTTTACACTTGCACTTGCTGAGATCCTAGCATAAGCACAACTGTTCAGACAACTGCCACTGAGTAATTCTGAGACACAACATAACATCTTTATTTACATTTTTATTACTCACTGAGAGCAATGGGAAGCTGCTGACTGGCAATTCCTGAAGAGCCAAGACTTACATTCTAGACTGTGTGTTTACATAGGACTACAGCAGGAAAACTCTCCTAGCAGAGTCTCTTGCATCCAGCAGAGGTACTCCCAGAAGGGAAAACTGTTAATGCCTCCCCATCCCCATTGATCCTTGGTCTGTGCACAGGGATTGTCAATACTGCTTCTGGTTATGCCTAAAAGTCCCCCTGGACTTGAGCTAAGACCACCAATTCATCACTCTCTAACTGCCAAGGACACATCAGCTGGTTGCCAGAAGACTGAATTAAAGAATTCAAATTTTTGCACTTTTTCACAAAAAAGATGCATAGCTTGTGTGACATCCTTTGCTCAGTTTTTTCTCCTAAAAGAGGTAAAGAACGAAGACAAGTTACTTAGCTTCGGTTGCTGGCACTGTTAGTTACTTCCCCTACAAGCTCTGGACAAACCATTTTGCCTTTCTGTGGCTCAGTTTCTCCATCTACTAAATACTGGTGTTCTGTTTTGAGAGAATACAGCCAGAAAAGTCCTGCATAAACACAGACTGGTATCTTTACTCTTAATGCACTTCAAAGCAAAATTTTCTTCTTAAGTAAAATAGTCTGAGACTCTTCTTTCCACTGGGTTAAGCTGGTTTTTGATACCAGGCTGCCCCTGCAGCTCACCCAGAACCACATTAAAAAAGAACTGATGTCATGCAGCCTTGCTTCCAAACACACACCACCTGGACATAGCAACTGCTGCCACTGCAATTTAATTCTTGCTTGCCGATTGCAAATTTCAGTTCCTCTGGTTGTGTGCTGTAAAAGTTTTGATTCATACTTTACTTTCCAAATATTGTGGCTTTTCTTGTGCAACTGCTTAAGAAAGATGCATTGGCCTCTACTGTGCAAAAGGGTCTCTTATGACACACAATATATACTGCATACATGGTATAACAAACAAAACCAATCAAGAGACTGGCTGTTCTTTCTATCTTTATTTTCTGTCAAGACAAATATTAAGCTGTTTTTAAATGCGGAAGGAAACAGAGGTCAGAGTGAAATTCCCCAATGTACCCCACTGTTCATGATGTGCATATTCTGTACACAGAAAATGCTGATACTGCAAGGTGACAGCCACCTGCTAGAACAGGCTGAGCTTTCCCAGCTCCTCCTGGCTTCAGCACCCCACAGGATAAGTCCATTGAGATAGCACAACCCTCAAAAGGTGCTCCACCAGGCATAATGCAAAACAGAATATCATCCTAAGTAATCTTTCTTTTTTCCATTTCCTCTGCTACTCAGTGTAACTGCAGTAAACTTCCAGCACCATTCACCAACAAATAAAGCGAAGTTTCATCATCTTGATCTGTTCACTACATCAGAATCAAGATGCAGCTAAGTACCTTAAATATTTAAAGAAAGAGAGGCCTAACAGCTGAAAAAAGGAAAACACGCATTTCCTCAGGGAATGTTTTGCTCACTGAGTAAAGAGTAAGAAAGCTTTGCCCCATTTAGCAAACCTATAAAAACCCAAACCCAACCAAGAATAAAAAGTAATAAAAACTGTGCACAATTTTTGATTTATAAAAACAGGACCTGCCCACAGCTGCTTTTTTCAGAGAACCATCATAGTTGAATTGTGAAAAACTCTGTAATGGTGTAATATGTCTGCAATGACCTCTTCTAATTCCAGAGGTACTGATCTGTCCTTCTTTTTGACTCCTTCCATTCATCTAGAACCAGTACTTTTTCCAACTGCATTTAGTTGAAAAGTCTCAACTATACCTTAAATTTATTTGTCCATTTTGTTTTTAAATGCTTTCTGCTCATGCTCCCTAACGTCTAAGTGCAGTTACTCCAGCAACTACTACTACTAAATGCTTAACAGAGAAGGAGAAATGCACAGAAGTGAAAAAAAACATGGGCAGTAAGATTATGAACTTTGAAATCCACTGCAAGGAAAGGCAATGGTGAACCAAGAATGTTGGTGCAATGTGAAGGCCTGAACACAGCAAAATTCTAGAAATTCAGTGGTGGCAAAGCTGGAGATCTGACTTAGTAAAAAGCCCAGCAAAGCAGATACTACAACAATAAATGCACTGGATTTTGTGTACCCTGTACCATTTAATGACTAAGTTAAAAACTCCAGTAGTACTTTTGTCTTATACAAGTAATCGGTAAATCTTACTTTTCAAGTATACCTACCCAAAAAATCATCTTTGGTCTATATAGGCTGAAAATCATTATTTATTTACAAGTTTTCAGAACACGTTCTCCTCACATGTGAAGAAACACTTGTGCCAATGCAAAGGAGGAGACATATTTGCAACAGGGATAATTTCACATGTAAAGTTACAGGAGCTAACAAAGGAGCCAAACTCAGAAAAGTATCTTCCCAATATCCACATCTTTTTTTCCTGTTGAGGGATCATGCTTCTGACATCAGAATGCTCATAGCTAGCACACTCCTGCAGCTCCCTTTGGAAATCTTCCCCCACTGTTCTTCCCTTATTCTGTGTCTTGTCAACACCTTCTTCTCACAAACAGCTGCTTCCCATCTGAGCTGATTCCTGAGCATAGTGTCAATAACACAACAGAGACAGAACCACCAGCACCCAGAGGGATATGAGCTAAAAAATTATATGCAAATGTCCAGCAATTATCATTTGAAGCCTTTGATTTTTCCACAATAAAAAGGGAAGTAAATAAAACAGAAATGAGCAAGAGTCACCTCATGTGAAGGACCGAAGTGCTTTCAGTCTACGATATCTCAGCTCACAACTGTTAGTAATGACACTCAGAATTAGGTAATTAACAGCCGGTTCCTTTTCACACTGTCCTAAAGTAGTCCCACCCATTCAAACTGTATTTCCTTTCTGTCTCCTCCTCCACAGATCAAGAAAATAGAAGACCTCAAGTAATAACAAAATTCTATGGAAGGCTGACAAAACAGATTTCCAACACTTCTAATTCCTCAGAAATAAACCCATTCAGACCAGCCACCAAGACAGAAAAGTTAGCACTGGTCTCGGTCTCAACTCTGCCATGGGCATCACTGTTCAACCAAAGTCCTATTTCAGCAAGATATTCCACAACCTGGGGTGGGACCTCAGGCTATGCCTACACTAGTAAGCTAACAGTGCCAGGACATGGGCCTGAGCCTTGCAATTCTGTTAGAAAACCTTTAGAATATTTCCTAGCATCCTTTGGCCCGGGTCTAGCATTCTCCTAAACAATTCTCAGACACAGTGCCAGAGTTAGGATGGGCCAAGGATCATTCCCAATAGGCAGTCTGAATGCAGCCATCCTACTTTGAGACTTGGAGAATTCAGTGGTACAAGACAAGACCAGACCAGATCATGCCAGTTGGCCTCAGGGCCAGAGAATAAAGCCTGGCACTGTTTTGTTTATTACATTTGTAGCCTAAGTCACTTGCTCAACAGTACAACCCATTAACCACTGATCAGACCTAACAAGACAGATAAACTTTCACCTCCATGCCTTCTCCTCTGTGACATACATATTAAATAGCACACAGCCTATTCATATATACCTATATTAGGCTTGTCCATTGTTCCCACAACAACCTGGATTCTGTTTAAGAATCGGGTTTCAGGGTCCAAAACATTTTACCAGGTCAAAAGTTTTACAACCTTCTGTTATTGCCCCTTCAAACAAAATAAAAGGGGCTTCTTTAGCCACCTAGTGATGAGGTTAACAGCAAAGGGCTCCCTGTGAGGTGATGAATTCAAAGCAGTTGTCAGATTAGACAGAAAGTCCCCTGGGACCAGAGACTTCACTGTGTAGCTAAAACCCACCCACCTATCTGAGATAAGAACGCACTAAAATGCAAGTTCTTATCAGGAGTCTCTCCCCAAAGCAGGGCCCTCCACCAGTGACACACAACACTTTGAGTATCAGGGAACTCCTCTCTATTGTCGGCTTCCTCAGGCACCAAAATAATCCCTGAATGAGACCTTTTATGTTTTCCCCTCTTTCCTGACATGGATCCCTCATCTATCCTATGGAGGGTTGTTCAAAGTTACTCAAACCACACTAGGATGCCAAAAGCATAAGCAGGCAAAACCTTCAAGACAAAGTGTTATCACTGAAGTGATATACTGTAGGTAAGAAAAATGTGTAGATGGTGTGGATGACATTGCTAGGCTTTTTAAAATCTAAGCCCATTTCATCATGTGCAAAGGTAGCTAACATCTGACAGCCATCCAGTAAAATGAGTCTCACAGGTTCAAAGCTGTTTCTTAATAAATTGCTCAGTGACAACCTCAGCAGTCCAGGTCACCAGTTGCAAAGGATTGGGTTAGCCTCTCTCTTTAAAAGTGGTCTGCTCAGGGAAGGGGTGAGTAGCATGACCTTTCA